>NC_083227.1:147653409-147959622 GCF_032191835.1 Heteronotia binoei | reverse complement strand
TATCAACAGCTTTCGGTGGACACCACCACGGCCGAGGTGCAAACGATAGTGACGCATAGAGGCGCCTTCAAGGTCAAGTGCCTCCAGTTTGGGGTCAGCGTGGCCCCAGGGAACTTCCAGAACCTAATGGACTCTCTTTTGAAAGGGAGAACTGAGTGGGGTGTTCCTGCCTGCGTCATTGGAACCTGACAACCCGAGCTTGGGGACTTGGGAACAATGGGCAGCAGGATCCTAAACCCTGCTGCCCTACTCCAATCGTGGGTCCCCTACTGGTTTGAATGGACCAATAAAATGCTTGCGTGGGAACACGAGCTGATGTATCTCTACCACCTTGCCTCATCAATCCATAGAACCCACTATATTATAGGATTGTAATGGGAAGGTGACAAGCATGTACCAAAGGAACTGACCTTGTTTCGTGAAAGCTCATACTGAGGAGTTTCTATTGCAGTGAGAAACTGGGAGGGTTTATGCAGCATGCATTTATTCATTACCATTCTTCCTTAGTCACTGTGAAACTAGGCTTGTATCTTTTTTAAAAAAAAATGAAGTTGCTTCCCAAGGAAAGATATATTCATTCAGTAACATGCAGTGGTTATATTTGAACTTAAGCAGGGAGAGGCATGTTTCAGTAATAGAACACGTGCTTTGTATATTGACTGCTGTCTTTGGCTATGGTGCAACACCACTTGGATTATTGTGTACAGTTCTGATTGCTCAATCCCAAGAAATGATATTGTAGATCTGGGAAATGCGCAGAAGAGTGAACCAAGATGGGTAAGGAATCGAAGAACCTATGAGGAAAGGCTGAAGAGTCTTGCGCTTTTTGATTTAGAGAAAAAGATGACTGAGGGGATGCATGATAGAGGCTTATAATATTATGCATGAGGTAGACAAGATGGATAGAGATAACTTTTTCTCTCACTCCCATATTTTTAGAACTTACGGTAGGTGCACCCCATGAAACTGTGGAGGAATTGGTTCAGGACAGACAAAAGGAAATAATTCTTTATGCTATGAGTAAATAAATTATGAAATACACTGTTAGGGATGAAGTGAAGATCATGAGTGTGATGGCTTTAAAAGCAGAAATACCAGTCCTGGGAAGCCACATCATGAGAAGTTGTTGGCCTCTATATCCTGTTTGTTATAACTCCAGAACAATCGACTGAATGGTGGTGGTTGTGGTGGTGGTGGTGGTGGTGGTGGAGGAGGAAATTAGTTGGTTTTATACTCTGCTCTTCACTACCTGAAGGCAGGCTCATAGCTTGCTGGGGGGACTCTAGGGGCCTTGCCTTATAGCAGAGGCCTCCCAACTTAGGGTCCCCAAGCTGGCTCCACATCTCTCCCTCCCCTCCTGCTAGGCCAAGGCGGCAGTGTCCCTGCTTGTTGCAGTCAGCTGACTGCAAGAAACATGGAGAGCTGGCCCGCCAGCCCTTCCCTCTTTCCCCTTCTGCTCAGTTGAGCAGGAGGGAAAAGCAAGAAGTGATGGTTCTCTGGCCATGAGAAGTATGGAGAGCCAGCCTGCCAGCCCCACCTCTCTTTCCTCTCCTGCTCAGTTGATCAGGAGGGGAAAGTGAGAGCTGCCATGCCAGCACCACCTCTCTTTCCCCTCCTGGCCAGAGCACGACAGGAGAAAGAGGCAGCGGCAGTCTCCCTGCTTCTTGCAGCCAGCAAGCAGAAAGACCCAGCCTGCTGGCCCTGCCTTTTTAGGTTGGTTTAAAAACAAAAAAACCAAAAACTCAAGTGCCTCCTGAATTTTTAAAAAGCCTAAAAAATCCTGGCTACAGCCCTGCCTGACGGAGTCTCTGAGTGGCTTACAATCACTTTCCTTTCCTCTCCCCACAACAGACACCCTGTGAGGTAGGTGGGGCAGAGGGAGTTCTGAGAAAACTGTGTCTGATCCAAGGTCACCCAGCTGGCTGCATGTGGAGGAGTGGGGAATCATCCCAGTTCTCCAGATTAGAGTCCGCTACTCTTAAACGCTACACTAAACTGGCTGTGCGTTAAACAGTTTGCTGGACTAGATGTCTGATCCTGCAGGCCTCCTCGTATGCTGTTATGAAAGACCTCTACCCAAGGCCTTGATATCTTCATGTTTTGTGGGCAGCAGTGGCGGCCTGTGAGTGTTTTCAAGGTTTCAACCTGTTGGTTGTAGTGTTTATGCAATAGCGACCCCACACCAAGACTTGTCAGAAGGAATGGCTGGTAGGAATGGTGCACGCACAAGTCTTCAAAACATAGGTGTGGACTAAAAGTGCAAATGACGATGAGGAACCTTGTGGCAGGAGAAGCTGAGAATGGTTGTAAGGAGAAAGGAGTGAGCATGGCAGCATCAGGCACCCCTTTTTTGTTCCAAGATGCCCCTTCCTGATAGTGCCTTTCCCCTAATCCAACTCTTACCTAGGATTTTGTTAACATACATGTATAACATGTAGTTCCATTTGGAGACTCTGCCTATATTACTGAATAATGTTTAAAGCAACCTGGATCTGCACTCAGCCAGCTTCCAAACTCTCCTTCAGTCCTCTCTGTTTCAATGGCTGCCACCATCTTTCCTTGTAGGATTGAGGGGAGGGGTCTGTTATACTTCTAGATGGAATGACAAAGAAACTAAGATGGGCAGGTTTCTTCATAGCTATAGAAGCACCCATGTCACCACACCCCAGTGCCTGTGTATTTGATTAACAAACTGTTAGGAGCTGAGATGTAGCACCACAAATGTTAATTTTAATTGTATATGATGGTTTTAAATATGATGTTTTATTTAATGAATTTAATGAAGGGACGGTTTTTATTTAATGCATTTGGGGAAGGGACGGTGGCTCAGGGGAAGGGACGGTGGCTCAGTGGCAGAGCATCTGCTTGGTAAGCAGACGGTCCCAGGTTCAATCCCCAGCATCTCCAACTAAAAAGGGTCCAGGCAAATAGGTGTGAAAAACCTCAGCTGGAGACCCCGGAGAGCCGCTGCCAGTCTGAGTAGACAATACTGACTTTGATGGACCAAGGGTCCGATTCAGTAGAAGGCAGCTTCATATGTTCATGTGAATTATCTATCTAATTGGAGAGCCAGTTTGGTGTAGTGGTTAAGTGTGCGGACTCTTATCTGGGAGAACCGGGTTTGATTCCCCACTCCTCCACTTGCACCTGCTGGCATGGCCTTGGGTCAGCCATAGCTCTGGCAGAGGTTGTCCTTGAAAGGGCAGCTGCTGTGAGAGCCCTCTCCAGCCCCACCCACCTCACAGGGTGTCTGTTGTGGGAGAGGAAGGTAAAGGAGATTGTGAGCCGCTCTGAGACTCTTCGGAGTGGAGGGTGGGGTATAAATCCAATATCTTCTTCTTCTTCTAATCGTACTGATGTTTTATCGTAAATTGGAACTTATATGTTGTGAGCCACCCTGAGCCCGCTTCGGCGGGGAGGGTGGGATATAAATAAAATGTATTATTATTATTATTAAATTATATAAACTGAATAATAAGTTGCTATTTTAATTTTCGTTGCTTACAATAACACACCCTGCAAATAAAGGAATAATTGTCCTTAAGTTACACCATACCTCCTCTTAGTATTTTTTCTATTAGGCTCAGCATTATATCGGTCAAAGGGGGATTTCTTTTGGGACAATTAATTTTTAAAGGTGCTCGTTCCTTCAAAAATCCATCCTGAGCCCAAGAGAATAGCGACAGTCCTGCTCCTTGTAGGTGGATTGCTTTTGCAGGGACACCGGACCCTAGGAATTGCCATGATTAGGGCACTCTCCAAAGATATCCAAGCAATTTCACCTAGTAGGCTAGTTAATCCTGCAAGACAAGCCTCCCAGATCTCAGTTTAAGTAGGCTGGGAGGTAACTGAACCCAGGTGCCCTGCTGTCAGGTACTGGCAATGCTGTACTCTGGCCAGGATCCTGCAAAGAAATATTACTCTCAGAGCACTGTTCTAGATCCAAAGTGGGATTGCAATCAGCCAGCATATTACTTCACCTCCTTTGTGCTACCTCATCCAACCTAGACCTTCTGACGTTGCCATTCCTGCAGAGTGGGAGAGGGTAATGGGAGGTTATCGGCCACAGTTTGCATCCTGCTAGACAGAGGCCTGGTGGCTATCTCAGTTACCTGCGATGAGATCTCTGTTGTACACTCTGGCAGAGCAGCTTTGGCACTGCTGGACCATGGTCAACAGGTACCTCTGTGGTACTGAGTCCTCTCTGGTTCCGCTTGGCCATCAGCCTTCACTCCTCTGGTTCCTCCCCTAAGACTCCAAGTCTGAATTTCAGAGCTAGTCTGTAGTCAGAGGTGGTCATGACAGGAGCAATGCAGGCTCTACTATAGCAGAAAAAAGAGAAGAAGAATGGTTGAAGGAGCTGGGCATGTTTAGCCTGGAGAGGAGGCGGCTGAGAGGTGATATGATCACCATCTTCAAGTACTTGAAGGGCTGTCATATATTGTGGAATTGTTTTCTGTGGCCCCAGAAGGTAGGACCAGAACCAATGGGTTGAAATTAAGTCAAAAGATTTTCTGGCTCAGCATTAGGAAGAACTTCCTGACCATTAGAGCGATTCCTCAGTGGAACAGGCTTCCTCAGGAGGTGGCGGGCTCTCCTTCCTTGGAGGTTTTTAAACAGAGGCTAGATGGCCATCTGACAACAATGAAGATTCTGCGAATGTAGGGGGAGGTGAGTTTCCTGCATTGTGCAGGGGGTTGGACTAGATGACCCTGGAGGTACCTTCAAGTTCTATGATTCTATGATTCTAAGACTGGATGGGGACTGGAATACTATCACTCGGGGGTATATCTTCCACTACTGTTTTTTTTTTTTAATGCCAAAAATATTCCTATTCTAAATCCAACCTTTGTTCTTTCAGTGGAAACAATTACATCACAACCTTGATTCTGGTTGGCCAGCAGCTGTTTTATTTTAGATCCATCAAGTTTTAAAACTGGTTAGACTTACCAGAAATATAACAGATCTAAAATCAATCACAGTGCATAAATTACAGACTAGCTTTTCTGCCCAGATTGACCAAGAACTCCTGTCCCTGGGAAACCTGGCATTTTCAGAAAACAGAATTTCAATGGGATATTTCAGGTTGGCCTTGACTTGGATAGGCTAGGGTAGCCCAGTCTTGTCATATCTCAGAAGCTAAGCAGGGTCAGCCCTGGCAAGAATTTGGATGAGAGACCTCCAAGGAATACCAGGGTTGTGATGTGGTTTTAAACAATTTTATTGATTACATATGGTAATAATGACAGTCATTTTTCCTCACCTGTCTCAGCTGTTATTTTTATCACTTCAGCTGGCACTATCCATAATGGTTTTCTTTCATCACCATATTCTTATACTTCAGCCAGGTATTCAACAGATTATTTCTTATATAATGGTGAGAGAAAAAACTATCCATCTTTTTCTTCCCATAATACATAAAAGTGTGCTAGCCGAATTTATTTCCATGACTTTCCAACGCTAAAAGTTTTTTATTCAACAGCGTCACCCAAACTTTTATCCACACTAAACAAACTGCTTCATGATATAATCTTAAATCTGGTAATTGGAATCCTCCTCTTTCTTTAGCATCTATTAAAACTTTCATTTTAATCCTTGGTTTCTTCCCAGCCCATACAAATTCCAAAACCTTCCTTTGCCATTTGTTAAATTGTTTACTGTCTTTCACAATTGGAATAGTTTGAAACAAATACATTATTCTCAGCAAAATATTCATCTTAATTGCAGCTATTCTTCGAAGCAATGACAAGTTAAGCTTATTCCATTTTATCATATCTTCATCCATTTTACGCCATAGCTTTTCATAGTTATTTTTGAACAGGTCAATATTCTTCATTGTTATTCCCACACCCAGATATTTTACTTTAGAGGTAACTTTACATCCTGTTAGTCTCTGCAACTCCTTTTGTTTATTTACTTGCATATTTTTACATAAAAAATTTGATTTTTCTTTATTAACATAAAATCTCACCAGTTCTCCATATTCTTGTGTTTTAGCTAACAACAAAGGTGTCACTTGTGTAGGATTTTCATTTATAAACATTATATCATCTGCAAATGCTCTATATTTGTAAATAAATCCTTTAACTCTCAACCCTTCTATTTCTTTATCATCTTGTATTTGCATCAATAAAATTTCAAGAGTCATTATAAACAACAAAGGTGAAAGTGGACAACCTTGTCTTGTACCTTTGCTGATTATCATTTCATCTGTAAGATCTGCATTTATACATAACCTTGCATGTTGTTCAGTATATATTGCCTTTATCATTCTTATAAAGTTTTCCCCCAACTCTATTTTCTCCATTACTGCAAACATAAAGTCCCAGTTCAAATTATCAAAAGTTTTCTCTGCATCCTCAAAGAATAATGCAACTTCCTTCTCTGGATGTCTTTCATAATATTCTACAATATTTACAACAATTCTAATATTGTCTCTTATTTGCCTTTTAGGGAGAAATCCCGCTTGGTCTTCCTTTATGAAATTTATCAAATATTGTTTAAGTTGTTCTGCCAAAATTCTTGTATATATCTTATAGACATTATTTAGTAATGAAATTGCTCTATAGTTCTTCACATTCGTGACATCTCTATCTTCCTTAGGAATCAAAAAAATTACAGCTTTCTTCCATGTATTTGGTATTTTCCCTTTTATTCTTAAATATTCATCAATTTTTGAAGTTTCGGAACTAATTCTTCTTTAAAAATTTTAAAAGATTTTGCTGTATATCCATCTGGCCCAGGTGCTTTTCCAATTTTCATTGCATTAATCACTGCTTTAATTTCTATTTTTTTCAATTGGATAATTCAATTTTTTTTTCATATATTCAGTTAAGGGTGCTATTTTAATCTTTTGCAAATATGCTTCCATCCTTTCCTTCTTTACTTTAACATCTTTAAATAATTTAGCATAGTACTTGAAAAATTCTCTCTTTATTCCTTCTTGATCTACCATCTCTCTTCCATCAACCACAATTTTATTAATAATTTTACTTCCTCTCTTTTTCTTCAGTTGCCAGGCCAAATACTTTCCAGGTTTATTCGCTCCCTCAAATGACTTCTGTTGTAATTTTTTTTCAAATCCCATTCCAATTCCTTATTTAACAAATGTCTCATTTGTGCTTGTAGTATTGTAATCTCCCTTATACTTTTCTTTTTCCCTGGCCTTTTAGGAATACCAGGGTTGTGATGTGCAGGCAAGTAATGGCAAACCACTCTAAACGCCACTTGCTTTGAAAAGCCTACAGTGTCATCATAAATCAGTTGCAAATAAAGAGCAACCCCCGGCACTAGCTGCTGCAAAGAAGAGAGGTGGGAAAACTGCACTGTGTGGGCAGAAATCCTGGCACCCGCAGAAGCTCTAGTCTGGATCCAAGCCATTGCTTTTCAGATGAGCCCAGCTGGATATATTTGCCCAGTGTGAACAATGTTTCCTAGGTGACCCCTAAGCAAATTAATAGACACTGAACATTGAAGTTTGTGATTTCCCATGCTGAGCCTGTTGAGTTTCCTTGTACAGGGCAATTGCACTGAAGCAGAACATCCCCCAATCTTCAATTAGGGCCAAGTAGATGTTCTCTAAGTTGAAGATATTTGCAAAAGGATATGAATAAAAGGGGTGGGGGAAGCTCTGTTTGATGACACTGTTTCCTGTAATTCCCATGCTCCAACAGAAAGCAGGGCAATCCCTCTTCTCCTGTGAACTTGAATGAAATCATGTGGACACTGATGCGAGCAGATTCTATCCCACAGGCAACAACAGCCTATCTAGAAAGAAAGGTAAGGTGGGAGCAGAGATGTTTTGACACTCAGGTCAAGTGCCTGGAAGAACTTTCCTGTTGAGGGTTGAAATATAGTCAGCATGCCAAAGGACATAAAGAAGACTAACTGGGAGAAAAAGAAGAAAATAATAAGAATAACCAGCTCTAATCAAGGGGAAATAAACAGCGGGCAGATCTTGTTTCAGCTGTTTTTTTTAATAATGCATGAACATTCCCAACAAATCTGCCTTTTTTCACACTGCTAATTGCAGAAATATTCACCACTTCCCCAGAGCATTTCTCTCACCATCCTGACACATTATATTCTTCTATTCTTTACTACACTGTGATTACAAACTGACAGTGACTCAGAGAGAAACACAAGAAGTGGAATGAAAGCAAGAAAGTGAGATAGCAAAGCAGGTTTTCAATCTTAATTTTATAGAACATGTCCATTTAGTGACCAGCATTTAGTCCTAGTTAGGGCTGCTTCATGCCTTTGCCAGGCCCAGAGCAGGACTTGACTGGTTGACCTTGTGCAGGGTATGTGTGCGGTGCAGACTTCTGTACAGTTCAGCTGCTATTGACCTCCTTTATCACATGAACTAAGACAGAAAATTAGTCTAGGAATCTCACAATGCTATTCTAAGAAAAATTACTCCTCTCCAAGGCCATTTAAGTCAATGAATTTAGAAGGCCTGTAACTCTCTTTAGGACTGTGCTGCCAGATTGGAAGGTTAGCCCTAATCCAAGTAGTGTATGAGAGGCACCATTTCTAAGGATAGAGGTAAGCAGGTATCTTCCCACAGATACATTCTATAAAACTATCATTTAACATGTTAGGAACATATTTGCTCTCCTAATAATGGTCTGTACACCATTTTGACTGCCAGCTAGTTTTTTTCTAGAACCATCCCCATTAGATAGAAAAGAGTTGATGAAAATAAACATGACATCAGGCACCAAAGCAACAGGGAGGCAAAAGGACAGGGAGGGAATAGAACTGGCAACTAAATGCTATAATGGAGAAATGTAGGAGCAAAGGGCAAGAAAAGATCTGGAGTTTGCAATTTTAGCCTGACATATTATGTACTGTACAGTCATTTACTAAATTACTGGCATTGGTGTTATATTGCTTACCTTCCAGCTCTCTGCCAACAGGCTTGATTTTACTGATAAAGTACCTTGTGCATGTTTACATTTTGTAAATCACTTTGAGAATTGCAGAAAGGTAGAATATAAATATTTTTTAAAAATAACTAAAATAAATGTTGACTCAAATATTGACAAAGTAGCTAATTTATCTTGAGTGAATGCCATTTAGCTCTATAATTTGTAGCTGGGGATGGGCATAAACTGAACCATGAAGCAAAATTTGTGATGAATTTTGCCACGTTCGTGGTTCACAAACAGAACTTCCAGAAACATTTTGAGTGGTTTGTGCAGTTCCTGAATGACAAAAATATGTAATCTTTCACTGAAATCTGCCTCCATTCCTGAGGACTGGAAGGTAGCAAATGTCACCCCCATCTTTAAAAAGGTTCCAGAGGAGATCCAGGAAATTACAGGCCAGTCAGTTTGACTTCAGTACCAAGAAAGTTGGTGGAAACTGTTACTAAAGAAAGAATTAATAGGCACATTGATGAACAAAAGTTATTGAGGAAGACTCAGTATGGATTCTGTAAGGGAAGATCTTGTCTCACTAACCTGTTAGAGTTCTTGTCTCACTAACCTGTTAGCCGCCCTGAGCCTGCTTCGGCAGGGAGGGCGGGATATAAATCAAATCAAATAAATAAATTCTTTGAGGGAGTAAACAAACATGTGGACAAAGATGATCCAATAGATGTTGTTTACTTTGACTTCCAGAAAGCTTTTGAGAAAATTCCTCATCAACAACTCCTAAGTAAGTTTGAGAGTCATGGGGTAAAAGGACAAATCCTCTTGTGGATCAAAAACTAACCCTGGAGGTCCCTTCCAGCTCTATGATTCTATGAAAAACTGGCTAATAGGAAGCAGAGAGTGAGTATAAATGGGCAATTTTTGTAGTAGAGGGTGGTAAGCAGTGGGGTACCTCAGGGCTCAGTACTGGATCTGATGCTTTTTAACTTGTTCATTAATGATTTGGAGTTGGGAGTAAGCAGTGAAGTGGTTAAGTTTGCAGATGACACTAAATTGTTCAGGGTGGTAACCAGAGAGGATTGTGAGGCACTCCAAGGGGAACTGCTGAGGACGGACGAGTGGGCGTCAACGTGGCAGATGAGGTTCAATGTGGCCAAGTGCAAAGTAATGCACATTGGGGTAAAAAATCCTAACTATAAATACAAGTGGATGGGGTGTGAACTGGTGAAGACTGACCAAGAGAGTGATCTTGGGGTTGTGGTAGATAACTCACTGAAAATGTTGAAACAGTGTGTGACTGCAATAAAAAAGGCCAACACCATGCTGTGAATTATTAGGAAGGGAATTGAAAACAAATCAGCCAGTATCATAATGCCCCTGTATAAATCGATGGTGCAGCCTCATTTGGAATACTGTGTGCAATTCTGGTCCCCGCACCTCAAAAAAGAATGCAGGGGTGGCCAACGGTAGCTCTCTGGATGTTTTTTGCCTACAACTCCCATCAGCCCCAGCCATGCTGGCTGGGGTTGATGGGAGTTGCAGGCAAAAAAAAACATCTGGAGAGCATTGGGAACAGTGCAGAAAAGGGCAACTAGAATGATTCAAGGGTTGGAACACTTTCCCTATGAAGAAAGGTTAAAACGCTTGGGGCTCTTTAGCTTGGAGAAATGCCGATTGAGGGGTGATGTGATAGAGGTTCACAAGATTATGCATGGAATAGAAAAGATAGAGAAAGAAGTACTTTTCTCCCTTTCTCACAATACAAGAACTTGTGGACACTCAATGAAATTGCTGAATAGTCAGGTTAGAACTGATAAAAGGAAGTACTTCTTCACCCAAAGAGTGGAATTAACTACCACAGGAGGTGGTGGTGGCTGCAAGCATAGACAGCTTCAAGAGGGGATTGGATAAACATATGGAGTCCATCAGTGTCTATTAGCCACAGTATGTTGTTGGAACTCTCTGTCTGGGGCAGTGATGCTCTGTATTCTTGGTGCTTGGGGGGATGGGGCGCAGTGGGTAGGCTTCTAGTGTCCTGGCCCCACCGATGGACCTCCTGAGGGCGCCTATTTTTTTGGCCATTGTGTGACACAGAGTGTTGGATTGGGTGGGTCATTGGCCTGATTCAACATGGTTTCTCTTATGTTCTTATGAGCAGAAAGCTGCAAAAAACAGAGCAGTTCTTTCGGGTTGTCTTTTGCAGTCTCTTTAAACTTTACTGTTGTAAGCAACCTTGAGCCCACTTGCGGGATAGGGTGGGATATAAATCCAAAATTGAAATGAAATTAAAAGAACTGCAGAAGACAGCCTGAAAAACAGCTGCACAGCAGGGAGTGCTTCCCCAATATGCAGCTGGTTTTTGCACTGTTTTGCAGTGCCTTTAAACTTTAAAGAGACGGCACAAAACAGCCTGAAAAAGCTAAGTGGTGACCACTAAACTGTTTTTGGGGCTTTTTCCAAACCTTGTTTAAAGGGACTGTGACCCCTTTCAATGGGATTTACAGGGTCACTATCCACCTTGTTTCATGAATAAGCCTCCCTGTTTTGTTTATGGTTCAGCCATGAACCATGAATTGAACTGAACCCCATTTTCCTGGTCTGTACCTATCCCTATTTGTTGCTGTGTCATTTTCCTGTTAGTTGTTACATGCCATCCTTTGCAACTGGAATATAACTGGTATAGTCCTTCATTTGTTTTATTTCTTTACTAGGAATAAGGCCCATTGTGGAGAAAAATACAATGGGCTGTAGAAAGTGGCTCTGGGTGAGTGCCCTCGCACACTTGCTGCCTTTCCACCCACCCAAGTGAAGGCATTCCCTCCTCCCCACCTCAAGGGGAGCTGATCTCAACCATCTGGAGAGCAGTTTTAATTCTGAGTGATCTCCAGCCCTCACCTGGAGATTGGCAATAGTTGTTCCTCAGGGGGAAATGGCTGGTTTGAAGAGTGCAGTGTATGGCATTGTATCTCTCTGAGGTCCCAGCTTTCATCAAACCCCACCCTTTCCAGGCTCCACACCTTAAATCTCCAGCAATTTCCTAATCTGGAGTTGGTAACCCTATCTCCTATCCTTTATCTGCCCCTCTGACTTCAGTTTTCCATCGCCTCCCCCCTCCCTGCAGCCTCTATGTAGGAAAAGCTTAAAACAATTTATTATAATGTAATATATTGTAATGACATTATCATTTGTCATTAAATGTTAATACACATATATAACATTTTCTCCACCACCCCCTTTTTGGTGACCTCCAGCAGTGCTGACCCCCTTAACAAACATCTTCATACTACTATTTAGTTTGTTATAAGGTAATAAACTCTATCTGTTAAAGAATCTTTCTTCAAAAAAAACCCCAAAGGTTATAGCTATAATCCATCTTCATGGTAGTTCTTAATCATTAGCAAGGAAACGAAAAAGTTATAATCCAATAATCCTATTGTTTTAAACTGTAATTCATATATAGTTTCTTTAAGAATTAACCATTGTCAAATATCACCAAATGTCCTTTAACGTTCCATTGTTTTTCAATATATTTTTGAAACTTTCCCCATTTGTTTTTAAACTTCTCTATATCTTGTTCTTTTAAGATTCTTGTAAATTTGTCCGTTTCACTCCAATGCATGACTTTCAAAGTCCATTCTCACATTTCTGGTATTTTGTCTTCTTTCCACATTTGCGCATATAATGTCCATGCAGCTGAAAGCATATACCAAATTATTGTCCTATCTTGCTTTTGAAATTTTTCCATTTGTAATCCCAACAAGAAGATATCCGGTGCCTTCTTAATATTATATCCCAAAACTTTCGAGATCTCTTGCTGAATCAATTGCCAAAATTGTTTCACCTTTTTGCAAGTCCACCACATATGGTAGAAAGATCCTTCATGGCATTTACATTTCCAACATCTATCTGACACCTGATTGTTCATTTTTGCCAATTTCTGAGGTGTCATGTACCACCTGTATAACATTTTAAAGCAATTTTCTTTAATGTTATAACATGTAGATATTTTCATAGAGTTCTTCCATAAGTATTCCCATGACTCCATCTGAATTTCATTATTTATATTTATCGCCCATTTTATCATTTGTGATTTAACTACTTCATCTTCTGTAGACCATTTCAATAATAGTTTATATGTCTTTGAGATCAGCTTTTCATTTTCTCCAAACAGCATTCTCTCCAGTTCTGTTTGTTCTTGTCTTATTCCATAGTTCTTGATGTCCTGTTCAAGCAAACTCTTTATTTGTTGCAATTGAAATCAATTGTATTTATATTGTATTTCTTCAGCCGATTTTAATTCTACCTTTTCTCCTTGAATTTTTAAAAGTTGTTTATATGTTAACCGCTTCTCCAAAGCGGTTTCCTCTCATCACCATATCTTTTATATTTTGAACAGGTATTTAACAGATTACTTCTGATATAGTGATGTGAAAAGAAACCGTCCATCTTATTTTTCCCATAATACATATAACCATGCCATCCAAAGACATTTCCGTGTCCTTCTAATGCTAATAACTTTTTGTTTAATAATGTCATCCATTCCTTAATCCACACCAAGCACACTGCATCATGATACAACTTTAAATTAGGCAGTTGAAATCCGCCTCTTTCTTTCGCATCCATCAGAATTTTCATTTTAATTCTTGGTTTTTTCCTGATACATACGAATTCTGAAAGTTTCCTTTGCCATCTATTAAATTGTTTATTGTCTTTCACTATTGGAATTGTTTGAAACAGGCACATAATTCTTGGTAAGACATTCATCTTAGTTGCAGAAATTCTGCCCAGCATAGAAAGATTCGATTTTTTCCATTTTATCATATCTCCATCGATCTTATGCCAGAGTTTCTCATAATTGTTTTTATACAGATCAATATTATTTGTTGTTATTTTTACACCTAAGTATTTTACTTTGGAGGTAATTTCACACTCCGTTAATCTCTGTAGTTCTTCCTGTTTACTCTTTAACATATTTTTGCACAAAATTTTCGATTTTTCTTTGTTTATATAAAAGCCTGCCAATTTTCCATGTTCTTGTATCTTACGAAGCAACAATGGTGTTACATGAGAGGGATTTTCATTTATAATCATCACGTCATCTGCAAATGCTCTGTGTTTATAAGAAAAACCTTTCATTTTTAGTCCCTCTCTCTCTTTATCTTCTTGAATTTGAATTAACAAAACCTCTAAAGTCCTTATAAATATCAGTGGGGATAGAGGGCAACCTTGTCTTGTTCCTTTATTTATTATCATATTTTCCATTAAGTCTGCATTAATACAGAGCCTTGCTGATTGTTCAAAGTATATCGCCTTTACTATTCTAATAAAGTCTTCTCCCAATCTCAATTTCTCCATCACTGCAAACATAAAATCCCAATGCACATTATCAAATGCTTTCTCTGCATCTGCAAAAAATAATGCAAAAAATAATGCTACTTCTTTTTCAGGATGCTTCTTATAATATTTGATAATATCTATAACTGTTCTAATGTTCTAATGTTGTCTCTAGGGAAGAAATCTTGCTTGTTCTTCTTTAATAAAACTGTTCAAATGCTGTTTAAGGCATTCTGCTAAGATTCTTGCATATATTTTAGAGTCATTAAGTAATGAAATTCGTCTATAGTTTTTCACATTTGTGGTGTCTCTGTCTTCTTTTGGTATCAAAGAAATTACTGCTTCTTTCCATGTGTTACTCTTATAATGTTCATCAGTTTCTGAAGTTTTGGTAACAGCGTCTCCGCGAGAACTTTGTAAAATTTTGCCGTAAAGCCATCTGGACCAGGTGCTTTTCCTAGTTTCATTGAGTTAATTGCCTCCTCTATTTCTCCTCTCTCAATTGGTTTATTCAACACATTCTCCATATTTTTTGTTAATGAATTTACCTTAATTTTCTGTAGATATGCATCAATTCTTTTTCTATCTACACTTTGGCTTTTAAACAGCTTGGCATAATATTTGTCAAACTTCCTTTTAATTCCTTCATGGTGAACAATGTCTTTTTCTCCTGACACAATTTTGTTAATTACTTTATTCTCCCTTCTTTTTTTCATTTGCCATGCAAGGTATTTTCCAGGTTTGTTCGCATCTTCAAAAGATTTCTGCTGCAGTCTTTTTAGATTCCATTCCAATTCTTTATTCAGCAAATGGCTCAGTTGGCTTTGTAATACTGTAATCTCTCTTACGATATTCTTTTTCCTAGGTCGCTTTTTAATCTCCATCACTTTTTTGCCAATTTCTTTCTGAATGTCCATCATTTGCTTATTTTTGGCTCTTTTATCTTTGTTGTTCAATGTAATTAAAATGCCTCTCATTACTGCTTTATAAGCATCCCACACAATTCAAAATTGAGTATCATTTTCATTTATTTGGAAGAAGAATTTAGTTTCCTTTTCTGGAGACACCACTATTTCTTGTTTCTGTAGCAAATCCTCATTTATCAACTACCTTAAAGTCTTTTCCCCTGATTTTGCAGACCGCAGTATTGGATTATGGTCTGCTCTTATTTTAGGAAGTATCTCTTATTTTTTTTTCATTAAAAGTCCAAGATCTTTTGTGGTCCAAATCATATCAATTCTTGAAAAAGAGTTGTGCCTTGCAGAAAAGTAAGTATAATCATGTTCTTTGGGGTTTAATTCCCTCCATATATCTTCTAAACTCATATATCTTCTAAACTTTTACCAATTCAAAAAATGATTTTGGTAGTTTCCCTTCATTATTTTTTTCCCCCCAGTTCTGTCCAGAGTATTTTTCACTGTTCCGTTAAAGTCTCCCATTATAATAATTTGTTCATGCACCACTTGGTCTAATTGTTGCATTATATCTTTTAAAAAAGAGTCTTTTTCTCCATTTGCAGCATATATTCCCAACAACAAAGTTCTTTTGTAATTCAATGTCACTTCTACCGGACTATATCTGCCATCATCATCTTTAAAAATTAATTTTGGGTCTAATACTTGTTTGATATAAAAAGCTACCCCCCTTTTTTTCTCCTTGGCCAATGAGAAAAATTCCATACCAAGTTGTTTGTTCCATAAAAATTTATAATCTCTTTGTTTGATATGCACTTCTTGCAGACATTTTTATTTCTCTATCCAGTGAAAAGTTGCCCTTCTTTTTTGTGGTGAATTAAGTCCTTTTATATTCCAAGATATTAATTTGTAATCCATATTTCTTTTTATTCTTGATCTGTTCCCCCAAAGTCTTTATGGTCACTCAAAAAGTTTGTCATTTGCTGAGTACTTGTGATAGTAAATCTCTGTCCTTTAAATTCAAAACTCAAACCCTCTGGAAGTTCCCATCTGTATCTTATTTCTTTTTCTCTCAGTTTTTCTGTCAACTTTTTGTAAAGTCTCCTGTCATTAATTACTTTCCTTGGCAATTCTTTCATAATTCTTACTTTACTGCCATCCACCCCCAGTGTGCTCTTAAACTGTTTACTGAGAATCCTTCCCACAATGTCTCTTGTCACAAATCTTGCCACCACATCTTTTGGTAGTTTATTTTTTTTGCGTACTCTGAATTTACCCTATAAATGTAGTCATAGAAATGGTCAGTTTCATCTGGGTCTTCTAAAAATTCAGCAAAAAATTTAATTATATATGTCCTTAAGTCAGTAGTAGTAGACTCAGGCACCCCTCTTAGCCGTATTTGGTTCTCCATTAGTTTTCAGTCAGCTAATAATGCTTTCTCCTGCATTTTTTGGATTGTGGAATTTACCTTATCCATTCTTGTATCTAGGTCTTTCACCTTTTCCTCCACCTTCTGTACTTTTTGTAGAACTGTTTGTGTGTCTTTTCTGAGATCTTCAATGACTTTTTAAATTTCTTTTGTACTGGATTCAATTTCTTTTTTTAATTTTATTTTTAGTTCTGTTTTTATTTCTCTAATTATCTTTGCCAGTCTTGCTTCCATAATATTCATTGCTTCTCGCATCTGCTTTGCTGCTACTTTTTGCTCCGACATCACTGGTTACCTGTTGCTTTAAATAGGTTCAAAAGTTGACCTCACAGATTCAGATTTTAAGTGCACAGTCTTGTAGATTAAATCATGCCCTGTTAGATAAGCCCAAAATCGCCATTCTCTGATGTTCCTAGGTCAAGATATTAATTTTTTAAAAACTTTTTAAACTCAAAATGGCCACCACGGTTTTTCTGTCCTTTAAAAAAGTTTTTTCCTTTTTTCTCCAAAACAGTACCAAAGTTGATTCTGAGTATATAGTCTAATAGATTTAACCTTTTAATCACAATATCTGCAGACTCTGCTATTTTTCCATGTCCAGTTTTCTTTGAATTAATTTTTAAAATTTTGACCTTCTTATAATAGCCGCTGGTACTTCTCTATGATTTTGAGTCCTAGAGAAGGCTGGGAGGCTTGTTATTTTCCCTTCTCCTAATGGCTCCTTCCTTTACCTTCCTTCCTTTCTTGACACGAAGTCTCGTTTTCAGTGGTTATGAAGTCTCACATTGTTTCAATGATGACATTTCCTGTATTATAATCACCAGCTCAGCAAATCTTCTCGAAGGGGTTGTCTATTTCAGACCACAGGTATTCCACTCCGAAGAGTCTCAGAGCAGCTCACAATCTCCTTTACCTTCCTCCCCCACAACAGACACCCTGTGAGGTGGGTGGGGCTGGAGAGGGCTCTCACAGCAGCTGCCCTTTCAAGGACAACCTCTGCCAGAGCTATGGCTGACCCAAGGCCATGCCAGCAGGTGCAAGTGGAGGAGTGGGGAGTCAAACCCGGTTCTCCCAGATAAGAGTCTGCACACTTAACCACTACACCAAACTGACTCTCATCGGCTGAAGAGCAGCTCAATCCTCCATGACCAAAACCCAGAAGTTGCCTCTATGTATGAAAAGAACAGTCTTTCTCCACAGCATGGTGGGGGGTGGGGACCAAAGTAGCTTACATCATTCTTATTCCCCCCCTTTGATCTGCACAACAACACTGTGAGGTAGTATTAGGATAAATGTCTGTAACTGGTCCAAAATCACCCAGTCAGCTTCCATGGCAAGAACCTGGGTCTGGCAGATCCTGCTCTGACACCCTAACTCCTATACTCTCCTCAAAGTCCATGACAAAATATCCAGGAATTTTCCACCAACCTGGAACTGGTAGCTGTAGTCAGGACTGACTGCAATGAGTTCTCCCTCAGAGGCCTTTAGTGATAGCATTCAGACCAACACACACTCTCTGATAACATTGTTGATCTTAAGCACAGGACTTCAATCTCTCTCTGCCTCTCACTTTCCCTCTCTCTCTGTGTATCTGGTCTGCTGCTACAGGGTGCTATTTTCCACCCTGTCTCTGGCTGTTTCCCTTCCAGAGGAGGATAGGGAGGAGACCTTAGCCAATGAAGGGAAGGCTTTCTCAGGCTCTTTCCCTCCTTCTCTCTCCCTCAACCTATTGAGGGAAGGGCTTTATTCTGTCCTGTGTGAAGCAGTGTGACAGGCAGCTCAGCCAGTGGGAGAGTAGGGAGAGCCAGAAACTGCCAGAACCAAGGTTGGTTGCCATTTACTTGACAGAATCAGCTTGGCTGGCAGGCAACAGCCACTCAGGCAGGAGAGAGGAGAAGACTCAACCAATGGTATGCAAGTACCCTTGATTGATGGTTTGATGGGCCAAAAGCTGATGCAGCACAGTCCCAACCAATCGGGATGCTCCATTTTGCCACCATGAAAGGGCTTTTATTATAAGGAATTTGGTATTTTTAAAAATCCTGCTTTTCTGCTGGTGGAGTCTCAACATGGCTTACAAAAGTGTAAGTTAAACTGAAGAACAATGTACAATTAACTGCAATGCAGAGTACAATTAAGGTAATAAAGACAACAACAAATTGTTATGGACTAAACCATAAACTGATCTTGGATTCACTGGGTCACTCACTGAGAGCCGCTGACTGCAAAACATGAGCTAAGAACCAAGAGTACACAGCCCTTTGACTCTTACCCTTCAGTTCAGGCCAAAAGGCTCTACCTACACCCAGGCTTGACACCTGCAAACAGAAAAGGAAACAGAAGGTCAGCCTTATGTCTTAAGAATTCCTCTCCTTTGCTTCCTATAACTTAGCTTCTTGTAACTTACTGCCTTTCTTCACTATTCTTTTTATGCTTTTATCATCTTAGAATCATAGTGCCTCTTTGGCAGGGTTGTCTTGCTTTTAATGAGGGGCCATATACACTTGAAAGAGGATTCATAAAACCATAGAGCTGAAAGGGGCCATACAGGCCATCTAGTTCAACCCCATGCTCAATGCAGGATCAGCCTAAAGCATCCCTGACAAGTGTTTGTCCAGCCAGTGTGATCTGGAGGCTAAACATTTGTGAGCTTGCTCACATTAACTCAGCTTAGAGGAAACACTGATCATGTCCCCCCCTCAACTTCCTTTTCTCCAAACTGAACATTCCCAAGCCTTTCCTCATAAGGGTTGGTCTCCAGGCCCTTAACATCCTTGTCGCTCTCCTCTGCACCAACTCCATTCTGTCCACATCCTTCTTGAAGCAATTATCACTAGCACTGAGTGGATTGGAGAGAATGGAGTTTGAAGCTATGGTGGGAGGAAAAAAAATGGGTGTCAGGCCAACAGTATGAAGTGGCTTCTGGGATAAACCCAGAACTATTATTATTATTATTATTTCTTAGATTTATATTACACTGATACCACACCATTCTAGAAAATGCCAACAACTCAATGATTTTATCATACAGTTTCTGGTGATTCCTAGAAATGTGTGACATCTCTTCTGTTGCTTTCCCCAGAAGTGATGTCACACCATTGCAGCCACTCACCCATGTCTCCACCCCCATCCCCTACTGGTTGTCTGGCAACCCCATTTAGTAGGCTTATATCCCGCCCTTTCCCATAACGAGCTCAGGGCAGATTGCAGCCCTACTATTGCTGTCACCCATGGGCAGGCCAAGGTCATTGTCGCTTAACATTGGCAGGCCCTTTTAGAGTCCTGGGCAGCTGCCCATTGATTATGACAAATGAAACTGTCCCTGCCTGAAAGATATAAGTGGAGCTTAAATAGTGCTGAGGATGAATCCTACAGACATCACAAGACTCTTGAATATTCACAACGGTTGAATTTTCCCAAATTCTCCTCTTTAACTTGTGGATGTATTTTCCAGTCAAAATTTTAATTTGCATCTTGAATTTGAAAATTTCCCTCAACACTCAAACGTTTGGGGCTTGATCAATTTTATGTTGCTTTTCTGCTCAGTGGGCACTCAGAGAGGTTTATACTATCATTCTCTCACCCTCCATTTTATCCTCACTATAGCCCTGTGAAAGAGGTTAGGATGAGAAAGGGTGACGAGCTCAAGATCTCCCAACAAAGCTTCCATAGCAGAACTGAACCTGGGTCTCCCAGATCCCAGTCTGACACTCTAGACCAGGGATACCAAAAGTGCAGCCCATAGGTCAAATCAGGTCTCCTGGACGGCTCCTATCAGTCCTCTCTTGCTTTTTTCTGTGTCACGACTTGCTTTTGTTGGAATTTGCAATGTTCTAACTTCCAGTCATTATAGGTACTGTTTCCCTATTGACTGCCTGACCCAGGAAGAAGAACTTGACTTCCTGCCAATGAAGAGATAGCCTGGGAAAAGACTGTTTATCTGTGTTAATTGGTCAGATAGTCATGTGACTTCCTTTGTCCAGGTAAAGAGGTCAAAAAGAAGGAGACAGTCTCCACCATTAGCCATGTGTCTTTCATTGTGTTACGATGTAGCTTTTAGCGTTTGTTGTTTTCCATCCCAATTACTCCATCCCTGTTGTAGTAATAGTTATAGTTTTGCTTTATACAAAAGGCTCTCTAATCTCATTTGATCCAAAGATCCATTGAACTGTTTGAGATATAGAAATTGAATTTCAAACAAAAAAGCCCTCTAACAACTTTAGGAAGTGTGTGTGTGGGGGAGAGAGCTTGCTTTGATATTGACTGCAATATTGCAAGAGTGCTAATACTATAAGCATATTTTATTTTAGGTTGTTTTTTTAAAAAAATCCTTAATTGTGTTTCTCTATGTCCTTTATAAAGTGTACATCTCCACTACCTGGCATTACACGGCCTGGTCCAGCAAAATCTTATTTATGTCAGATCTGGCCCTCATAACAAATAAGTTTGACACCCCTGCTCTAGACACTATATCTTTGCATGGCATCTTTTAAACGCAGTGAAAGGCTAACTAATGTTGCTTGTCTGTCAAATGCTTGCAGATGCTAAATATCATCCCATGTCAGCTGTCAAATAATGTCAAATGCTAAACAGCACTACATATTGACTACTAAATGTTGTAAGATATTAAGTGTAGGTTAAAATATCAAGGACAAGTATGAACCATTCCACGGATATTTGGCAGAAATCAAGCACTTTGTAACTGGGGACAATATTTTATGACAATATTTGTAAGGGAGAATTTTTAGGAGCAAATTTATTTCCACTCTGACTTGCTCATTTGCCAGCATGACTCTCTGTGTGAGACACTGGCACAAAAGGAAATGAAGATGTGGTATTTCAGCTCCTGTTGGGATGCTTGCCTTTCCATATATATGCTACATAAAACATTAACATTGTGTGGTGCCTGATATAAGCATTATTTCAAACTGATATAAGTATTACTACAAAAAAAGAAGAAGAAAGAAAACCAAAAAAGGAATGGCTTTCTCGAAATAGATGTGACATACAGTATAGGCAAAACTGGAGGTGGGTGGGTGTAGGAGAAGACAAAGCAATAGACAAAATTAGACATTAAGAGGAAAGCTTTACATATTAAAATGTGATTTACATAGATTATCCCACATCAAATGGGCATGCTGAAGGTTTCACAGAATATGCTTCATAAGTCTATCCTCTTAGCCTGCATAAGTCCTGGATGAACTAAAGAAAAATTGAAAGCTAAACTGTCACTTGATATTCCATTAGAAACAATTTTGAAACCTTAGAAAAGAAATAAGTGAGGTAGGAAAAAAGAGAGGTTAATAGAGAAGCAGGTATCATTTTATTACCTTTGTCTTCTAGTCATTAAAATAGTTTAAACAGGAATTGAGGGAGGGCAGATAGGGTTGCCAGATCCCCTGGTGATGGTGAGTTTCCCCCGCTCCAGGACCCACCTCTCCACCACTAATCAGCTGGCCAGAGGAGGGACTCACCCAGAAAAAAGAGAGACTCAGCATCGTTACCTATGGAAGTAATCATCACTTCTAGGACTTTGGGGGCAATCCTCTAGTATTTGGGCAAAAACTCTATGAAAGAAGCCAAATTTACCATAGCGTTTTTTGCGAAATGCCAGAGTGTATGTAGACATCACTGTATGAAGACCTGGCCTTCCTGATGCTCCCAGTAAGTCCCTCCCCCACCTCTGTCAGTCACCAGGAAGGACAGAGGATACACCATCTCTGCCTCTGAACACACCAGCTCTGTGTCCTCCATATAGCTGTACACTATTTAGAGCTCCTCTCGTTACCACCTCAAGCAGCTTTTTCTTGGGGAATATTAATATTTCTTAGTTCAAAATGGCAAGTCTACGAAAGATGAGGTGAGGCAGGATCTCTGTCAATGTTTATGGAGATAGATCACTGAAACTCCTAATGTTAAATTAATGGATTTTATTATAGGAAATGATTTTCTAATAGTTACATCCCATTCAAATAATGTTCAAGCATACAAGAGGAATTACAGAGGTTAGCGGAATAAGTGTGTGTGTGTGTGTGGGGGAAGGTGATACACTTACCTAGTTATTGCAGAGTAGGCTGGTCAGAGAAGGCAAGAGGCCTCTGAAGAGAGATTTTCTCCTGAGAAGAGGGGGAAGGGATGGGAGGAAGGGATGGGAGGAGGGGAGGATGAAAAAGGATGGGGAGGATGCTAGGAAGCTGGGAAGAATGCTAGGAAGCTACTCTTGATAGGTAGGGTGGCCTGTTTTCTAGGGTGAGTTACATCACATCAAAAGGTCCAAGTTTCTAATGAGGAAGCAGAGTGTCTTATCCCAAATACCCAATAGAAAATCAGAGTGTAATATTCAAACATCCAATGAAAAAGCAGGGTGTCATATATGCAAACCCCCAAAAGAGGAATCTTAGTTAGTTTGGCCAAATGGGTTTATGGCCCTGTCATTTCTGGTTCCTTTGAAGCTCACCAAAAGTGATAGAATTCTCTCTACATGTCGGGATGGATGGCCATTAATCACAAATTCAGGAGATTGTTTGACTTTGATAGCCTTTAGCGGTAATTAAAGAAAAATAGAAATTCTATAGAACTCAGATTCCCTGGCAGAAATGTGAAACCAGATTGCAGATATAGCACACATTCACACAACAATATGGCCCTTTGGCCTTTAACCTTTCTGTTTCTAATGTCTTTCCTGAAGAATAGCAGACCATACATACAGACCATTTGTTTATGTGTAGCCGTTTTTATGTTTTGGGAACAGAACTTGAAAGAGGTTACCACAAGGGATGGAGGAATTTTTACAGCTTTGCCCACTATACGTCCCTCTCTGGGCCTGGATTTGTTCATTTCCAGGATCAGAAAATGGATGCTCTTTAGCCTTTCAGCACAGCCACCACATCTGCCAACCCTGCGAACCAGACTTGACATCATGCCTTGGACCTGGATGGGACCGAGTTTGCCTCTCTTATGTGCAAAAGAGACCATTCCAACTCAAATGGCCATTGCTGTGTCATATAAATATTCTAGGGTTACACTGCAATATCACATTCTAGGGCTGCATTGTTTGGATGTCAGTCCAGGGTTGTCTTTCAGGGTTTCACTCTATGGTGCCCAATATATATAGTACTAGAGAGATGAAAAGATAATCTGTGCCCCCTTTGCAGCCCTCATCTCCATACAGGTTACCCAAAGTAAGGAGCTTCTAAAATTCTTCCTGGATTTTTGAAGCTCCACAATAACCTGACCCTTTTCCCTGAGTGGAACCAATACATTAGGAATTTTCCAGTGTTCAGTTCTATGTTCATATTTTATATAGAGTCCCATGCATATGTGGATTGCAACAGCTATCAGTTCCTTCAGTTCACTAATATCATTCTTCCTTCCTCTATATCACCAATACCCTGACCTACAGGCTAGCCTGATCTCATCAGATATTGGAGCTTAAGCAGGGTTAGCTCTAGCTAGTATTTGGATGTGACAAGTCCAATGAATACCAGGGTCATGATATGGAGGTAGGTAATGGTAAACAACATCTGAATGTCTCTTGTCTTGAAAACTCTATGGCAGGAGTGTCAAACATATGGTCCTTGGTTAGGTATAGCCCCTGCAGGGCACAAACTTGGTCCCATGAGCAACTTGCTATCTCCTGCTTCCTTCTCTGAGGCTGTGGCTGCTGCCACATTGCAATTCACTTTTACCTAGCTTTTTCTCCTGCTTCCTGGAGACTCGATCTCTCTCTCTCTCATACACACACACACACACTTACTTCAGTCACTGCTTCCTAATTCCTGTTTGCATGGGAGAGATACAAAGCCAAGCCTCGTTTCCCTCCATTGGCTGAGCTCTCCCCCTTTGGGAGGAAGAAAGGCGGCAGGAAAGCACAAGAGAAAGCAACATCCATGGCTCCTTTAAGACCAGCAAAGTTTTATTTCAAAAAGACCCTGATGAGGAATTAGAACACTTGGATTGGATTCTATTGTTTAATGACTGGAAATAGATGGCTAAGTATTTAACAATGCATCTATGGTTCCATATCTTCCAGTTCAACACATCTCCCTTTCTCCCCTCCTACCTTGCTGACTGCCTTTCTTCACTCCCCCTTTGCTTTTTAAACTAATAAAATTATTATCAGTAGCACTGAGAGGATTTTGCTCAGCCTGAAATCAACACATTATTTTACTTGGAGAGATCCCCCTCTCCAGTCTAAACAGAGGTAGAAGAGAAAGAAAGAAAGAAAGAAAGAAAGAAAGAAAGAAAGAAAGAAAGAAAGAAAGAAAGAAAGAAAGAAAGAAAGAAAGAAAGCTAACAGCACAGCTTATTAGTGGAAAGGAGCAAGAGTCCAGTAGCATTGAACAAAAATTGTGGCAGGGCTTTCATGAGTCACTGCTCGCTTCTTCAGATACAGCTAGAATAGGAGTCCATTGATCCTTATATCTTGGAGAGTGGAATGATTTCAGTTGCCAAATGACAATAAGCAGGCATTGATAATGAGACAGAAAATGTATGTCTCAATTCAGATCTGGAGGATGCATTGTCTTGAGCTTCATTATCAGTTGCAATTCAACCATTTCTCTTTCTAATCTCTTTGGAATTCTTTTGTAAGGGGTCTGCTGCTCTTAGGTCAGCAACTGAATGTTCTGCAAAGTTAAATGTTCTCCCACTGTGTGTGTGTGTTTTTTTTTTCAATGTTGTGGTTTCAAATGTCAGACTTGTGTCCATATTATTCTTTGCATCCTCCTGGATGGAGTTGAGATCTATGTTTCCTGTCTTATTTCCAACACTGGTATCTTTACACCTGTAAAACTGAATTTTTCCTACTAGCTTACAATATCTAAATGGGAGAGGGCAGCCACCTTTATGCTGCTGAGCAATACCAGTTACGAGGAACTAAGGCCACCAGAAGGACCACCATCAGAAAGCAGAAAAAAATTACGATCTCAATATAATTAGAATACCAAAGAATGAAAGCTGTGATCCACCTGCATCAAAAATTTTCTGTGTAGCACCAATTATGTAGTTTTAATGGCTTCGTTGTTTAAGTTTTATCATTTTTAAAATTGTAATCTGATATTGTTGTTTTAAAATGATTGTTAGCCGCCCTGAGCCCGCTTGCGGAGAGGGCAGGATAAAAATCTAAAGTAAATAAAAATAAATAAAATAAATATTACCCCCGTGGATATCACACCTAATCCAGTCAAGCCTGCTATTGTCATTCACCTGCACTTGCCATTTGGCATCTGGATTCACCTTTATAAAGTTTATATCTCTGGTACTTTGTACTACATTTTATAGCACACCTGACCTGGCCCAACAAAGTGACATTGATGTTAGATCTGGCCCTTGTAACAAATAAGCTTGACACCTCTTCTCTATGGGGTCCCATAACTCAGAAGTGACATAATGGCAACCCCGCCCCACCAATATGCACATGCAAACTGAAAACCCACTCCACAAAAAATGCTGTATAGATAAAAATGCTGGCTTCTCTTATGTTCTTATAAGGAAGTACTTCTTCACCCAAAGGGTGATTAACATGTGGCATTCACTGCCACAGGAAGTGGTGGCGGCCACAAGCATAGCCACCTTCAAGAGGGGTTTAGATAAAAATATGGAGCAGAGGTCCATCAGTGGCTATTAGACACAGTGTGTGTGTGTATATATAAATTTTTTGCCACTGTGTGATACAGAGTGTTGGACTGGATGGGCCATTGGCCTGATCCAACATGGCTTCTCTTATGTTCTTATGATTTTATATATATAATTGCGTTGTGATACTTTTGTGTGGTATTTCATCAATTCATAGGAGGGCATGTATGAATGTATGTATATGCATCCATCATGCTAAAAAGAATCTTGATGCAGTGATATGTACAATCACAAGACACCCTTTTTGTAACGTTTTATCAATATATCTGTCTATGAGTAACGTGTAGAGGGGGAGAAAATGGAAAGGAAATGAGGGAATCAAATGAAGTAGCAAATTGTAATAGATCCAGTAGAGTCTCTAATCAGGCGTTTTGTCACTTTCGCATAAAGAAAGCAGCAATAGTCATCCTTTGGAGCCATCAACTTCACAATAGGGCCTTTAAGTGAAATAAAATTACTTCCTTCTCTGTGTACCCACACATAAACTGAGGCACTGAATCCATTGAATTCAACATAGTTAACATTGATGTAGTGTCAATGAACAGCCCCCTATGGTGTTGGAGCACATGCAGTTTATTTATGTAACCATAACAAATCTTTCCGTGTAATAGTTTCCTCAGCTGCTTTGACAATTAAGGTAAAAATAACCATATAAATAAAGCACACACTGGAGATAACATGAACAATATTCAGTGTTTCTGACTAAAAGCAAAGTCCAATTTACATGCTCCTGAGAACCAGTCACAAAGTAACAAACATGAAATCGAAATGGAAGTATTTATTATTCCTGTGCATGCTGTGATATTTCAGAAGTTTGGGGCTTCATTTGAAGTAGGTTGAAATCAGACTACCTCATGAGGCTTTTTTGAGATGCTCATTTTCTACTCCTCGTATGCTGTTTTGTTCAAACATTAAACTGTGGGTGCGTTGGGGGGTGGCATACAACTGTGAAGAAAATGCCTAGGAGATAGGAAAAAATAAAACTTCATGGAATTTTAAAATGTCTTCAGTTTTTGGTTTGATCTTATCACGACTCGGGGGGGGGGGGGGTCTTACCAATTGCTGCCACCACTCTGGGTTAAGGGTCTCCCTTGAGAAGGCCCAGAGTATCCTCCCAAGCCCTTCCAAACCTCCGTTAGCTAGGCCAAATAATGGGTGTGAGGACCAGGTAGAGTAAACAACAACAAAAAGGTTTATTTCATGGCAATATAAATTTACAAGGTGCATAAAACAGTAAAAGGGTGAATGGAAAATAAACAAATGCCCTAACACGCCTATGTATACAGTCCCTAAACTAATACTAACACTTACCCCCTTGGGTAAGGGCCTTGCCCCTGCTTCCAGTTCTCCAGGACACAGCCTGCCTCCAGCTAAGCCTTCCAGAGAAAGAATACCCACTTCCTGGGCTTGGCCTTTATATGGTTTCTTCCCAGGCATTCTATGCATTGGCAGATTTAACACTTCCAACACGGTTTTCCCCTAGTCTCCAGCTTTCTCTGTGTTTTTTTCCCTTTTTTGTCCCATCTGGGGATTGGCAACCCTGAGTCAGCACCATACGGCATTTAGAATACATCCTGTTTTATTTCACTTCGAACGCAGTTCTGCAATGAAGCCGCTAGGGGTGCAGGGAAAGTAGAACACAGCAAACAGTACTAGCTCACTTTCTGCTGGCCCTGCCCTTCTACAAAGTTTACTACAAGGAGGTAAGCACACATCCTACTCAGCCCATCAACCAAGACAGCTCTGGAGCAAGGCAGGAGCAGCCAGTACAGCTCATAGCTGCTACAGTCATGGCCATGATGCAGCTTTTTAACAAAGCTGTTTCCAGCAGTTTGTTTCCGTCTTCTTTTCCTCCTATCCAGCTCCATCATTTTGTCTGTTCAGCCAAATCTTCCATGTTAATTGATTGTAGAAAATACATTTCCTTTTAAAAAATCTCTTCCTCTTTTTCACATTTTTCTCCATTTTGCTCTATTCCAATCCTGCCCCCCCCCCCCCTCCATCTGTCAGTCTTGGTCTCATATCCTCATCCTTTGTTAATATTATCAACAGAAACAAGGGGCATATATTTCACCATGATCTGTCAAACTAGTAAAAGGATGCTCCACCCTCCCCCTTTTATGGCAATGGAATGTTAATCTGATTTAGATGTTTACACATGTGAAACAGAAGTTAGAATGCCTTGCTTAGATTTAATTACATTTTAGACAACATTCAAGCAGTGGGCTACTGTTTTTGGGTTGCAGGGACACCTAAAACCCCTTTGCAAATTCTACTTTGCTACTGTTGACATTAAGCCTCATGTTATATGACAAATGACACAATCTTTTTAGAAAATATATCGCAAAGTCAATTCCAGTTATCCCAGTACTTATCATCCAGCACCACTACATAATTAGTTTGCTCTTGCTTTTGTGCTATCTAAAGGTACAAGGATAAACTTAAATAGATTTATTACTGATTTACCTACTTTAAAATATTGTGATATGAAGTTTTTATTCACTACAGCCCACTTCATCAGTTATAAGAAGTGTATTCTGTGTTGGTACACATATGTATGTGTGTACAGGGCTTTTTTTATATAGAAAAAGCCTAGCAGGAATTCATTTGCAAATTAGGCCACCCACCCCTCTCCACTGACACCAAGCCAGCAAAAGCTGGGTTCCTGTGTGTTCCTGCTAAAAAAAAAAAAAAAAGCCCTGTGTGTAGGGTTGCCAAGTCCAATTCAAGAAATATCTGGGGACTTTGGGGGTGGAGCCAGGAGACATTGGGGTGGAGCCAGGAACAAGGGTGTGACAAGCATAATTGAACTCCAAGGGAGTTCTGGCCATCACATTTAAAGGGACGGCACACCTTTTCAATTCCTTCCTTCCATAGGAAATCATGAAGGATAGGGACACCTTCTTTTGGGGCTCATAGTATTGGACCCCCTGGTCCAATCTTTTTGAAACGTGGGGGGTATTTTGGGGAGAGGTACTAGATGCTATACTGAAAATTTGGTGCCTCTACCCCCCCAAAAAGCCACCCTCAGAGCCCCAGATACCCGCAGATCAATTTTCCATGATTTTCTATGGGAATAAATCTCCATAGGGAATAATAGAGTTCCCAGCAGACAGTTCCCTCCCTTCCCCCCGCTTTCTGACTACCCTGAAGTGGGGGGAGGGCCTCCAAACCGGATCCCCTGCCCCCACCTGGGGATTGGCAACCCTACCTGTGTGTACCAATAGAAAATTACAAAAGTAGACACATGATCTGGAATTGGGTTATATGGAGGATGTGGGAAGACAGGTGGAATCTTTGTCTTGGAGCCCATGTTGGCTCTTGGAAGCCCTGCTACTAGTCATAATAATTTGCAGCTTTGTGCACAGTGGCATGAGATGAGAGCTGGCGTGTCTTGATTCAGTTGGGTAAAAGCAAGGCCCTCATTTAGATCCCGACCGGGATTACCATATTCTGGTAGCCCATCTAGGAAGCTTTTTAGGGAACTCACACTAAAAACATTGGGGAAAGTTGCATAATTCAGCAATAACTCAGAACTGGGGTTGTGAGTGATTGGGGAAGAATCATAGCTTCTGAGCTTCAGAATCTCAAAATAGCTGATCTATTCAGTAATTTCTACATTTGAACCAGATTTCAGGTTTGAGTGATGGGCTTTGGGACAGTGAGCTGAACTGACATATTAACAGGGTGCTGTTGATCTCTCTCTTTCTCTTTTAAAAGTAACAGTATTAAAGTAAAAAGCATCTAGGAATGCACAAAGCACATGGAATGCATTCCTCCTATTATTTCATGATGAAAGGCTTTAGCTTGGCCTGGTCATTTCCCCCCCTCCATGCTACAATATTTCAAAACAGCATTTAGTCCTGGGGTTGCCAGGTCCAACTTAGGAAATACCTGGGGACTTTGGGGGTGGAGCCTAGAGACTTTTTCTGCATGGCTCCCCTGAATACAGTCTTCATTTCCTCATTCTCTTTTTTACTTTCAAAGGGTTCCCCAGCAGCTGCACTTCCACAAAATGAAAGTGAAATTTGTCATACTCCCCACAAGTCCCTTGCCAAGCTTTGGTAGCATTTCCAAACATGGCTTTATTAAGGGACACACACACACACACAAAGCAGTCAATATAAACACAAATAGTTTGCAAGTCCACACTTTTGTGATCTCACTGGGGCAGTTTACTCACAGGGGTTGCTGTATTTAACAATCTGCTGTATTTCAACCTTCTTCTTCAGACTAACACAGGAAAGTGAAAGTAAGGAACAAAGCAGTCTCAGGAGTAGAGTTTCCCTCCGTCCCATAATCAAATTTTCTCCTGCTGAGATTTAAATGCACACACACATTTGAAAACACAGTTTGCAAGCTTCTTCTAAACCTGCATAGATTTAAAGGTACATCATGGTTGTTGAGGTGGGGGCTTCCTCTGCCAACTAGCTGGCTAGCAGCAGGGAGAAGCCTGTAAAACTGGGGGATCCCCCTCCCAGACCTGGAAAGCCTATTTAGTCTCCAGGATATTTCACAAGCAGCATTTGAATTCACAGAACAACATGAAGGGCCATCTCCACAGAATACAACTGTGATTCAAAGGTTTTAATTCATCTTTTAGAAACCCCTTATCTGTATTCTCCCCAGTATCACAAAGAGCACATGTGAGGAGAAATGATGCAAAACTTTTGGGGGGAGGAATCTAGATGTTTTCTGCTCAGTATAAGATGCAGTCTCCCTTTCAGGCTGTGTGTGCTAGACAAGACTGGCTGCTTGTACTTTAAGTTTAACTATCAGTCTCTTAGTGAATTGGTTTTCCTTCCTGCTGGGTAGTGTACAATATAGGTATCTATATGGTTAATTAAGGCTAAAATAGGCATTTGCTGTGAGACCCGTGGTAGTCATTAGAGTGTTGGTCTGGTTTCAAAAACCTGCTCTGAGGGTCTTACTAAAGATTGCAAATTCCTCATGTCATGTCCAGGTAGGACTTTTTCTGCCAGTAGGACTTTTAATTAGATGTGCATTGTGAATTCCTCAGTGGGGGCTCAGTTCTCAGGCACATGGAGTCCCATCTGAACTTCAATTTGTAGGACAGAATGCATATGCCTTGCCCTTTCACCATTTTTTCCAGTCTGTTATGGTTTTCCTTGGAGTTGCTCTTTGCCCTTTAGGAAATCCCATGTAGACTCATGGGAGCACAGAGAGATTTCACCAATGGGCATATTAGCTTCCCTCTTTATAAAAAGGCTTTGAACATGAATTAGGATAATCTTTAGATTGTGATCAGGGTCATAGCCAGGAAATTTTGGATGGTGGAGAAGTTGGGAAAGCTGGGGGTTGGGGGCAGCAGGAGAGAGGGGCAGGGGGGGAAAGAGAAGACATCTCTCTTGCCTCTCTGCTCACTAGGTTTTCTTCCTGTATCCACAGCTGGCTACAGAAGCAGGAAGAAGACCTCCCCACTCCTCTCCTACTGTCTGAGAGGCGCAGGCTCAGTGCATTTTCTTCTTGCTTTTGCAGTCGAAGCCAGCTGCAGAAGCAGGAAGAAGACCTCCCCCCACCCCCATGCCTCTCTACTGTTGGAGAGGTGTGGGCTTACTTGGAATTGTGGGGCATGGGCATGAGATGTGGGGCTCATGACCAGTGTTCCCTCTAAGCTGAGTTAGTGTGAGCTAGCTCACAGATTTTTAGCCTCCAGCTCACATATTTTTGTCCTAGCTCAGGAAGGATGACCCCAGAGCACACTAATTTATGCAGTAGCTCACAACTTTATTGTCAGTAGCTCACAAAGTAGAATTATTGCTCAGAAGACTCTGCAGCTTAGTGGGAACATTGCTAATGATCCTATGCACCCCACCATGGCTACACACTTGAATCTGGTTAACATATTGTCTACTGAGATAGAACTAGATGTTAGAAAAGCCCCCAGTTTAGTTCTACTGAACTACTGAAATTCTCCATCTGATACATACAGCATCATTCTGCTACAAGTTTCCTTGCTCCCTAGAAGAAGCCAGTGATATCAGCCTTGAGTCTCAATGAGAAAGGTGGGTTATAAATGAAGTTAATAAATGTGGAATGGGAATCTGCTTGTTTTACAAGACACCTGCTGCTGAGCTAATGGGCTGGTATCCACTGGATATTTTCTACAGGAGGAAGAAATTCCCACAGCAGAATACACATTTATTGCCAAGAACAACCCAAACCACACCCTGAAATGCTGTTCCTAGGGTACCCCCCCTCTGAACATCATGAGGGGTGGGTTGGAAGGTCTGCCAGGGGAGGGAGACATGTCAACTACTGCCCCCTACTCTTGCCAGAAATCTTCTACTGCAGGGGTGGCCAAAGGTAGCTCTCCAGATGTATTTTGCCTACAACTCCCATCAGCCCCAGCCAGCATGGCCAATGGCTGGGGCTGATGGGAGTTGTAGGCAAAAAACTTCTGGAGAGCTACCGTTGGCCACCCCTGCTCTACTGGATCCAGCATTCCCACAAAAGGAAGCATAGATCTGGCACCACTTTTATGTCATCTACTGATTGTTTGCTTAGCCGAGAGATAGTGAGATGGAAGATCTGTAATGCCCTCTGATCTCTGGATGGAAGCACAATGCATTCTTTTTCAGGGATACTAATGCCTTATTTCCATGAAGAATAAAGTATTTCTCCTCTTAGCCTTGCCAAATGGGAAAGCAAACCAAATAAGTTCCTGAGTTATTGATGCACATAACGTGATTGTGCATTTTCGCTCTCTTTCAGTTACCATATATCTAAATAGAATGGAACTAGTTGGCCATGATTAGATTTGGATTACTGCATTCATATTTCTTTCAATGGAATAAACGTGCAACAAAAGTACCCAAATGTCTGAGGGGTGGTGGTGGATTTTTTTTTAAAAAAAATACTGACCTGACATCCGTGAGCAGACTTCAAAATATATGGCTAGTATAGGGGTGGCAATTACCATTAAAGGAAAGATCATCTGGCCTTTGTTCCCTACCACATTTACATTTCCTTAGGAGAGTTCCCTTTGAGAGCAGACACAAAGGGAAAGACTTGAAGTAAAATGTGGCTTCTTTAGCAGACTGTACGTGCCACCACTGTATATGGGATAATCCATAAAACTGAGGAAACGGCCAGGTTCAATTTCCTAGCCTTTCAGGCCCATTGCCTCCTGTTCTATTGCTGTTAATCATAACTAGCTGGCCTGCTGTTTCTTTAACAAAATTCTCTTGGACATATTCATCTCCAGAATGCAGTAAAATGTTTTCCCCTTTTCTCACCCTTAGTAGGATAGAGGCTACCCTGGTGGTATTTTATACCATCATTTCAGCATTATTACCTCTTCCAGGCCAACGTTGTCAGTGAAAATATTCAGATATACATAATGAAAGATTTACCTTGAAACAGACTGGGGTCTTATTTAGTGACCCTTTCTTTCATTATTCCCTTCAGGGTTACAGCACAGAAATTCTGCCTCATTGAATGTGCCTGATTACCACAGAGACAAACTGGACAAAATGCTAAGGGTCAAGCTACGCATTACGTTAGCAATCCATGCTTGGATCTTTCAATAAGGTTTTTAAAAAGCCTACCAGCAGCTGTGGAGGAGAGAGGAGGTTCAGACTGAGGTTATAACACAGGCGAAGGGAAGAGTAACTCTTTCTTTCTATAGATCCAGGTGGCCTGAAGCAGTAGAAGTTTGAAGTTTGAGTCCAGTGGTGCTTTTAAGACCAAAAAAGTTTTATTCGAGGTATGAGCTTTCATTTGTACACACACTTCTTCAGATGCAATGTTTTATCTCATTGTATCTGAAGAAGTGTGCATGCACACAAGAGCTCATATTAGGGTTGCCAAGTCCAATTCAAGAAATATCTGGGGACTTTGGGGATGGAGCCAGGAGACTTTGGGGGTGGAGCCAGGAGACTTTGGGGGCAGAGCCAGGAGCAAGGGTGTGACAAGCATAATCGAACTCCAAGGGAGTTCTGGCCATCACATTGAAAGGGACAGCACACCTTTTTAGATGCCTTCCTTCCATAGGAAATAATGAAGGATAAGGGCACCTTCTTTTGGGACTCATAGAATTGGACCCCCTGGTCCAATCGTTTTGAAACTTGGGAGGTATTTTGAGAAGAGGCACTAGATGCTATACTGAAAATTTGGTGCCTCTACCTCAAAACACAGCCCCCCTAGAGCCTCTGATATCCGCAGATCAATTCCCTAAAACTGCCAGAGATCTAGAGCTGTGGGGGCTGGGGCTTTCCCCCTCCAGCTAGCTGGCTGGGGGGCGGGGGAAACTTGTAAAACCAGGTAATCCCCCGCTGGGACCTGGGGATTGGGAAGCCTAGCTCATATCTTGAATCTTTGTTGGTCTTAAAGGTGCCACTGGACTCTAACTTTGTTCTTCCTTTCTATATAATTTTCCCATCTGAAACCACAATCACCAGGGTTACAATTAGCCCCAGTAGAAAAAAGCAGGGAAAGGAACAGGCTCCTGTCTTCTTTCTAAACCAAAGTTAATTGCATCCCAAGGAGGTGAGGGTTTGTTTGTTTGTTTGTTTTTACCAAGAAAATTATACAAGGGGGAAAAGTTAACATCTCCAGTTTGGTCTAATACCTCCTTTTTAAAAACCCTGCATTCTACTTAAAGTCTAAACTCCATTTGGAAATCTATAAATTTAACAGCACAGTGCAGAGTGAGGTTTGAATCAGGAAAGTGGTATGAGGGGAAAGGGGCAAACCCTGTAAATTGGCTCTGATCTACCCTCTATCCTATGAGTACTTTGAGCTCCTGATCCTGAGTCACATTTAGTTTTACTTAAAATTTTAAGAGTTTTTGCCTTGTGTCTAGGAAGATGCAGCACCTTGTGTCTAGGGAGATGAAAAGAGGAAAATCCTGACCTTTTAACTTCCAAGTCCCCCTAGTAAAACTGAAAAACTGAATTGAAACTTATTAAATGTAAAATATAGAGTAAGGTTCTGCCATAATTAGCATCACAGCATACACCTCCTAATTATTTATCTGCTGGTCCTTGCATTTAATATTAATTCACTGTTGACATGGTGTTGCATAGCTGTAGAAGTGACTCAGTCCTTACTTGGAGAGCTTGAGCTAGGTAAAAAAGAGAAAAATGAAGGGAAAGGATTGATCACGAAGCAGGAAGTATAACTGGTAGAAGTGCAGAAAAGAGGTGACTGTGTCCTGCCTTTGGAGCAGAACTAGTCTTTGAGAAAGCATTTGAAGGCAAGTGTGGAATCTCTTTGATTGACAGAGAGGGGGAGTCTGTTCCAGGCACAGGGATCAGCATGATAGAAGGCACAAAGAAGGGAGTAGGAGGGGGAACAAAAGCTATTCTCAAGTAATTTTCAGCATGCAATCACATTTGCTGCAGCTGTCATAAGGAAAGAGTGCTCAGGAACTAAACAGAAGAATTTCCAACATGAAGGATCTTCTACAAGATCACACATTGTTTTGGAGGGTGCTGAGAAATAGGACTGAAATGTGGTTGTGGAGCACTTGCAGCGATGTAATTCGTTTGAGCAGAACTCTTCTTCCTTTAAAATTCATTGAGTGCACAGTCCAGTAGGACGTTCCACATTTGCCTTGAAACATTGTCTTAGATGACAGTTGGTGCCTCTACATTTTATTATACAATGTTTTGAAAACGGGGTATGTACAAATTAGGGGGGTGTACTTCAAAAATTTTCATTTCAGTTCCATATAATAATGTTAGTGTTGTGTATGTGGATTAATGTGGATGTACTTTACCAGTGTTCCTCCTGGGCTCATTAGACCCTTAAGGACTGAGCTTGGGGACTCTAGAACAGGGGTCCCCAACCCCTGGGATGCAGACCGGTACCGGTCCATGGCCTGTTAGCAACCAGGCCATGCAGGGTCGGCTCTAGAGAGCATAGCGCCCTGGGCAGCCTTGCTGCTCTGTTGCCCCCCTCCGCAGCACCTCCTCCCCCCTCTGTTCTTGTGCTGGTTGTGCATGAAGCAGTCAAGCAGGACCTCTTCCAGCTGTGTGAAGTCTCTTTGGACTCTGAGTTCCCTCAGAGCAGTGAGGTAGTTTGCAGCAGACTCGTTCGGCTGCTGGTGGTGGTCATAGATGCAGAGTTGCCGGGTCATCTTGGTCAGCTGCAGGGAGACATGGCAGGCAAGTGCCTTGATGATCTGGTTGTAGGTGGAGGTCTTGACTGTTGCTGGCGCGACTAGGCTCTCAGCTAGCCTCAGGATGGCAATCCCACAGGAACACAGCAGTAAGGCTTTCTTCATCTCCAGGCCTTTGGTGTCATCCCCTAGCTTTTGGGCCATGAGGTAGTATTTTAGCCTTTTGGCCCAGGTTTCCCAAAGCGCGGGGCGAGCCAGGTCAAACTCGGGCAGCGAACCTGGAGCAGGAGCCACTCCGGTCAGTTGTAGCAATGCAATGCATGGGCTGGGACACATTAGCAATGATGCATGATGCGGTGCTGGTTGGTGGGTCTCACTCAACAGGATTCCATCCTCATCACCACTATAATATAGTAGGTTCAACGCATTGAAGAGACGAGGTTGCCATGATCACAGCTCACTTAGTACAGCACGGTAACGCCTGAGCTATAGACTGCTGAACTGGGCTAATGGGGTCAACTATATACAGTCCTGGTTCCTGTGCTAGGATGCCATTGGATTGTTTGGGGAAGGATGGTGGCTCAATGGTAGAGCATCTGCTTGGGAAGCAGAAGGTCCCAGGTTCAATCCCCGGCATCTCCAAAAAAGGGTCCAGGCAAATAGGTGTGAAAAACCTCAGCTTGAGACCCTGGAGAAAGAGCCGCTGCCAATCTGAGAAGATAATACTGACTTTGATGGACCAAAGGTCTGATTCAGTATAAGGCAGCTTCATATCTTCATATATCTTCAACAAGCATGGCCGCCAGAAAATTGCAAAGATGGATGAACCGACCCTGGAGAAGACCCTGAAGGTTGCCACTGCTTCTTTTGAAAGAGCAGAGGATGAGGTCAAGGACTATAGCCCCAGCGACCAACTAGAAGCTCCATTTCCTCAACCGACTGAGCTGGCAGGATCTGAGGTTCCAGCTTCTGTGCCTTGGGCCAAGTCGCCAGCAAACAAGGAGTTTGCGATGCTGGCCGAGACGCCAGCATCGCCTGCCCCTTTGCTCGCCATGCCTGAAACTCCAACTGCTGCTCCACCGACTTCAGCACCCAGGGGGTCAACGAAGGAGCACTGCAAGCCTGCCTACCTCCAGGACTATGTATGTTAGGGCTTGCAGACTGCCGGGGGGGGGGGGGAGATGTTGTGTATATGGATTAAAGCAACATCACCCCAGAGTCAGAAACAACTGGTGCTTGCACAGGGGACCTTTCCTTTCCTTTTCTTTACTAGTGTTCCTGCCAGGATCATTGGAGCCTTAAAGACTGAGCTTGAGGACTCTAGAACAATGTGTAGTAGGATCCAAATTCCTGCTGCCCTGATTCAACCAGAAGCCCCCTGCTGGTTCAAATGATCCAATGGCATCCTAGTGCAGGAACCCAGGACTGTATATAGTTGGCCCCGTTGGCCCAGTTCAGCAGTCTATAGCTCAGCTGTTACCATGCTGTACTGAATAAATTGAGCTATGATCACGGCAACCTTGTCTCTTCTATGTGTTGAACCCAACTATATTATAGTTAGCAAGGGTGTGATGAATATTTTCTTATGGTATCAAAAATATTGTTATCATTTTGTAAAGCTGCATTGGGAAACGTCTGTTTTAATTTATATCACATGTTAATCCATTTTTCCCCTTTACCTTTGCCCTCCAAAGAAAATCCCTCTTACCCAACACCTACTTCAGGAAACAACATCTACCCCATAACACAACACCTGCCTTATGGACAACATCCACCTCAGCAATCATCTACCTCAACAAACATCTGTTTGTAGAAGCAAGCCCCTGTTTGAGTACTCTTTTCCACTCATATCCAACCATTGCACAAAACGTGTTCTGTGGCATAAACTAATTAATTAAAATGTTGGCGAACAGCAGGGTCTGTATTTGTTTTTTAGAAAGGATTCAGGTAGGAAGAATTTGAACTCCCGGAACACAGGCAAAACCTAAAAGAACTGAAACAATTCTACAGGTTCATTTATTCCTCATCTGAGTTCAAATGTCCCCTCTGCCGTGAATCTCATTGGAAGTGCTTGGGTCAATCACTCTCTTTCCATTGAGTTTCAATTTTTTATTAAGTTTGGGTATAAAAAGAAAGAATAATGCAGTGATACAGAAGCAAAAGAAGAAGAAAAGGGCGGGGGGACAAAATAGAAAAACAATAGACAGAAAAAACCAGCAAGTATATCAGTTATATTTCTACCTCAAAGCATAATACCAAATCATACAATCTCTATAACCCACTCTCTATTAAATTGCTGTATTTAGCTTTAAAAATATGCGATGCACAGATGAAAATAGCAAACAGAAGAGAAACATCCAGATTCTAAAAACCTCGCTTGCCATTTCAAAGTCTCCTTTTAATTCAATGTTGACCAATTACGTAAAAGAAAAACAGTCTACAATCCCTTTTTTAAAAAAGCTTTTCAGGTCTTGATCTTCTTGATGAAGTCTGCCTCTTCTCCCTTTGGCACATTCATCTGTTTTGCTAAAAGTGATGAGGCATCCATGTCGTCACTTCCTCCTGTAAAAACTTTAATCAGTCTTGATTTCCGCCTCCTCTTTGTAACTGTGTATGATGTCTCCATTTTGATTTCTTTCGGCTCCTTTCCCAATGGATCTTTATCCACTTCTCTCGACTCCGTAGACATCACTGGGGTCTCTTTACCACTCTGCTCATGTAAATTTTCAGTTTTGCTGTATTTCCAAATAAAAGTTTCCACCCTGTTTTGTATCAACTCTGCCAGCAGTCCTCCTGCTTTAAGGAGAATATGGTAACCATAACATCTTTTTTTATCAAGCGCTTCGAGTTGCAACACCATCTTCTCCACAGTATAACTCGTTAAAAAAATAACTCAAAGGCCCAGATAGTCTATCTTTCTAAATCTCCTCCAGCCATATCCTTTTCTCTTACATTCTGGTTGTAATCGTTTCAGTCCCAATCAAGTATCAAATGCATTTCTCTTAAAGGTATATCCAGCTTTTATTCAGACTGTATTGTGATAAAATAATGTTCTCATTATAGCTTGTTTAACTGTAAGCCAAATCCATTCAAATATCTATGCTCAGTCCAATTTAAGTTATTGATAATTCTTAAATTTGCTCTTTGTCTTTTTGACGCCTCCCTTGTGAGGAAGTGGGGGGGGGGATATCCTTCTCTTCCCCTCTTTTTTTGAACAGTCCCAATTGGCATTATAGTAGAAGATCCATTAGTCGGTAATATTAAAAAATAGACTTACTTGCATGGCAGTATTTCAATGATTAAGGTAGAAGAATGATGTATAAAAAGCTTGTTAGAAGAAGAAAGTAGTCGGGCATTCACCTCTCGCTGCCATCATGGCGACTGTGGTGGTGGAGCATCGGAGCAGACAGGAGGAACAGGGACCAGCTGCCACTGTTTCCCTGGCTCCTGTAAAGCCCCTAGCTGTCAGGAGACCCCTTCAGGGTCCCCCTCAAGATGTCACAGCTGTGGCACCCCTCCTACCACCCGGTTCGGGGGGCCGCTGAAGACAAGCTCCATGGACCCCACCGAGCTTGAGGTGCCAAAACCCAGAAGTCCACTCTCTTTCCATCTAAACTAACTCACCAGGTTATTGTGAGGATCAAATGAAGGGAAGAGAACCAGTGCAAGTCACCCTGAGCTTTTGGGAGGAAGGATAGGAGACAAATGTGTCAGACAGCCTGTTTTAGCAACGTTTTTACCATCAAGTGCTTCTCCAATTGATTGTAATGTCTTTTGGTGTGTAAATTGTGTCAACGTTTTCCATTCTTAGGAGGCAGGTGTGCTGCCTTAGTATTATCTGCTAACAATTTACAGCAATCAAGCAAACATCAGTCAACATTCTGAACTTGGTTAAAATCAGAAAGAGAATAAATGGCTAGTTTTCACGGTACTGGGAAGTAAATGGAGGAGGTGCTATACTTTTGTATTGGGAGTAGTGGTAATCATTTTTTTTTTTTTGTAAGTGTTCCCAAGTCAGGTGAAACAGCAAGGTAGCAACATTTACAGATGGCAACAAATTGTTATTTAAGAATGAAAAAAATCCTAAACAGACTGTAAAGTGCTTTGCTTTAAACCAAATATTTCCAAACTGTTCCGGTGTCTTCTTTTCAACATTCTCAAGAACTTATTTCTTAATTCACAACTCTCAAGGAGATTTTAGATGAGCATTCTGAAGCATCAGCATAACAAAAGAACAGCTAGCGGAGCTGCAAGTAAGGAGGAAAAAAAACGAGTCCTCAAAAAGGTACCAATATTGATGCTGATTTTTGTTGTTGTTGTTGAAGCCCACCTGCAAGTCAAACATGTTTGGCAGCTGCAAATTTGTCCCTCAGTTTAAAAGCGATGATTAAAAGCATCAAAGTTCAAGCCAAATCAACAGATGCGTGAAATTCACTAATATAGACGAAGTAATATAGATTGTGCATTTCATAGGACTGCCAGCTGGGTAGGGAAATATATAGCTGGGAATTCTGGAGGGTGAAGGCTGGGGAGGGGAAAGATCTCAGCAGGGCACAATGCTGTGGAGTCCACCCTTCAAAGTAGATACTTTCTCCAGGGAAATGGAACTCTATTTTCTGTACAGCAGTTAGAACTGCGGGAGATCTCCAGGCCTCACCTGGAGGTTAGCAACCCTAATGCTTATATGCACAGGTCTCTATGCAAACATGCCATCCAGTGTGCAGAAGTGCTCATACCGCAACATGTATAGGAAACAAAAGTATTCATAGGGCATCGAATGTAATTCTCAAACAACTGTAAAAAGAAGGTGGGTGTCTTAAAGACTGTGTGACTTATATAATCACAGGTTCAGATTTTATACAAGATAGATAGATAGATAGATAGATAGATAGATAGATAGATAGATAGATAGATAGATAGATAGATAGATAGATAGATAAATTTATTGTCATTGTTCTCAAAAAAAGAAAATGAGAGCAACGAAATGAGGTGCTCTTCCACAAACATACCAACATATCAACACCCCCCCCCAAAAGGACATATACATAGACCATTTAAATGCATCTAAAAACAAATAACCATTCATAACCCTGCATTTAGCCTAACCACGGCACTTGGATAGAAGCTGCCCTTGAATCTATTTGTCTTAGCCTTCAACACTCCATATCGCCTACCTGACGGTAAGATCTCAAATAGCAAGTGGCCCGGATGTGAAGGGTCCCTTAAGATCATTTGTATCTTCCTTTTATATCCCATATTATACAGATCCACCAATGAGGGGAGAGAACATCCACAAATCTTCTGTGCTCTTACCATCACTCTTTGGAGCACCCTTCTCTCTGCTTCCGTGCAGCTCCCAAACCACATGCAGAGGCAATAAGATAAAATGCTCTCAATGGAACTACGATAAAAGGCAACCAGCAGACTCCCTGACAGTTGTTGTGATCTTAAGAGTCTTAAATAGTATAGTCGTTGCTGGGCCCTTTTCTCTAGAGCTAAAGTATTTGCCCCCCATATAGGGCACCCCACTCTGCCAATCTTCAGTTCTTCCTCACAGAATACCTTTTTTCTGCAAGTAAGGGTCTGGGAGGGATTTAAAATTAGCTCTCAGAGTATTTGGAATAGTGGATAAGTTCAAGGAACGAACCCTCTGTTACAGACATTTGAAAAGGTCTGATTGACAGGCCTATGAATTTTCGTCACAAGAGATCCAATGATTCCAAGTATTCTAGCAAAGAACTGTACAGCTGCTGGCAACTCTTGAGTAGTTTTTACACACGGATGGGAAGAACGGCTTTTCTGATTCTTTCATCCCAGCATGATCTTTGTCTGGGTGAGGGTGATCCAGGGTTCAGCCTTAACATTTTATTAGCGCTGCTCAGTGCCTCAAACGATGGTCAGCTTTCCCTCCCCTCACCACTGGTTTATAATCTGTATGGATGGATTTACATATCAAAATACTAACTGCCTCACTCACTGATACTTATCACTTCCCAGTTCAAACACATGTCTACTGTCCCTTAATAAACAATTTAAAGAAATGTTGTTGGAGGAAGAATGGGCTAATGAAGGCCTTTTCATCTAACACTTACATGCAATTTACTTTTAAATTAGTTCCCCTGGGAGGCGACACGAGCTGTAACTATGCAGCAAATATTTTAATGGATTTGGCAAGGACTCAAAGCAGAAGCCCTGTGCCTAAGTCTCCAGCAGACCATATTTCAAAGCTTTGGTGGGGGAAGTAGGGAGTGGAATACTTAATGCAGCATAACTAACAAGGGTCATTATGATCCAAAAGAAACCTGGTGGGACAGGTCCAATATCTGCTTATTGCTTTAAATTTACACATTTTCAATATGCAGAAAAGAAGATGATGGGCAGGCAATGAGAAGTAGAAAAGAAAGAAAGAAAGAAAACAATCACGATTTACTAGTTTTATCACCATGCAATAAGGCAAAAGATGGCAGAAAACAATACCGGATGAATTATTTTATTTTCTAAGCATTTGGCTCAGACATATCAATCAGTAGGGATGTTGGGAGGGCACAGGGGCAGCCTGACCAACAATAGCACACAATCAGGTTGTTTGCTTAGATATATCCACAAATTTTCTTTTTTGTGAATTTTTTAAATTGTTTTTTTGGGGGGAGGCTAATTGCAGTTATATATATATATATATTTAATTATTGTGCTTTTACAGCGTCGTCGTTCTTGTCCTTGAGAATTTTATTGAAAATACACCCACGCATAAAATAGATAAATTATATCCATTAATGCTTCCATTTTGTGGCGGCTGTGCCAGAAGCAGGTATTACAGGAGTTAACAATAACTCAGGAACTGGTCCTGCAACTTTGTGACTGTAGGATTGGAGGACAGAGTTACATAATGTATAGGCTCCCTCCTCATGACTGGGAGTGTTTAAAAAAGCAGCAACCAAAATGTGCAACCAGGCTTGTAGCCAGTGGTGGGCTACTGAGGGCAGTGGCCTTATTGAATTTGCAGTACTCTCAATAGTCTGGCCCCTCACCAGCCATGTATGCCCACTTCTTAGCCTCTGCTCACTGCAGTGGCTCAGCCTCTGGAAAGGAACAGGAAGTGCTTCTTCAAACAGCTGTCTTGCCAATCTCCTCCTCCTCCTGGATCCATGGCTTGGGGGGGGGGGTACTCCACAGACAGATGTGGCTCCAAGAAAAAGGCACTCCCTGAAGAACGAGTGAAGATGGGTCTGAGGGAGAGGTCCAGAGGGGGGATTTAGGGTGTACCCCCTGGCACCCTAGCATCCCCCACCAAAAATTCCTGGCTATGGGACTGTGTGCAATCCAGAGGGTTAGAACATCTTTGCTGCAAAAAAGGCTAAAGAGCTTAGGGCTATGTATTTTAGGGGGGAGACAAAAACGGGGTAACAAAATATGGGGTACCTAGCAACCAGCAAGATTTGGATGGGCATCACCAAGGGGCTGACCAAGAGGCTGGGTTGGGGGTTGCATTCTGCCCTGGGTGCTGCTTTGAGGAAGACCCTGAAGGGTGCCCTTGAAGCCAGCATCATGCTGCATCCAGCCAAATGTCTTTCTTTTTATTTTTATCATGCAGTTCTCAGTGCAGTCACTAGGGGTGCAGAAAGGTGTCTGATCTGGCAGGGGTCTTCTACATTCTTATATTCTTAGGGAGGCAAAGCCCACTCCCCATCATTTCTTTTTTTCAATTTGTGAAGCATTTAATTCCCCCCCCCCCCCCAGTCAAATCCACCAGCTCTTTGTGGAAAGTAAGTTCTGTAGCAGGAGGTTGAAAAATGTTGAAAAGAATGGACCTCATACCCAGGGCCGCGCTAAGGGATCTGCCACTAGAGGCAGACCCCCCGTGCCACGCCCCCCCCCCAGCTCCCTTTTGCTTTGTTTTTTCACGAGTGCATGGACTGGCTGGCGGTGCGCCTGGAGCCGGCAATGGCACTTGAGATGCAAGACTTCATCAAGACCCTGGTTGCCGCCGCCCATTGCTGTGTCCTGCGCCACCCCGCTGCTGGCTCCGATGGGCGCACAGCTGGAGCGGCTGCCGCTGGCCCGCCTCGTCTCCTACCTGTGCGATGACATGCTGCGCATGCCCAAGGAAGAGGCTGCCTTCACCCTGGCCTTGTGCCGGGTGCACGCTGAGCCAGCCTCACGCGCTGCACTCCTCCTGCAGCTGCTGGCCCACGACTGCCTGGCCACTTTCAACCTGAAGGCAGCCGGCTGCTTTTAAAACACCGTGCTCAGAGAGCCCTGCACCTTGTTTCTGCTTGCTTAGGGGCTGGAAGATTTCTCCAACCCCTCAGCAAGCAGAAATGAGGCGGCACTTCCAGTCCTGGGCGACTGAAAGTTAAGCCCCACTTTGTTTCTGCTTACTGAGGGACTGGAAGATTACTCCAACCCCTCAGGAAGCAGAAACAATGCACCCCAAAGAGCCGGCGACTGTGGCAGCTGCCAAATGTTGCCTAATGAACCCACCGGCTCTGCTCATACCGAGCTGGTAAGTGTGTGCGTATGTGCAGGGTTTAACGCCCTGATGGTTCCTGTGCATAAGTATGCCTTCATATTTAATCATAGAATCCTGATGGTGGGAAGGGAAAGAGAAATTGATCTTCATGTTTTCCTGCTCTTTCTCTGAAAGGGAGAGATTTAGAAGTAAGGAAAACTTCCTTCTTTCCAGGAAAGCTTCTGTTTTTTCAGCACTGATCCCTTGGCACAGTCTTTGAGAATATCATCCCAGTCACGGGGAGGGGAAAGAAATTACTGGATGGAATGTGTTTCCCATTGAAGAACATGAACACAGTATTTTAAATCGATTGATATTCCCAAACACATTGCAAAATGATATCAAAGAACAGGTACGCCATTTTAAAGAACAAAACAAGCCAAACGTTAACTTGAGTAAAGATGTATGTGTACATCTCTACTTGGGATATGCACTGCCATTTTATTTGGGCTCCAGTTGGTTAATTTAAATTTTAAATTTGTTTTATTATTTGTTATAGTTATTACAAATATTTATGTGCAAAATTTATACCCAGCCTTTCTGCCCTTACAAGGGCCACCAAGGAGACTAACAAACGAAACAAAACGTAACAAAGGCTTCCGTAGTTCCTTGTTGCTGGTGATTATATAGTGCAGCAGTAACAGGGGTTCCTCGCAACAGATTTCCCTGCAATTTTCATGCCCCATTCCCCCTTAGGGTTGACAAGTCCAATTTAAGAAATATCTGGGGACTTTGGGGGTGGAGCCAGGAGACTTTGGGGGTGGAGCCAGCGGCGTCACTAGGGCGGGGCCAAGGGGGCCATCGGCCCTCCCCCAGAGCATTCTCATTGGCCCCAGGCACTGACCCATGACCCCCCCCCCAACAGGAAGGGGCTGGCCCTGGGACTAGAACGCTGCTGCTGTGTGTGGGCTGGCCGGGATTCTGAAACCGGGGCCGCACTGCCGCTGGCTCAGCTAAAAGCGTGTGGGTGAGTGGGGGAAACTTAAATGCTGCAAAACTGGTATCTTGGATTATGGGGGCTGGTCATGTGACCAGAGGGTGGATGAGGGAGGGGCCATGTGAAGTGGGCGGGGTTGTGTGCGGAGGGGGTGACACAGCCCTCCAAAAGGGGTGATGCCCAATGGGGGGGTGACTTGAATCAGTTACACCCCAGGGTGCAACCCACCCTAGTGACGCCTCTGGGTGGAGCCAAGATCAAGGCTGTGACAAGCACAATTGAACTCCAAAGGGAGTTCTGGCCATCACATTTAAAGGGACGGCACACCTTTTCAATGCCCTCCTTCCATAGGAAATAATGAAGGATACCTGCACCTTCTTTTGGGGCTCATAGAATTGGACCCCCTGGTCCAATCTTTTTGAAACTTGGGGAGTATTTTGGGGAGAGGCAGTAGATGCTATACTGAAAATTTGGTGCCTCTACCTAAAAAAACAGCCCCCCCAGAGCCCCAGATACCCACCAATCAATTCTCTATTATTTTCTATGGGAATAAATCTCCCTAGGGAATAACAGAGTTCCCAGCAGACATTTCCCTCCCCTCCCCCCGCTTTCTGAGGACCCTGAAGCAGGGGGAGGGCCTCCAAACCGGGGGATCCCCTGCCCCCACCTGGGGATTGGCAACCCTATTCCCCCTGCAGTGGCACTCCCCCCCTCCTCTAGGGCTAATCAATTAAAAAGGCAATTGAATATTGCTATACTGACACAACATTGTAACAATATGTGTAACAGCTTCTCTGAATTCTCAGTAGAAAAGAGCAAGAGTCCGGTAGCATTTTAAAGACAAACAAAATTTGTGACAGGATATGAGCTTCTGTGAGTTTTCATTTTTTAAAAAAGTAAGCCTCTTTCCCTCTCTGTTGTGCAGATTGCCACTTATATCATTTTAATAAAGTAGCTGGAGACTTGCTCTCATTTTAAATGAAAAACTAGGATTCCAGAGGGCCTATTTCAAATATTGTAATAACAATATATTAATATAATTATATTCTAATGCTGTTTTTTAAAGACAAAGAAACAAACACAAAGCCCTTTGGTGGAGGAAACGACCACAGCAGAGACAGTGTCAAGGACAAAGAAAGGCAAAATCTGAGCATTCCCACCCGGACAGCAGCTGCCCAGGCTTTACTGTGAACTTCCCAGAACTTCAGCAGCAAAACAGGTTTGAGGAAAAACTGAAGGAAAGCTGGGGGCAGAGTGGGGGGTGGGGGAGGAATCTGGGGAAGTGCATGAATGTCCCATGATTCTGCTCCTCAGCAGCTTAGAACCATGGAAAGATAACCTTTATATTTGTTTCTATTTGTTTAAATTTGCAATACATTTTTTTCCATACAGCGGGTATACATTTTTAAGAATTGTATTCTTCTCTGAAGGTATATGTCCTGTTGGATTTTACAGAGGTAGGAGAAAGTGCCCCAGTTTTGGAGGGAAGCTTGAATTGACATGGATCCAGTTTTCCCACTTTCCTGGGATTCTCAAGTGTGAGTTGATAATCTATTTTTAGTTTAAAGTGGAGTGCGTGGGAGAGGGAGAGTTAAAATCTCTGTCTTTTCATGCAGTGGGAATTGGCTTTCATCACTCCATGCAAGTAATAATGTCTGCACAGTCTAAGACGTATTACAAGCTCTGGAAATGTCAGCTTTTTAAATCTTACAAGGTGCTTATTGGGTTAAGGAGTGACAGATTTGGGTCAAGGAGAAGGCAAAATGTTCACAAGGTGAAACAATGCTAATAAAGGAGTATGGGGTGGGGGGTGGGGAAATCATTCACAAGGAGCATGAGTGGAGGCCTTGAACATAATTATGCCAAATGTGTGCACTCAAGTATGATAAGCAGTTAGCTTGATTAATTTTCAGCAGCATGAAAATTTTTGATATAAGGAATTAATTGTCAGCAAGAGAATATTAAGGTGTATTCAATTAGCCTCCCTTTTATATAGTGCATTTTGACATGATTTACGTAGCCTGAAAGAAGTTTGAGTAAACCTCAAATCCATCACTGAGCAAAATGTCACTTTTTATGACTCTGGATTTTATTTTCCACAATCTCAGATGTGCTCAGAAAAATGAACAAAGCAGAAAGATGAGACATATTTCTAGAGTCGCACCTTTGCACCAGTGCAAAGGAATTTAACAGAATTCACATCAGTTATGTGTGACTCAAAGCATGACTGTGGCGAGGCAAATTTGTGAAGGAATTGATTCAGATTAACAAACTGTGTACACAAAACAAGGATTGATATCGTTGAGGTCCAAAACTTCTTGGTTAAATCACACTTTAGCAGTTTTTCCATCTGTACAACTATGAGAAAAACACTTGTACTGCAAAGCATAACATGTCACAGAGTGAGCCCTAAAGAGTCAAAGGAGAATGGAATTAAACAAAGCTTTGCAGACTCACAGATCAAATTCACATGGAGATTTTATTATGCTCCAATGTTGGGATCTGAACTTTGTGAGAACTAGGAAATCTGAATGACTGAATAATTCAGCTGGCATTTCTGCCAATTTATTCTCAATACTTTGTTCCTTAATTTGTAATTCCCAGTCCTTTGGATTCATACTGTGCACTTTCTGCAGTTGCAACTCTTGATTGATTTTAATGGACTCAAGCTAGGTTTTGGTTAACATTGCTGAGTTCCCAAGATCAAAATAAAGCAGCTGGACCCACTGATTTTAGAAGGTTCACCTTCTATGCTATGTTGAATGTGTGATTTCCATTTCAGAAGGAAGTGAGGTGTTCCTATTTGTAAGCTGAAATAAACCTCTATGAATCTTTGCGAATGTCAGTCATACAGACGCATTACCAGATGTATCCTTTGATTTCTGTGTCTGATCCCTAATTGCAAAGTTACTGAGAACCACAACAGGTCCTCAGAGAAAGATGCCCTCTGGGCCCTCTATAACATTCAGAAGAACACACACAAGATTAGAACAGGCATGTGATAGAACAGGCATTATCCCCAGCATATTGTTATTATCCCCCAGCCCACCTTGCAAATAGTTCAGAACCCCCACCATAATTCAGGGCCCCTGAAATTTGTTTGGTGTAGTGGTTAAGTGTGCGGACTCTTATCTGGGAGAACCGGGTTTGATTCCCCACTCCTCCACTTTCACCTGCTAGCATGGCCTTGGGTCAGCCATAGCTCTGGCAAAGGTTGTCCTTGAAAGGGCAGCTGCTGTGAGAGCCCTCTCCAGCCCCACCCACCTCACAGGGTGTCTGTTGTGGGGGAGGAAGGGAAAGGAGATTGTGAGCCGCTCTAAGACTCTTCGGAGTGGAGGGCGGGATATAAATCCAATATCTTCTTCTTTATTTCATTTAAAACATTTTAATGTCACCTTTCTACCAAATTGAAGCCTCAAGGCAGCAAACATAAAACATTAGATCAATTAAAGACAACCTTAAAATTATAAAATAATTAACATATAAAAACCCCACCAGAACAAAGGAAGAGGGACAATAAATGTTATTGGGGATATGCTAATTGAAACAAAAAACAAAATGAAACGAAAAAAACTTCACCTGCTGACAGAAGACACTGATAGAGGGAGAGAGATCTCCCTAGACAAATCTTTCTGCAGAGAGAGTTCCAGAGTTTTGGTGCCATGCCTGAGAAAGCCCTTTCTTGGGTCACTATCTTTCTAGTGGTGGTGGGGCAACCAAACCAGGGCCTCTGCAGATGACTGGGATCAGCAGGTAGGTTCAGATGGGAGATGGTGGTCCTTAAGGTTAGTTGGTTCTAGGCCATATGAGGCTTTAAAGGTCAATAGCAGTACCTTGAATTGAGCTCATAATAGGGTTGCCAGGTCTGTGTTGGAAAATATTTGGAGACTTTGAGGGTGAAGCTGGGAGAGGGTGAGGTTTGGGGAGGGGCCTCAGCATGGTACAATGCCATAGAGTCTACCTTTCAAAGCAGCCATTTTCTCCAGGGGAGCTGATCTCTGCCAGCTGTAAACGTGGGAGACCTCCAGGCTGCACCTGGAGGCTGGCAATCCTAGCCCAGAAACAAACTAGAAGCCTATACAGATGTAACAAAACTGGCATTATATGGCCCCTACAGCCCTGTCCAATCAATATTCTGGGCGCAAAATTCTGTACCAACTGCTGCTTCCAGAAAGATAAAAGACCACTTCCAGTAAATCAGTTGATTAGGGACTTATAATTCTATCAGTATTTGAATGCATGGCATATAGAGAACAATTGTGCATGGACTTGTTTTTAGATATTTGGAAACCTTTTATAGAACCTTGTGTGCAGATCTGCCGCCGTTGTTGTTGCAGTTTTGTCCTTACGTATATTCTTTTTAAAAAAAAACTCTATTGAGTAGGTGGATTTTGAATTTATTCTCTCTGGATTTTTTTCCTGCCATAAAAAAAGAAAAGAAATTTTAAAAACGCTATTGCATTGTTTACTAGATGTCTCATCCTGTTGATCGTTATTTGACTTATCCTGTGTAATCCACCTTGAGTTTCAGTGAGAAATGTGAATTATAAATAAAATAATTTTTGTATCTAAATACATCAGACTCAAGTCCTCTGGAGATACCTTGCTTTTTCTCTTGAGTCAGTGTTATCTCTGAGCTGAAGTTTCTTAGAGACTCTGTGAGCTTCAACCCCCCCAAACAATAGAGCGCAAGGATTGAAGCAGGAGCAGTCTGGTTGGATGGGCTGCCTGGACTACCTATAGGGGGCTAGAAGGCCAGTTTGAATGCACCTATGGGTCAGGAGTGGGGTGGAGTTTCACTGTATTTAACCAGGCCAAGGTCTGGGGTTTGCATGCTGTATATAGTTGCTTGAAATTGCTAAGTAAAAGATGCTGATCACGACTCTGGGAGTCTTTGTTCTTTCCACTGAACCCAGTATTTAACAGTCAGACTACACATTATGCAGTTCAGAACATTCAGATAATAACCAAAAGCAATGACTTAAAACAAGAAACTTGTGGGAGTGGCCATCCCATCCCTCCCACCTTTATTTCCTCCCCTCTCCACCTACTTTTCTGTTTTTCACTCATTAGCCTCTCATCTATTTTAACCTCACAACAGCCTTGTGAAGTGGGTTAGAGAGTGTATGATTGGCCCAAGGTTACCTAGCAAGCTTCCATGGCCGAATGTGGATTTGAATCTGGGACGCCTATCTAACCACTGACTTTTTCCTTATTGGTTGTTTCTTTTTGAGTATGAAAGTGTGATCCACTTTGAATCTGAAAGTGGTACACTCCATATCCAGTTTTACTATATCCATGAGAACTAGGGAGTCTTCTGGCGTCTTAAAAACCTAAGAAATCTGTTGTAGATTTGTAGTTACACATTTCTAAATTTTTAAAACCCTTATGTTTTTAACATCATATTTAACATAATATATAGTTCAATCCTATGCAGGTAGTTTCAGTCTAAATCAATTGAAATCCATGAAATAGCTAGGAAGGAGTAAATCTTTATAGCATTACTGTCAGAACTTGGATGAACTTCAGAAGAGTCCAATACTTGTTGCAAGTTAGGAATCTTTATTGGAAGAACTTCAGTACTATAGTAACGAAATAACAGTAATGGCAATTCTCGGCAGTTGGTTACATTTTATGCCCACAGCAAAGCATAATAAAACAATAATTCACAGTGATTCACACGGTCCCAAGCGGCTGTCTCTTTCCCAGCCTTCGTTATCAGCTAAGGAGGATGCCCCTCTATGGTGAAGGCCAAACGGGCCGGCTTCAAAGGGCACCTGTGGATGTTAAGCAGAGACTTTCTGCCGCCTGTCTTACCGCCCTAAATATTTAGCATAGCAAAGAGGCTTGGGTCAATGACCGCTGTCAGTATTCTGAGTTACAACATGGAGACAGTTTGGCTAAGCTAAAAGATCACAGTTACAAGTTCTGACAATTACACAGATAGTCTAGCAAATTGTATTTTATAGAGTAGAATATAAGAGACACAATCCATCCAGACCGAGGCATTTTAAAATCTCCATGACCCTGAAAGGGAAACAGCAGCATATGCTTAACTCCTCCCTCTGAAATCAATGCGAGAATTACCATTTCTTTGGTTTTTGAATTTAAAACCAACTGGTGCCTATTTTTAGAGTTCTGACAGGATTTCTATGTGTGCCTGAGGGATTGAGGGAAGGTGACTGGGGGAAATTTAGAGTGGTCACCCTCCCAAGCTGATCTTGACCAGTTCCTCACAGGGTGTCTCTGTTTTATCAAACTGTATGGGAAAGAAAAGGCACATACATAGAGCTTGGCAGCAGTAACTGCAGGATTACTTAATTAGAAAATACCAGACATATAGATGGTATTTTCTCAATTTATTTACTGGGCTCAAGGGGCAGAGATGTCCCGTTCAATACTGGACATCTGACAATGCTACATGATAAGCTCTCTATAAAGATTTCCTTTGCCTCTATTCTTTAGACAATATTTTACATATGAATGGTATTGGTTTTTGTCATTATCCTATTTGGAAGAGTTAGGAGCGCAGAATGATAAATGTATTAAACCTTCTTTGGCCTGTGTACAATTTCCAAAAGGAACCTAAAGATTCACACAATAAATCTTGCTTAAAAATCTGTGTGGTGGTTTCTCTGTCCAAGGAAAGAGAAGGTAAGAAATGTCTACAAAGCTGCACTCCCACCCCCAGCATGAAAGAAAGATACCCTTTGGAGAGCAGTGACTCTTTTATCAACTCCTCATAAGCTAGACCTGCTATGAATTATTTTGCTTGCTGTTATCTTGGCTTCCCACAATGCATGAAATGGGTCCCAGTAGAAAGACTCATGTCTTATCTGTGGTCTACAAGGCCTGCTTTCTCTGCCTGGTTACCCATCCTCTTTTTCTTGTCTATATGAAGATACTGCAAAAACAATGTAACATTTATGGGAAGGGGGGCAGTGTTTGTTTGGTTGATTTCCCTTTTACTGTCTTTCCCCCCCTTAAGAATAAGCTGCAATTAATGGTGAACTAGCTGGATGTTTGCTGTTTGAAAAGCTTCCAGTGAAGTCTAATTAATCCCATTGTTGATGTTAATGTAGCTCTTTTTCAAGACTTCAAAATTGATGTTCCAAGCAAATTCTTCTTTGATCTTTGCCTCAGTGAAGTTTATGGACAGATATTATACATATACTGAATAAACATTATCCAATTTTCAGCAAATGTCTCTTCCTGCTGCTTTCCATTTGTTAATACAACATAATTGGTTACTTTTTACAATTTTAACCATTTTTTTCCACACTGCCATCAATTATGAGCACTGTTCTATCCTTCTGTGTTGCTGTTATACAGTGCTCATTTCAAATACCATATCACATTTTTCAGTTCTACCCTTTAAATAATGTAAAAGTGAGACACTTTTGGGTCCCTTGGCACATCATGTCCCTCTCTGGTTAAATTCTATTTTCTGTTATGGCTAGATCTTCTTGCAGTACCTTCATATCTTTTTACATCGCCAACATATTACATAAATTATTTGTTGCTATTTGTTTAATTAAATTTTATCCCATTTTTTCTTCGAAGGAGCTCAAGACAGCAATCAATGGTTTATCAAGAGACTCACCAGAACCTGTGCTGACAAACGATTTAACATGAGCCTACTCCACAATTACATATTGGGGTATGCGTTAGGAGAGTAACTAATTAGATTGGAAGAAAAATGCTGATAAGCTTGGAACTTTTTTTAAAAAAAATAGTTAATGCATCTTTGCAGGATTTAATGCCTTTTGTTGCCTCTCTTTAAAAAAATAGGCTTTCATCCTTCATGTGTCTGCTCTGCAAATAAGAATTTTATGTCCTGTAAAATGGTGATCCATTATCTTTGTATGATTTTTGTAGGTAGGATACCTTGAGTGAGGGCTGCAGTCCCTGAGAATTGTATACCAACTGAATGGAAAAAAATAATTAGATCTGGAAATGTGTTATACCCTTTTATTGTCTCTAGAACAGGGCACTTTCAACCATTGTTTGAAATCTGGGGAGGCTCTTTGAAATTCCCTGAGAATATCACTTCAATTGGTTGTAGAGTACAGACAACAATATTGAAATTAGTATAAACATTGAAACCAGTATAAACATTTCCCAAATATAATAATAACTTTGAACTCACATCTTAGGATATGGCAAAATCATTTTCCCATTTAGTTGTGAAGTAACAAAGGATCCAGCCAGTCTTCTTATGCTATATCATATAGTATTTTCTTGCAACAAAAGTTTCACAAATTTGGATCTGCTCCCTGACCATATTTCAAAATTATGAATTGATCATCTGAAAACATGGTTAGGAGGAAGAAGGAATTTTGCCCTGGCATTCTTTTTTTACCACTTTGATAGATTTTTGATTATCATAATATTATGATTCCCACATTTTTATATCTGCCAAGAAATTTCAGTGTGTTGTTGTCTGATCATGGGAAGTTGATGTTAAGGTGAAAGACAGGAGCTTTTGTGGGTTTGTAACATCTACAAACTGTGCCTTAGCTGTGGCCAGCTTAGTTTTATCATAATATGCTATTCCATTTGGGGAAATGGAACTCCATGAATTGATATGTTATTCTATGGTCTCTACTAGCCCACAACAATGTTAATATCTGTTTGCTATGAGTTTAGTTGACTTCACAAAATGTGAGTAAGGTTTTGAATAAAAAGAACCATGGGCAATATTCCTTATTATTAATGAAAATCTGCTCTTCCCTTACTTTTAACCACTGTTTTTTAAAAAGTCTTAGTATCCAAACATTTTAACATGAAGTTCCACTTCCACAAGTATGCCTTTGTTTGAACCTAAAATTCTTCCCAGTGTGAAATTTCTGAAGGTCTCCTCTCTCAGGAAGGGTCATTTCATCCTATCACACATTTTCTCAGAAACTCTGCATTAACACAAACTGTTTAGGGTTTCCTTTTATTCATGCAATTTATTAATCAGTCATGTATTATCAACTTTCTAGGATGGATCCAATCATCCTCTGGAACCTTCCTCCAACTTAAGCAACTCTTTCTCCAACTTCTGTTGAAGAAAGGCTCATTAGATTGGAGAAAGACTTCAAACTTGAGCCAAGAGGAAAGATGGGGCCTCAATATGCAAACTAATTAATCATCTTTGCTCACTGGAGTGATAGGGTTGGAGTAGGATTCATCCCTTTGTCTTTTAGAATGCCTGTGTAATTATTGTTGATACGTTTCAGAGTTTAGCCTAATAGCAGTCTAATAGCAGGCACACAATATTGTCATGTCTTGATTTAGAACAAGCATTAGCTGATATTCTAGTTTAATTAGATTCTTACTCTCATTGTTAATTTCAGTGATCTTTGCCTCTGTCTTTAGTGGTGGAATAAATCCAGTTGTCTTGCTTCAGTGGTAGGTCCAGTAACTCAAGATGAATGTTTTGCAAAGCTCTCCTAGTAATCCAATGCCGTTGATTTATTATTTACTTTATTTTAGCAACTCAAGATAGCTTTTTTACCTTCTTTTGTAATCTGGCCTAATAAATAAAATAAATAAGGAATCATTTCTGACAAAAATCATTAAGCACTGACTGTCCCCAAACTTTTTAAACTTTTCTTGAGTCTGGATTCTTGAGTTATTAAAAAGTAACACTGTGTTCTTTATGCCTGCTTGACATTTGATTCAGTCTTTGAACAAAAATATCATGGTGATAAGAAACTCAAGTCTTGCCATCAGGACATACCATTGATATTACTGGTCATAATGATGTTATTGGTCATAAAGAAGCCTAGATTCAAGTTATCTGTCATGGAATAGAGATTATGAAAATTATAGTGTAGATGCTAAGGTCTGCCTTTTTAACATTTGTATTTGTTCAATTTTTAAAAAATGCGATGTTGTGACATGCACTGTGGTTCTGTTGATCTGATGAGCCTGTAAACGGTCACCAAACTATCTATAAAGCTATGCTTTTTAAAAACATACTACACTTTGGTAAACCAAAGTTTATTGCAATTTGCCAAACCATTGACAGGTTTGTTTGTTTTTCAATTTCTAAAATGCCTTATTGAATTGAGAAACACGGTACAAATACATCAACAAATCAGTAAGTGTGCACCAAGTACCGATACAGAACAGGGAAGTAGGTGCGTACAACCATAGGCCATCTTAGAACAAAATTACAACAACAATTGACATGACATCAGTATAGCATGGTATGAGTTACTAGGAATATTGTTATCAGCTAACACTTGGTCTATAAAGGGACGCCATTTTTCTATAAAACTCAAGGAAGCAATTTGTTGAGGACGATGGGGGTCTAAATCATAAGTAAGCTTATCCAAAACAAAATAATCCCACAATTTCAACCACCAAGTCCGAACCATTGATGGTTTTGACAAACAAAGACTTCAGGATCTGGGACTCTTTAAAGAGGTTCTGTTTCAGGTTTTAATGGAAGGGAAAGGCTTTTACGAAGGTTAAACGAATTTCTCCTGGTTATACTCAAGATTAAATTATTACATAGCCAAAAAGAGTATACATTTCTGTTGTAGTCATTTTTAGACAATAGCCAAAGATATTGGCGTTTTGGACAGGAGCTTCATTCTTCCTTGACCTTCCTATATAGTGTGGTACTTTTGAAGAACACACAGCAGTATCAATATTGTAGGCAGAAGTATTTGCTGTTAAAAGTGTTCTTTTACTAGATGGCTGACTTTGGTCTCTGCTTTGGATTCCAGTTAGGGACTAGGGCCAGTTTCCAGTATGGTATCTGTGAAAAAGAGGAAATACTCTTCTAGGTGAAATATTCTTCTACTTGTTAAGGTATTATGATTTCCCTTCAAACAATAGGAATCACAGCCAATTTAATCTAACAGTGTCTAGGGATAATCAGTGTCAGTAAATCCTTTAAACCTGGATTTTCTAATACAGGTAGCTCTCATACATGTGAAGCTGGGTAACAAACAGTGGTGCTTCTGTACAGCATTTAGAATACAGGCAGAGTGAGGAACTTAAAATGTCAGAATAGATACTAAGGTTCAAAGGCATAGACTTTTCAATTTCCCGGGGTGGGGGGGTGGGGCTTGGCCAGAGGCATTGGATCCAGTGACATCATAGGGAGGATCCAGTGATGCCACAGGGAGGAGTCTCCATTATCACTACCTATTGATTTATGGAGAAGCACCCTCCCCATAAATTTAGGGAGCACCCCCCCAACAATGCCCATGGACCAGGCCAAACCCAGGAAAAGGTGGGCCAGTGGTTATAGTGGTATCTCAGTCTCCTGCTGTGTCTTGTTTTTGAAATTAACTTTTAGAACAGTCACTTTAAGATCTGCAAATATACATACCATGTGCACAGGACAAACCAATGGCCACAAATTTGACAGTAAAAGGCAATAGAGAAAAGCTTTAGGGGAACATTTTGTAAGTTTCCCTGAATGATTACTTACAGGTGTCTTGTTTCTGCTTCATTTATAAGGGTACCATTGTACTGAAATTTACAAAACTATGGCATTACAGATAACTTTGTTTGATAAATTCATGTGTCTCTGACCCAGGGCAGAATACAGAACAGTTTCTGGGCTCTCTATTTCTGAGCAATGTACAAAGTTCAGCGAAGTGGCAATGTTCTTCTCATTTCAAACTCATATCCTACAAGGGAGTACGAGTACATTTTGAGGCAATTCAGAACAGTGCCCATGGCCATGAAAGAAAACTCACACTTACACCACCTAGGATTTTATATAACTTGCCTTCTTAGAACATTGCTTAGAAATTCCATCTTAAAAACACAGACATTCCGATCAAATCACTATGCCTGGCACTGGTTGCCTGGGGGGCGGCCTGAGCCCTTGAGCCCCCAAGTCCTGTGTTGGTTGCCCAGAGGGGGCTCAGGTCCCACTGGGAAAATCCAAAGGGGGGCTCGAGCCCCCAAGCCCTTCCCCCCCATAGTTTACACCTATGCTTAGGCTTCTCAAAAGGCTCATAGCCAGACCTCATTTTGGGAAGGAGCTGACAGGAACAGAGCTCCAGAACCTCTAAATTTGATTGTGCTATTTCTCTCCCCCCCCCCCTCAATAGTTGCTTCTGGGCTCCATTGTTCAAACCCCCTGTGAGAATTTTCCTGAACTGTAAGATTTGACAGACTTTCTAATATTTTTCACCGCAAAAAAAGGGAAAATAACCAAAAAATATCAAGCAGGCAGATGGAAATCTTCATCATGCCACTGTGGCCACATAGGAGAAAGTAATTTTAGAAATGATGGAAGTAAGGTTTTACTATGACAATTACAGTTCAAGAAGCATCTTAAGACAGATGCTGAGCTAATATAATTTAATGCAGCTTCCAGTTATGTCAGGGGTGTGTGGCATAGGCAAGTGAGTTATGCAAATGAGTTGAGCTAATGAGTTCTGGCACCTTTTTTTTTTTATGAAATGACCCCTGCTCATTGCTATCCCATTTACAACCTCTGTTTTTCCTCATTCCTTTCTAAGGTTAGAGTAATCAATATTCTTCATGCTTTTCATCAGATTCACAAACAATTCTAATAAAAATGAGTTAGTGGAATGCTATGGAGGTAGAAGGGCTGTAGCAATAATAATGGGTTGTTTTTTTTAATAAACAATGCAAAAGGTTGACAATTGGAAAAATCCCACACCCAGAATTCTAAAATAACACCTTCAACACTCAGAATGTGAACTTTAAAGGCAGAGGCTTATTATGATTAATGCATATTTCCTTAATTGTCAATTTTGTAAGATTTTTTTTTCAAATTCATCACTTTTTCACTTCATACTCCTCACTATCAAATCCTTCTTTCTCTTCCTAACTCAACTTTCTGGCAGCTTATGTCTCTCACATTTCTATAATAGTCTGACAATATTAGGTCTTGGCTCTCTATCTAGCCCGTTATATGTCCTCTAAAGTATTCTACTTTTCTTCTCTAGAATCTTAATGCCTTTCATAGCACATAGTATAGGATTCTAATCAGAAGATTGTTTCTCAGACCGTTTTCATACGCAGCTTACCACGGGGTCACGTTCCTGTTCTCTTCGCAGCGTTCGTCGGATTTCCCATTATCAGTGCCTAAGTTACAGGAAGTGCTGCAGTTTTTGTGTAGCAAACGTAAACCACTAAAACCCAGTTTACATTTGCTACGCAAAAGCTGCGGCACTTCCTGTAACTCCGGCGCAGATAATGGGAAATCCGACAGATGCTGCAGAGAGAACAGGAACGTGACTGTGTGGTAAGCTGTGTGCGAAATCGGTTTTTGACTCTGTAGACTACTGACTGACCACGACTGACTACTAACTGGTGTCAGTCTGCTGAGAATTAACTGCTGACACCCCCGCCCCCGTTCTCTCTCTCTGCACACACATACGTCTCTCAGTCACCAACTAATCATCTCACTCACTCATTCTCCCTCTCTCACCCCCCTTTTTCTACTGCTACTTACCAACATTTAAAGGAACACACATATATAATTCAAATAATTACACCTTGCTTTCTGCTCCACCCACAAATCACCACAAACCACACAAATTGCTCTAAAAGTTCATGAGAATTCATGACAGTAGACCCATCATGAACTTCTGCTTGGGGACCACAAACAGGACAAAATTCATGATTAATTTTTCTTTGTGATTTGGTTCGTGCCCATCCCTGCAAGAGGTAACTATTGTTCATAAAGCTGGAGCCAAGGAGCCTTATAAGAGTCCCTGAGGGTTAGGCCTACCGAGCTACCCTCAAGGGCCTCAAAAATATAGCATTGGAGAAAGTCCAGAAAAGGGCAACTAGAATGATTAAAGGGCTGGAACACTTTCCCTATGAAGAAAGGTTGAAACGCTTGGGACTCTTTAGCTTGGAGAAACGTCGACTGCGGGGTGACATGATAGAGGTTTACAAGATAATGCATGGGATGGAGAAAGTAGAGAAAGAAGTACTTTTCTCCCTTTCTCACAATACAAGAACTCGTGGGCATTCGATGAAATTGCTGAGCAGTCAGGTTAAAACGGATAAAAGGAAGTACTTCTTCACCCAAAGGGTGATTAACATGTGGAATTCACTGCCACAGGAGGTGGTGGCGGCCACAAGCATAGCCAGCTTCAAGAGGGGTTTAGATAAAAATATGGAGCAGAGGTCCATCAGTGGCTATTAGCCACAGTGTGTGTGTATGTATAATTTTTTTTGCCACTGTGTGACACAGAGTGTTGGACTGGATGGGCCATTGGCCTGATCCAACATGGCTTCTCTTATGTTCTTATGTTCTTAAATAGAGGAAACAAAAAATTAAAGGCACACACCCAGGCATAGTGTTCTATAGAACTAAGACCTAAATCATAACAAAGGGCTGACAATGAAATCTGTCTGGGGAGCCCTCTGATTGCCCAAAGGAACAAGGACTACTCTATTTAGAGACTCATCTATAGCAGAAATCCATATGGGGACACCATACAAAAGTTGATGATGATATTGGATTTATATTCCGCCATATACTCTGAATCTCAGAGTGGCCACAATCTCCTTTACCTCCCCCCTGCCCACAGCAGACCCCTTGTGAAGTGAGTGGGGCTGAGAGAGCTCTTGCAGCAGCTGCCCTTCCAAGGACAATTCCTACAAATGAGAGCTATAGCTGACCCTAGGCCGTTCCAGCAGATGCAAGTGGAGGAGTGGGGAATCAAGCCCAGTTCTCTCAGATAAGAGTCCGCACACTTAACTGCTACACCAAACTGGCTGTGAAATCCCCATTAAGTTGAAAACTCCAATAGCAGCTGGGATATAATGTGCTCCGTTAGGGGGAAAAATGCAAAATTGCCCTCATAGTAGCCATAGATTTCTGAGTGACCAATTTTTTTTATTGATTGATTGATTAATATTCTGCCCTCCCCACAAGCAGGCTCAAGGGGGATCACAACAGGAGTTTTACAAAATCATTAAAACAATTATCATTAAACAGTTAAAACAAAGCACAATAATTTAAAAAAAAATTAAAACAGGTAGCACTACAATAGAAATATAATAATCTCAGTAGCTGAGGTAGCTAGGTCATAACCCATGTTAATGGCATCTTCTTAGTCTGGCCATCCAAAGATGGAGACCTTCAGCAGGGGAGGCCAAATAATTGGGTGTCCACTAGGCTTCCCAACCCTCCCGCCCTGGCGGGGGACCCCAGGATTTCCACCCTCTTCCCCTGCTCCCCAAAAAAACGGAAGCGGGGGGAGGGGGGAAACGGTGCCGGGGAGCAAGGCGAGCCACCCCATCCCAGAGCGGGTGAGGCCGCCGCACCGCCACCCCCTCCCCGCCCACCAAAGCTGCTCCTCCGAGATGGGCCCAGGTTGAGCCATCTCAGAGGAGCAGCCAAGAGGCGGCAGCAGCATAGGCAAAACCAGGGGAGGGTGGAGGCAGGCCAGGAGCATGGCGAGCCACCAATCCAGGCCCTTCTAGGACCTGGACTCGCGGCTTGCCATGCCCCCGGCCCACCTCCACCCCCCCCCGATTCCACCCCAGAGACGGAGCAGAGCGGGCGAGGCCGCCGCACCGCTGCCACCTCTTTTCCGCTCGCCGTGGCTGCTCCTCTGAGATGGGCTCAGGCTGAGCCCATCTCGGAGGAGCAGCCACGGCGAGCAGAGAAGAGGTGGCAGCTGCGCAGCGGTGTCGCCCGCTCCGAGACAGGGAGGCTGGCCACGCTCCCCGGCGCCAGCCAGCCGCCTCCCCCTAGCTCCACCCCAGTGTCTCCTGGCTCCACCCCCAAAGTCCCCAGATATTTCTGGGGTTGGACTTGGCAACCCTAGAGAGCCAGTTTGGTGTAGTGGTTAAGTGTGCGGACTCTTATCTGGCAGAACCGGATTTGATTCCCCACTCCTCCACTTGCACCTGCTGGAATGGCCTTGGGTCAGCCATAGCTCTGGCAGAGGTTGTCCTTGAAAGGGCAGCTGCTGTGAGAGTCTTCTCAGCCCCACCCACCTCACAGGGTGTCTGTTGTGGGGGAGGAAGGGAAAGGAGATTGTGAGCCGCTCTTTGATTCGGAGTGGAGGGCGGGATATAAATCCAATATCTTCTTCTTCTTCTTCTTCTTCTTCTTCTTCTTCTTCTTCTTCTTCTTCTTCTTCTTCTTCTTCTTCTTCTTCTTCTTCTTCTTCTTCTTCTTCTTCTTCTTCTTCTTCTTCTTCTTCTTCTTCTTCACTGCCTCACTCAAAGGCCTAGAAGAGCAGCTCCATTTTACAGGCCCTGTGGCAGGGCCCTGATCTCAGGTGGGAGCATGTTCCACCAAGCCAGAACCAGGACAGAGAAAGCCCTGGCCCTGGTTGAGGCTAAGAAGACATCCTTTGGACGAGGGACAGCCAGCAAAAGTTGATCTGCCAGGCATAAGGCTGTCTGGGTCACATAAGGGGAGAGGTGGTCCCTCAGATATGTTGGTCCCAGGCTGTATAGGGCTTTAAAGGTCAATACCAGTACCTTGAAGTGGATATGGTACTCAATCAGTAGCCAGTGCAATTAGCATAGTACTGGCTGAATGTGTGCCTGCACAGACATTGCAGTCTACAGGCACACCTCTGCATTTTGCACTAGCTGGAGTTCCCAGATCGGCCTCAAGGGTAAGCCCATGTAGAGCAAGTTACAGTAATCAAGCCTGGAAGTGACCATCGTCACTGGAAGTGATAGGGAGCCAGCTGCTGGATCCGCTGGAGATGGTAAAAGGCAGACCTGCAACTAGGGTTGCCAAGTCCAATTCAAGAAATATCTGGGGACTTTGGGGATGGAGCCAAAAGACTTTGGGGGTGGAGCCAGGAGCAAGGGTGTGACAAGCATAATTGAACTCCAAGGGAGTCATGGCAATCACATTTAAAGGGACAGCACACCTTTTTAAATGCCTTCCTTCCATAGGAAATCATGAAGGATAGGGGCACCTTCTTTTGGGGCTCATAGGATTGGACCTCCTGGTCTAATCATTTTGAAACTTGGGAGGTATTTTGGGGCGAGGCACTAGATGCTATACTGAAAAAACAGCCCCCCCAGAGCCCCCGATACCTACAGATCAATTCCCCATTATACCCTATGAGAATGGATCTCCACATAGGGAATAATGAAGTGCCCAGCAGACATTTCCCTCCCCGCCCCGCCCCGTTTCTGGCAACTCTAAAGCAAGGGATTGGTATCTCTACTCATGAGTTGCTGCCAACTTCTTCAAAGTAACACAGACACACCATCTGAAGAGGAAGCCTTTCCAATCAGAGACTGAAGCCTCTGGAGGTGTAAAGTCACATGGTGGCTGTGGGGGTGGGGCTTTCCCCCACCAGCCAGCTGACTGGGGGCGGGAAGGAGCCTGAGAAAGTGGGACAACCCCCGCCGGGACCTGGGGATTGGCAAGGCTACTGGCAACTGGTGACCTGGGCCTCCATAGAAAGTGAGATATCCAGGATCACCCCTAGGCCTCTCACCTTTGGGGCTGGCATATGTGGTTCACTGTCCAAGGCAGGGAGCTTAATTCCCAGTTCAATTCCCCCCTGACTCAGGTACAGGACCTCCATCTTTGCTGGACTGAGCTTCAACCAATTCTGCTGTAACCACCCAGCCACAGCCCCCAATGCCCTGTCCAAATTTTTTGGGGGTGGAGTCCCATCTCCAGGTCAAGGCAGAATGAAATAAAACACTCAAATACCTAAAAGAGGAAATACCTGTGAGATTTTCCGCTCATTAACTATCTATGTCTCTGTTTTGCTTGAAGACTGAGGCAGAAACAATAATTTTACTTTTAGTAAATTTAATAGACAACTCCTCATGCAAACAATAAATATGGAACTTTTTCAAAGCCTGAAGAAGATCAACCCAGGGTCAGGGAAGTATAATTGAGTAATCCGTGTAAAGTAAAAGAGGGACTGAAATGTCCACTAATTTAGGTGAATGCAGAAAAGGGTCAGTAAAACACTGTCAAATCAGACAAATACAAACTAAATAAAGATGGTGCTAACAGACACACCTGTCGACCCCCCCCGGATGATGTGGAAAGACGTAAAGTAACCCTCGCTATTACACTGCACTTTGGCAGTAGAATCCGTATAGAGATTTTTAAATAACCACAACAATCTCCGGTCAATTGTGGTTTGCTTCGATTTAGCCCATAGATGGGTTCTAGATATAGAACCGAATACATAGGAAGGATCTATGAAGCCTGCATTGTTAATAATCAACCTTCCAAATGGCTACAGTGTCCGGGAAAACCATAGAGTTTTCCTGGAAATATGAACATATGAAGCTGCCTTATACTGAATCAGACCCTTGGTCCATAAAAGTCAGTATTGTCTTCTCAGACTGGCAGCGGCTCTCCAGGGTCTCAAGCTGAGGTTTTTCACACCTATTTGCCTGGACCCTTTTTTGGAGATGCCAGGGATTGAACCTGGGACCTTCTGCTTCCCAAGCAGATGCTCTACCACTGAGCCACCATCCCTCCCCATAACATGTTCCTTATGAAATTCCACCTGTTCTGAGCCAATGAGCTTAGAAACTGCCATCCAAGACTGAAGTCTGTTTAACAAAAATGCTGCGTAGATCTTACCTACAACTGTCAACAAACTAATGGGTTGAAAGTTCTTAGGACTGTCGTTATCTCCAGCTTTATGGATTGGGACAGTTATACTAGAATGCCATTCCGGAGGAATCACACCAGTAGAGTTCACTCCAGTAAAAATATTAGCTAAAAGAGGCATCCACCAGTCCATATTATTAATAGTAAATTCTGCTGAATACCATCAGGGGCTGCAGCCTTCCAAGTATGTAGTCCTTTAATAAGGTTCGCTATTTCTGAACATAGGACTAACTGCCATTCTGGAAGATCATGAGACATTATGGCATCTAGATTGTCATCATGATTTGACTTATATTGCAATACTCAAGTCTGAGCTGTAATAACATGAGAGACTACCTCTAGTTTTTAAAAAAGAGGAAACAATCAACCAGAATCTAGACTAGAGGACTCTTTATATGGAGCAGCCTTGATTAGCATCTGCCAGGATTGCATTCTGGTAGCAGCTTTCTTTTCCTTCACAATTTGCTTATAAACACCTTTAGTAGCCAGGAGATCTTTCACTGAGCTATTGGTTCAAAAACTACATTGCTTTCTAATTTTGGAATGCGGTTTTGTTTGCAGTTTGCAATAAGTATTACAGTGTTTGTGTTGCATTGTCATGTGTATTATTCTTTTCACTACATTGCCTTTTTGCTCTGTAGACCGCATTAGCTTTCGTCCTGTTCTCATTCTCGGCTCTCAAGTTTGCAGGGGCAGGGAGCAACACAATGATATGGATGAAGGAATAGAAGGAATGCTTATTAAATTTGCAGATGATACTAAATTGGGAGGGGTTGCAAACACAGAAGAAGACAGAAATAGGATACAGGATGACCTTGACAGGCTGGAAAACTGGGCTAAAACCAATAAAATGAATTTTAACAGGGACAAATGTAAAGTTCTGCATTTAGGTAGGAAAAATCCAATGCATGGTTATAGGATGGGGGAGACTTGTCTTAGCAGTAGTATGTGCGAAAAGGATCTGGGGTCTTAGTGGATCATACGCTGAACATGAGTCAACAGTGTGATGCGGTGGCTAAAAAGGCAAATGCAATTTTGAGCTGTATCAACAGAAGTATATTGTCCAGATCACGTGATGTGATGGTATCACTTTACTCTGCTCTGGTAAGACCTCACCTGGAGTATTGTGCTCAGTTTTGGGCACCACATTTTAAGAAGGATATAGACAAGCTGGAACGGGTTCAGAGGAGGGCGACAAAGATGGTGAGGGATTGGGACACCAAGTCCTATGAGGAAAGGTTGAAGGAGCCAGGGATGTTTAGCCTGGAGAGGAGGCTGCTGAGAGGTGATATAATCACCATCTTCAAGTACTTGAAGGGCTGTCATCTAGAGGATGGTGTGGAATTGTTTTCTGTGGCCCCGGAAGGTAGAACCAGAACCAATGGGTTGAAATTAAATCAAAAGAGTTTCCGGCTGAACATTAGGAAGAACTTCCTGACTGTTAGAGCAATTCCTCAGTGGAACAGGCTTCCTCGGAAGGGGGTGGGCTCTCCTTCCTTGGAGGTTTTTAAACAGAGCCTAGATGGCCATCTGACAGCAATGAAGATCCTGTGAATTTAGGGGGAGGTGTTTGTGAGTTTCCTGCATTGTGCAGACAGTTGGACTAGATGACCCTAGAGGTCCCTTCCAACTCTATGATTCTAGCCCTGCTCTAGAGATGCCAATGTAGGATCTGGGAAAAAGAGCCACTGTGAGGAGCCCTGCACAGAAGTGAGGCAAGTGGTAAGTGCGGAATAGTCTCAATGAGAAAGGCAGATTGTAAATGAAGTAAATGAATATATTGTTTTATTTCTTTATGTCACAAATGTATTGTTATCAATGAAATGTTATCAATGTCTATGTCCACATATTAAGCCTTTATACCAGGGACAAGACATTTTGCTCTAGATCTGTTGGCACTAGGGTTGCCAAGCGGGGGATGAACGATGTCACCTGGAAGTGACATCATCAAAATGGCAGTGCCCATGCAGGGACGCTCTTGGAGTTTCTGGGGAAACTCTATGGTTTTCCCCGAATGCTCTAGCCATTTGGGAGGTTAAAACTCTATGGTACAAAAGTACCATAGAATTTTAACCTTCCAAATGGCTACAGTGTCCGGGAAAACCATAGAGTTTTCCTGGAAATGCCTAGAGCGGCCCCGCACGGGGGCTGCCATTTTGATGGTGTCATTTCCAGGTAATGTCATCACAGGGGGAGGTTCCCCCCACTGGCCCAATGTGGGCCAGCGGGTTGAGAACCTCCCGGGTGGGAGATTCCCCGCCCAGACCAGGGGCTTGGCAGCCCTAGTTGGCACCCATACTGGTGAGGATATAAAATTCTAAACAATTGAATAAAGAGAGAGAGGTGACTCAGGCCTGAACAAAGTTCTTCTTATAGCTTGTGCTTCTTTCAGATAGGCCAGATCGTCTGGAATAGCTACCCTAAAATGCTGCTCATTTAGGCTATCGCACCAGAGACTGGAGGCACCCAATAAATTCTTTTTCTCAGATTAACATTTCCACTTTATATCTTTCTAAATATACAAAGTCAGTGGGATTTGAAGGGTGTAACTCCATTTAGGATTACCAGGGATCGTTTTGTAGAAAAATAGGTGGTGGAGCTCATCCAAGGATTGTTATGCAGCTGAACCTACTATCCAATGGACAAGGTGGGAAGGAGGGAGTGGAACTCTCAGAAAGGTTCAGGAGCTGTGCTCCTGTGAGCTCCCGCTGAATCCGAGGCCTGAGGATTACATTGTAAAACTTTGAAGGTGTTTGGCTGGAGTGCTCCCCCACCCCCACCCCAACTGTACTTTTGGAGGCAGAGGAGCTTGAAATGGCAGTACAACCTCCTGATCATCTTTTCCTGATTAAGATTAACTGAACTAAGTAGACAAGTTAGGTTCCAGAGAAAATTCCAACTGCAAAAAGGACCAAGCATCTTTAGGCAAAAAGCCTTAGCATGGATCTACTCCCACTTATTACGGAATTAAAACTCACAGAATTAAAGCTCACCGTAAAAGTTGTTGTTTTTTTTTTCATCTGAATGGCTGCAATAGTTTATGCTAATAAAATATGTATGCGATCTTCCATTGTTCCTGCTTCTTGTTATCTGATGCAACTGGGAGGGATGGTAGCACAGTGGTAGAGCATCTGCTTGGTAAGCAGAAGGTCCCAGGTTCAATCCCTGGCATCTCCAAAAAAGGGTCCAGGCAAATTGGTGTGAAAAATCTCAGCTTGAGACCCTGGAGAGCCGCTGCCAGTCTGAGTAGACAGTACTGACTTTGATGGACCGAAGGTCTGATTCAGTATAAGGCAGCTTCATATGTTCATATGTTCATATTCTTTCCCTCTGGCCTGACTGACCATTTTGCCAGCATAGAGAGATGCAGAAACACGCATTGACCAATAAGATTGTTTCCCAAACCCTAATTGTTTCCAAAATCCAAGCCTTTGCTTTTTTCCTGTCTCTAACGATCAGACAAGAGTTGCTGGACATGAATCCAGATCTTTCATGCTTCCTCCACAGGATCCTTGAGGTCACCTTCGAGAACTACAGCTCAAGTTAGAAACTGGGGTGGAGGAAGGCTTCATGAATCTGAAATACTGGAGGCCAGTGGGGGACGGGAGCAGAAATGTATTCACATTTTAATTCAGTTCATTTTATTCATTAATAATGTATTCATTTTAATTATTATAGTTACTGTACTCCCCAAAGCTGTTTACAGTGAATATTTGTTCTACATTTTCACAGGGAAAATAACTCTTCTTTTCAGATTTATTCCTATGCATTTCTTTAAAATTCCTTGCAAATTGTTTTTATGTTTGAAAGCCTCTTCTCCTTCCACAGCCTAGGCAAGAAACTCTTGCATCAAAGTAACTAATAAAATGGACTCTTTAAACTTGTTTAATGAGCAATAAGGTCAGAGTGCCTCTTTCAAACAATAAATGAGATAAGCAACTAACCTCACCTCCAATGCTATGTCCCCCTACAACTGCTGAAATGGAATTCAATGTGTTCATATTGGACTGTAATAAAAACCTGCTTTGTTATCCTAAAGAAATCCAATATAACAAAGAGGATATACAAGCAGTTCAGCTCGATACATATTTTGGTACTGCATGGTAGCAGTACCTCAAAGGAGTCGTTTTGCTCTTGTGCTATGACTGCCGAGTAATAAAGAATCTCCTCTGCTCTGCACTACACATTCATGGCAATATTCAGTTCTTGTGGTCTACATTTCTTTCATTACTGGGTTCAGCATAATAGTTCTTCATTTACGAAGAGCAGTGTTGCCAACTCTGGCCTAGGGAATTTCTGGAGATTTTGGACAGTTGCCTATGGAGAGAGGAACTTGAGGAGAAGTTTTACCTGGTCTGCTCTCTGAAGCTGCCACTTTCTTCAGGAGAACTGGTCTCTACAGTTTGGAGATCAGTTGTAACTCCTGGCCTTACCTGAGGCTATCATTCCAGGGAAGGATGGAGCACCTTTCCTCCACACATCACAGTGATTTCTTTCAAGAATCCCCAATCCAAGGAATTCTTGGTACAGACCAGCAGAACACAAACTTACAAAAACCCTGGTGTGTGGTCCACACACTGACCAGTTTTGGTATCTGCCACAAGCCCTTCGGACTACCCCACAGTCAGAAGCTAAGGGGCAAGCTTCTAACTTTACTGGGACTAAGCAAGAAAGTCAACCCTGATTGGAAATATTTATATTTGGGGGTAGGGTGGATCTCAATATGCCTGCTCAGAATTTTGCTATATGTCTGGTTTTTTAATAATTTTTAAATATTTTAAATTAAAAATGATAAAATAGGTCAACCCTGCAAGTTAAGGTCACTTGCAGAATGAATTTCCACAACAGTTAATCTGGTAGGTGGACTCTTAAGGTATAAGGTACTGGGATAGAATTGAAGATATTGGATTTATATCCAACTCTATACTCTGAATCTCAGAGCGGTCACAATCTCCTATACCTCCTCCCCCACACACAACAGACACCCTGTGAGGTAGATGGGGCTGAGAGAGCTCTCACAGCACCTGCCCTTTCAAGGACAATCCCTATGAGAGCTATGGCTGACCCAAGGCCATTCCAGCAATTGCTGGTGAAGGAGTGGGGAATCAAACCCGTTTTTTTTCCAGGTAACGCACTTAACCACTAAACCAAACTGGCTGTCTACAGTCTGGAGATCAGTTGTAAGTCCTGGTAACAACTGATCTCCAGACTGTAGGGACATCTGAAGCACAGGACACACCAAGCATAATCAAAGGATATTGATTAAAGTATACAAGAATATTTCAAAAAAAAACATTAGCAGTGAGAACGAAGACAAAAAATGACAGTTATCATAGTACACAATGGGCTTGGATACAAAGTGTGTTGAGTCCATGTTAAACTGACCCAGTTCTGTCCCGAATATCTTTGTTCCAGATATTATTGTTCAGTCTGCCATACTGCAATTTGAATCACTCCATGGTGAAATCGTCCCCTGCTGTCCACACGGCACCGTGCAGTTCTCTCTCTTTTTTTGTTTTCCCCACTGTTATGCGCATAACCGCATATTTGCATAATGCACATGTGCGCATACGTCAGAAAACATTTTATATGTGGTTATTCAGTTATGCTCATATTGCTAAGTAGTAAAAAAGAATGGCGACTGTAAACCAGATGTCTGAGGCTCCTTTTGCTCCAGGACAGCATTCAGATATCTGGAAGTTGGTTGAGAACTATCCAGACACAGAAAACTATGAGGTGAAATGGGACAACTAAAAAAACACCACAAAGGAGCAGGTAACAAAATAATCTGGATTGGAGAAGGTTTTTTTGGGAGGGTCACAACAATTGACTACCGGGAGGCAGATGTTGATGTCTGATCAGCCACTTTTAATCTGGTAGCAGTGACAACTGATTAAACTGTATGTCTGAACAGGGCCACTAGGTCATTAATTCATAGTTACCAGATGTTGCCTGTTGTGTCTGACGTTCATCCCAGAAAGTACAGCACAGCACACCTGTGGGCGGTGCCTGGAAGGGATGAACTCAGCCCGCCAATGATGATCAGTGGCGGGAAGTTTAACTGGCCAGGATTGGACCTGACCAGGAAGAAGGTTGTTCCGGGAAAGGTATATAATAGGGGACCTGGCCCCGCCATGTTGTCTTTGTGATGTACTTGCTAATAAAGCCATCTGAATGTCTCCAACTTAAGTACATTACACTGGCGATGAAGGTGGGATACCAGTGAGCAGAGAGCAGCCTCCAGCCACCTGAGATCCGAACTTTAGTGCTTCCATGGCCGAGGTCATGGCTACTGCTCCCGGACAAACCCTACCGGCATTTGATGTCACCCAGCCCGACTTATGGGAATCATGGGTGGACCAGATCAACTACTACATAGAATTGCACAAAATGGAAGCAGTGGCAGAGAAGAAGGCGCTTCTCCTGAGTTTGTATGGGGTGGAGACCATCCAGCTGATGAAGTGACTCATCACGCTGACCACCCTCGCAAGGGCCACCTATGACCAGCTGGTCAAGGCGATGACTAACCACATGGTGCCACAGTTGTCTCGTCTCACATGCAGGCACACGTTCTACACGAGACAGCAGAGACAAGCTGAGTCCGCCGCCGAGTATCTTGCAGAGCTCCGTGGATTAGCCCTGAGATGCCATTTCACAGGGGACCTGGAAGAGATCCTGCTGGACCATTTCGTGGTTGGCATTCGGGAGGAGAAAATGCACCGAAAGTTGCTAGCATACGAGGACAAAGACATCGACCTCACGAAAGCGCTCCGACAGGCAACCGCCTTCGAACAGACGCACACCAGCCCTTTCACGAACCAGGTTGCCACTGCCTTGATCTCGGATGGCTCTGACGAGGAAGGGGCACATCAGCTTTGACGCCAGCCATGCAGAGGGCTAAAAACATCAAACCAATCACGGGCAGCGGAGAAGCCAAGCATCAAGTGCGCCAGCTGTGGGGACCCACATGAGCGCCGAGACTGCCCCTACCATAACGCAGACTGCAGAAGCTGTGGAAAAGTGGGCCACATCGCCCGAGCTTGCAGGACCAGACCCAACAGGAGGCCCCAGTCTGCACATCACAACTTGACAGACACACACTCGATGGCCACAAACAGCATCCAGGTGATGAATTTGCCCCAGGACACCCCCAACAAGGTCAAAGTGCAGGTCTTGATCGAGGGGGGTCCCTGCCTGATGGAATCGGACACAGGATCCTCCATCTCCATATTTCAGAGGAGATCCTCAGTAAACTGCCCCCACAACTGGCCAGCCCTGCGGAGTTCATATTGCAGGACTTTCAGAAGAATCCAGTGCAGATCATGGGGTGGGCCAGAGTTAGGGTGGAGTTCAAAAATTTTAAAGGGGTCTTGGACATACTTGTGGTGAAGCGCCGGCTCACCACCCTATTGGGATTGGTTTGGTTTAAGCCACTGGGCATCAAAACTGTATGGGCGGACCACATACAGGCCCACAATTTCGACCAAGTATGCCAGGAGTTCCCGGAAGTATTCAATGGGGCTCTGGGAATATACAAGGGGCCACCTATCGCGTTGCAGCTGGACCCCATGGTTAGGCCCTTAAGGCTGAAGGCTCGCCGGATTCCGTTTGCACTTAAGCCAAAAATCGAAGCCGAACTGGACCTCCTCGTGGCCCACGGGGTGCTAGAGCCCGTATCCCACACCACTTGGGAAATCCCCATAGTCACACAGTCAAGCCAAACGGGGATGTGCGCATCTGTGCAGACTACAAATGCACAATTAATAAAGCACTACAGGACCACCCATACCCTGTCCCGGTAGTCAGCCACGTCCTCACCTCCCTGGCCGGTTCCAAGATTTTTGGGAAGTTGGATTTGGCCCAAGTATACCAACAACTTATGGTGGCTGAGGCTCAGACCATAGTTACATAGTTACACACCGGGGTGTGTACATAGTTACACACCAGGGTGCTTTCAAGGTGCGGAGGCTACAATTTGGGGTCAGCGTGGCTCAGGGAATTTCCCAAAGCTTAATGGATTCTCTCCTTAAAGGGATTCCCGGAGTACAACCCTTTTTCGATACATTTTTATAGTGGCACCCGACGAGTTCTGCCGCCGCCTTCGAAAGGTGCTCCTCCGTTTCCAGAATGCGGTTCTCAAGGTGAAGCAGGAGAGGTGCTCGCTTGTGGTGCCAACGGTGGAGTTCCTGGGGTTTGCTGTGGATGCCGTGGGAATTCACCCAGCAGCTGACAAGACCAGGGCGATAGTACAGGCCCCAGCCCCCACTTGCAGGGCGGAGCTACAAAGTTTTCTGCGGCTCCTGAACTTTTACCATTCATTCTTGCCCCACAAAGCAGCTCTGGCCAAACCCCTTCACAGACTCCTGGATAAGGGTGCCCCATGGGTCTGGGGGGGAAACGCAGGCTGCGGCCTTCCAGGTGGTCAAGGACATCTTGGTTTCAAATGAGGTACTCCACCATTTTGATGAGTCCCTCCCCATGATTTTGGCATGCGATGCTTCCCCTTACAGAGTGGGCACTGGGCTGGGCCACCAACTTCCGGATGGGAGAGGGGTCCCCGTGGCCTTTTACTCTCGCACTTTGACCCAGGCTGAGCACAACTACGCCCAAATAGATAAGGAGGCATTGGCAATCGTGGTGGGCGTATACAAATTCAACGACTACCTGTATGGTAGGCACTTCACGATTGCCACAGACCACAAGCCATTGCTATGCCTACTCGCCCCAGACCGCCAGACACTGCAGATCCTGTCTCAGCAGGTCCTGCGGTGGAACGACTTCCTCAACTCATACACCTAGAAGCTCATCTACTGCCCTGGCAAGGCAATGGGCCATGCAGATGCCCTCAGCCACCTACCACTGCTGGAGATGGACCCAGATCCGGCCCCGGCCCACCACATGATGCTCCTGGAGTCTCTGTCGGAGTGGCCTCTCTGCGCAGCAAAGGTAGCCAGGTCCATGGGCAGAGACTGCATCCTTGCACGCGTTTTGGACTGGGTGGGGAGGGGTTGGCCACGGGCAAATTGGATGCTGAATTCAGACCGTTTCCTGCCAGGAAGAACTCTCCTTGCACAAAGAGTGTATTCTTTGGGGCAGCAGAGTGGTGGTCCCTCCCCCACTCTGGAAGCAAGTGCTCGAAGCCTTGCACAAGACACACCCAGGGATAGTGCGTATGAAAGCTCTGGCACGGAGCTATGTATGGTGGCCAGGAATGGATGGATAGAGGGGTGGGTTAGGAGGTGCCCTCCCTGCCAAGAGTCCCAGCTGAATCTGCCCAGCGCGCCCCATTCACTGCTGGGAATCCAATCAGGTGCCTTGGTCCCGGCTACATTTAGACTTTGCGGGGCCATACCAGGAGCAAATATTCCTTATCTTGGTGGATGCTTAGATGAAGTGGCTGGAGGTCATCCCAGTTCCTTCCACCTCCACTGCGACCGCAGTCAGAGCCTTACGAAGGGTTTTTTGCACCCACGGAATCCCTGACACTAGTGACGGTCATCGGCACCGCATTTACCTCCCGGGAGTTCCAGGAATTCCTGAATAGGTACCTCATCCACCACATATGGTCTGCTCCCTTTCACCTGGCCACTAACGGCCAAGCAGAGCACAGGGTTCGCACAACCAAGGAGGCCCTGGGTCGCATAGTTCAAGGGGATTGGAACCACCAACTGTCCACCTTCCTGTTTGGGAACAGGATCAACCCCAAACCGGCTACAGGTGTAAGCCCTGCCGAGTTACTCATGGGCAGGCGGTTGTGCCCAGGGCAGGTGTCACCTCTGCCCCCCCCCCCTAGATCCGATCCTACATCAGTAATAAAAAATAAAGGAAGAAGCACTGTCTAAGGTCTTTCTAAAAAAAGTGATGTAGACAATATTTATATTATTTACAAGTAGTTATACTGACTAATCCAGATACATTTGTTATGGATAATAAACAGTTATGTGTAAACAAGACCTTTTAAAAAATACTTCCACATGGGTAGCATGATTTGTAATTTCCAGTGGTGAGAGTCACTAGTTTAACCATAGCAATTACTAACTAAACCAATGACTTAGAGTCTACATAATCAAATGAAATGCTGGTTTTATGTGACCTTTCAGCCTTAATTGCCTGAGAAGGGGCCTTTCAGAATTACAGCACAATGAAGAAAAGTTGAGCAAAGAGTGCATTTTATACTAGGTAATGTGCTTTCTACCCTTCTCCTTCCTTAAAGTTCATTTTTATATATTGCCAGTATAGTCTAATGTGTGATTGGGGGTAATGATAAAACCAGTTAATTGGAGAATAGCTCATCTTCTGTATCTTTCCCTTAGTACTGTCTTTAGCCTATATCTGCTATGTCACTTTGCCATCATAGCATTATTTAGACCTAATATTTTGTGAAAACAGCTGTGCTACTCAACTAACTTAACACTTGGTGCTGCTGTTGTGGGTCTCTTGATGCCTCTTTGTGGGTGTGCAGATTTCATACCTAGCCTATACATGAGGCTGTTTGACTGGCTGGATTTGCTTGGTGGCAATACCCGTGGCCCAGAGTGGTAAGCTGCAGTTCTGCAGTCCAAGCTCTGCGCATGACCTTGATCCTGGTGGAAGCTGGCTTCAGGTAGCCGGCTCAAGGTTAACTCAGTCTTCCATCCTTCCGAGGTCAGTAAAATGAGTACCCAGCTTGCTGGGGGTAAAGTGTAGATGACTGGGGAAGGCAATGGCAAACCACCCTGTTAAAAGTTTGCCATGAAAAGTCATGATGCAATGTCACGCCAGAGTTGGAAACGGCTGGTGCTTACACAGAGGACTACCTTTACTTTACCTTTAATACCACTGTGTTCCGGCAACTCTGTAGTTTTACAAGGGGCTACATAAAGTGGACTACATCTTCACCCCACCCCTTGTGTTCAGCGCAAAGACGGGATACACGCTACCAGGGCTTATCAGTCAGTACAGAGGTGATGCCTAACACTTGAATGGAATTTAGTAGCCATGGAAACTCACAAAACATCAGCCTTTTCAAAGGATGTAGGATTAAGTTGTCATGTTACTTCCACTGGTAGCATATGAACTAGACCATCTCATCTTCATGAGTTGTTTTAAGTCTCTAACTCTTTTGATCCTTTGATCAGTGGCTGGAACAGACTCTGAGTGAAGTCATGGGCTATATAAATCTGAGCATTTCCTCATGTGCCTCAGATCAGAATAAGAAATCAGGGTCAATCTGAGGTTGGAAAAACCTCAGATATATTCAGACATATTTTTAGGCATGAGCAAAGATGGAGACAATTGTCTAAACGCTGATACCTTTGAGCCTGAAATATTTTTTCCAGCCCAAAGACATTAACTTTTGGTTTGTTTGTTTGTTTTTTAAACAATCTCTCATCTTGACAATGCCTATTTTATTTCAGGTTAAATATTTGGTCACAAGCAACATTTTGAGTACTCTTGCATCTGCATAGTGGCAGCATTTAACTCAGTGGCTGGCAGGGTAACCCCAATAGATGAACACTCACAATTACAAGGTAGCATTTGTTATGTATGTCCCAGGCCATCATCAGTGTACGTAGGGCATGCAGCTCTGAAAATCACCTGTGCTAGCTGGTAGATGCTGTTTTTGCACCTGCAAAGTTTGCAGCATTAATCAGTCAGCGGAGTTCATTGTGGTGGTACAGTACTGATTGGCTCAATTCCACACAAGAATGTGCGAACCCAATTAAACAATGCATACTCCGCTTTTTGACTCAAGAGTCTTCGTTAAATAAGAGACCTCATGATGTACCCAAGTATGACAGATGTCCCCCTCTTTCTTGACTAAGCAAAGTTGGTCACTAGGATGGTGTTATTTCCAGAAGACTTGTGAAGTGTGGGAGAATATAACAAAGAATACCAGGTACTTGGATGACTTCAGCAACTTAGTACTCTTAGATTTGAGTCTGGTAACTCCTTAGAGACCAACAAGATTTTTGGGGTGTAAGCTTTTGAGAGTCAATGCTCCCTTTGTCAGATACAAGTCAGTATTCTTAAAAAAATCAGTGGTGTCAATGCTGGCTTCTAATACAGGAAGCATCCTGTGGGATCCTAAACACAGTAATACCCTTCTAAATTCATTGAAGTCAATGGGTTTAGAAGGGTGTAACTCTACCCAAAAGGAGGTAATTCTGTCCAGAATGGCCTGAAAGTTTTACATCTATTCAAAGCTGACTCAATAAAGGAAGCCCTGGCCTTGAGTTTGCAAGACCTGAGCAAGGCTGTTAACGATAGGAGATTTGGAAGGTCATTAATTCATAGGGCCATCAATAATGTCATGTAATGTAAAATTTTATTTATATCCCGCCCTCCCCCGCCGAAGCAGGCTCAGGGCGGCTAACAGCATTTCAAGTAAACAATACAGTAATAAAAACATTAAATTCACATTAAAATCAGTCAATGATCAATAATTAATTAAAACATTCCTAAATCAACACTGGCGGTAAACGTTATTAATCTGGCGGTAAACATTAATTCAGTTATTGGTGAACGCCTGTTTGAAGAGGGCGGTCTTGCAGGCCCTGCGGAACTGGTCTAAGTTCCGCAGGGCCCTCACCTCCTCTGGGAGTTGGTTCCGGAGTTGTGGGGCCGCAACGGAAAAGGCCCGAGTGCGGGTGCTTTGAAGTTTGACTTCTTTTGGCCCAGGGATATTCAGTCTGCTTTTCCCCACTGACCTCAGTGCTCTCTGGGGCTCATATGGGGAGAGACGGTCCCTCAGGTAGGTCGGTCCTTGGCCATATAGGGCTTTAAAGGTTATGACCAGCACTTTGTACTGGATCCGGTATACGATTGGCAGCCAGTGCAGTCCGCGCAGCCCCGGCCGTATATGCTCCCATCTTGGGAGACCAAGTAACAGCCTGGCCGCCGCGTTCTGCACTAGCTGCAGCTCCCGGGTCCGGTACAGAGGCAGCCCCATGTAGAGAGCGTTACAGTAGTCCAGTCTTGAGGTGACTGTCGCGTGGATCACCATTGCTAGGTCCTGACGCTCTAGGAAATAAGGAATAAGTTGGAAGTGATTTGATGGCACTTAACACACACACACACACTGCAAGCTAGCAGGCTTGCTTCCATTAACATTTCAAGAAAAGGAAAACTATGCTGTTCCCAAGAACTTGTATTGATTTTTGATCCCTGCAGTGTGGGATAAGAATTTATGTAAATGCTAGCTTTCTGCTACCTTATTTTACTTTCTTTCTGGAAGTAGCTGAATTCCTTCTTGGGTCTAAAATAAGGTGTTAACACATCAGTTGTGTGTCCGTGGATGCAGTTGCTTTTACGTGGAAACTTTTGTCTCACCTCTCTCTCCTTCCCAGGTCCATAGGAATGACACCATGTAAAACATTTTATACACACTGCTCAATGACAGTCATGGGTAGAAGGAATCATGCACACAGATTATTTAGCAGAATGGTGCAGTCTGCAATCTATGAACAGTGGTAACATTTGCCATGTAGAAAGGGGTGCCCACCCTCAGACATTGTATATCTTTGTAAATGAATAGATATAGAAAGTAATCTGTGTCAATCTAGTTGACAGAGATGATAACCTTAGGGGTTTTTTTTAAATCCATCCACAAGCAAACATTTTATCTGATGCATCCCTGATCCTCTGCTTGCTTTGGTACTTTAGAGATACAAGCAGTGCACTATATCTGAGATTCAGATTAAAAGGGAAAGGAGTAGAGTAGCTTTCCATCATTGTCTTGAAACTTTTTACAAACAGAAATGTGTTTTCTTGTCGATGTATAAATTAGCAGATTTGTGACTGCTAATTTGTCCACTCCAATTTGTCCACTCCGATGAGCAAAAGTTTAACACTGTGTTCTTAAACTATATACAAGGTTTTATTTTACATATATACAGACTCTCCATCATAATGCTCCGCCAATCAATCATAGAATAGTAAGAGGATAGTACTTACAGCATAGCTTCATTATTATACAGTTGCTGCTAATTGCTGCACCAATGAGAAGACAGTGCTGAGTCACTGCACTTCTCACCTGATTACATCATTCTACTGGCTAGAACTAGTTCTCCTCTGCCAGATCTTCCTGAGTCATCTATCTCTCAGTAGCTGTCAGATCAGTAGCAATGCCTCATGACTTACCAGCATTATTTCTTATGCCAACATTCCTTTCAGTAAAACACAAAACACACCTTCCTTTTCAGATACAACAAAAAAGATTAAGCTGTAGCATCTTGCCAGAGAAACAGGTTTTTTTTTTTTTACAGGATGTAAAGTAAGATTTTTGCAGAAAGCTTGGCCCCCTCATGATTTGAGCACAAGTGGGAGATGACATAATATAGAAATTGGGGCGGGGGGGGGGGAACCCACACCCGTCAGGTGGCTGAAACAAGGAAAATCCTCGGTGTCAGAGCATCCATGTATAGACAAATTGATTTGGATCCAGGTTGCTTGGCAACCATTAACAGAACATAAGAAACACTGTCATATAAGGCACACAGGGAACCAAAATAGTAAGTCTCAACTCAAAACAAGGTGCCTTATAGTAAGCCTCAACTCAAATAAAGGGGTGCCTTTATTTTGGAAGTAGCAACAGCAGACACGATGTGAAGGGAGGACAATAGATGTGCCAGGAGGAGGAGAAGGGATTGCAGCTGTGACAAAATAGTTATGAGTGTGTGCCTGGCATTGTTCTTTCTTCAAGTGGACCTGTTGAAGTTTCTCTGCTACAGATGAACAGTGTATTGAAATTCAGCTCCCATAATTACCTACAAGAAGGAGGTAAACTGAACCACTGGGTGATCATAGGGTTGCTACTTTTCTGCTGGGGGGTGGAGGATCTCCTGCTCCCAACTCCTGTAGCTCACTGCTGCCTTAGCTGGGTGGTGGGAGAAAATGCCTGGGTGAAAATGGGATGCAATCTGTGTCCCCAGGGTCACCCAGAAGTGATAGAATTATGCTATGCAATCCTCTAGCATTTTCCCAAAGCTTTATGGTTAAAGCATAGACTTTTTAGTGAATGCTAGTGTCACTACCACAATGATACCACTTCCAGATCGTGCTGAGGGCACTGATCACCCTTGCAAAATTAGAATTGCTGCCTTCCCCATCTCCTGCTATTTCTAGGTCACAACTGGCAGTTTCTACTCTATATGTAGAGTAGCTCTGATACTCTACATCTTAAACCATATGAGAAGGTTGACAAGCAGCTACGTCCATTCAACATTCATTAACCTGAGATAAAGAATTTTCCTGACTCTAGCTAAAATGGATTAATTTAAAGCCTAAGCCACACACTAAATGGCGCATTCCCCAGGTCACTATGTGAACAGGTAAATGAACGACTCAAACGCTCAGATGAATTAGCCTTTTCCTCACATAACAATGGTTACTGAAGTCTTGTAGATGGGTCGATTCCACCCCCTCCTCATTTGTTCAGTGTGCCTTTCCTGGAGCATTAGCACAATCCTATGTTAATCAATGTATTTTATTCAGACTTAATTAACCAGTAGTGTACTCATAATCATTAATATGACTAAGAATCATCATGCAGCCTGAAAGTCCTCTTTTGGAAGGCTGGTATAATTGCACCCTGTAAAGATTCTTTATTCATCCTGATTATAGAAACAAAAATGAAGCAATATGACTCTGCCTGACAGCTGGCAGCGCCGGTAAGGCAGGAGGACTGAGAAGGTTGGCGCAATCTCTGTGGGTAGCTATGTAGTGGGGCGTGGCCATGGACTTGTAATGCCCCGCCCTATTCTTGGTTCATTCTCCTTCAAGTTTTTGGAAGGGGTGGACAGTATCGACTGCTCTGGGTTTACCTTTGCCGTTCTTTTCAATATTACCTTCTGCTTTCAGGAGCCGGAGAATTGGGTTGCGTTTGCCGCCTTTATTGCTTCATGTGCCTTACTAGTGAGATTTGAAGAGCAAGGCACACAGGGCCTTACTAGTGAGATTTGAAGAGCAAGGCGCGCAGATTTGAAGAGCAAGGCGCAGAGAATGGCCAATGGCCGCCTTTTTCAGTGGTGCTGTATGGCTGGTGGCCAGTGGTCCGACCTAGCCTCAGATCGCAAAGCATGGAGGCACACCATCCACCAGGCTATCTCTTCCTTTGAGAACGCACGCATAGCTGGTCTTGAGGACAAAAGGAGATTGAGGAAGAATCGTACTGCTACAGCACCAACCCCAAATCAGACTTTTCCCTGCAGCCACTGTGGCCAGACCTGCCTGTCCCGCATTGGTCTTGTCAGCCACCAGCGAGCCTGCAGCAGACGTGGACTACTGCACCTTTCTTAAATCTTCGTTTGCGAAGTCAAGCCGAGAGAGTATGGCTGGAAAGGGAAAAGGAAATGCCCTGAGCAAGGGGAAAGCCCTCCACATCTCCACCCAAATGCCTTCCTGACCCTGTTTCTTCATCAGAGGAGGAGGAAAAGGTTGCAGAGCGGCAGGAGATCCTTCTGCAGATTTCAGTCTAAGATGAAGTGTGGTGGGTGTGACCCTTGTGCAGGGCCAGGTGGACACGTGGCTAGCCAGGCACCTGTCCGCATGCAGTAGTGGGCAAGCCAGTAGTGGGTGAGTGGTCCAACAGCGGGCACATCATCCCAAAGGGGCTCTGACCGCTAGTACAAAGTTGCTGATGAGCTCCATAGAACAGTGGTGGATGCTCTGCTGGGAATATAGAAAGGGAGTTGTACAAAGAAACTGTGTAGGTTTTGGCATGAATGCCCACTATACAGCAGAACACATGCCTTCTCTGCGTGCTCTAGATCTAAACCCAAAGCTGTGGTGCAGAAGTCAGGGAGAAGCTCACCCGCAGGAGCCTCTTTCTTTGAAAATTCCCCAGTCTAATAAAGCTGATACCACTTGGGGATTGGTTGGCAGTTTACCCCAATAAGTCTGATAGAGAGCACCTGTTGAATGGTTTTACGTTCTGATACTCTACATGAATGGGTCAGTTTTATGCAGTGAATTTGAAGCTGGCTATAGGAATGGAGGATGTAGTATGGAAAAAGATTGAGGAGTGTTGGGAGGGATGCATACTGGGCCTTTTCATCACCCCACCGACCCCTATGCTTGTGATTGTACCTAAGAAAGCGACAGGGGTGTTCCATTTGAGCCATCATTTGTCATTCCTGAAGGGCACGTTGCTTAACAATGCTATCCCAGAGCACCTTAGTTTGGTGCACTACACATCCTTTGATCAAGTGGTCCGGGTCATACGAAGATGGGGGCCCACAGCTGAGCTCATTAAATGCAATGTTAAGTTGGCTTTCCAACTTTTGCCAGTTTACCTGAAAGATTTTGAATTACTGGACTTTGCGTTCGAAGGTTCCTTTTATCTGGACAGGGCATTGCCGATGGGTTGTTCTGCTCCATGTTCAGTGTTTGACAGATTTAGTTCCTTTTTAGAATGGGCCCTTTGGGAAAAGATACAGTTCATTATTTTGGGTGATTTCCTGTTTTGTCAACCAGCTGGTTCAGGCAATCGTAGCACCCTCCTTCAGGAATATTCTGAATTGACTGCCAAGCTTGGTGTATCCTTAGCACATGAGAAGACAGAGGGCCCATCTACAGTATTAACATTTCTAGGCATAGAATTGGACACAGTGCAGCAGTTTTCTACATTATCTTTGGAAAAGCTAATGGCTTTGCGCACCAGAATAACCTAAACAATTACCGTTTTCCCACACAGCTTACTTCGGAGTGACGTCCCTCTTCACCGTGCAGCGTCTGCTCGGATTTCCCACCAACTGCTCCGCAGAAGCAGGAAGTGCCGCGGCTTTTGCATCACTAACGTAAACTGGGTTTTAGCGATTTACATTTGCGACGCAAAAGCCCCGGCACTTCCTGCTTCTGCGGAGCAGTTGGTGGGAAATCTGAGCAGACGCTGCATGGTGAAGAGGGACGTCACACCGAAGTAAGCTGGGTGGGAAAACGGTAAATGTTTCAGAAAAAGGTGTATTTGATTGAGTTACAGCAATTGGTGGGTCACTTGAATTTTGCATGTCAGGTGGTTGCACCTGGGTGTGCATTTCTATGCTGCCTTTGTGATGCCTCTGCAGATCTCCATGGACCTCATCACCACATGTGCTTAACAGCTGAAAGAAGACCTGCTGGTCTGTGCACAATTCCTAGATGAGTTTAACGGGGGTTTTTTTTTGAAGGGAGGCTTTGTTACTGCACTCGGTCCTCCAGTTACAGTCTGATGCAGCAGGGTCTGCTGATTTTGGGGTGTATTTTCAAGGGTACTGGTGCATTGAGCATTGGCCTGAGGCTTGGGGAAAGCATATGCTGCAACATGACATACCTGGAATTCTTTCCTGTTGTGGTGTCTCTCTGGCTTTGGGGCAAGGGCATGTCCAATAGCACAGTGCATTTCTAGTGTGATAACATGACGGTAGTTCGAATTATTAATGGTCTGTCATCTAAGCCACCAAGGGTGATGGGTTTAGTACATGCCTTCACCTTGTGCTGTTTACAGCTTAACATTCTATTTAATGCCTGGCATGTTCCAGGTGTGCATAACAAATTGGCTGATGCCGTATCTCATGCACAGATGTCCAGATCCTGGTAACTGGCCCCTCTATCTGATAGCATGCAGACAAAGATGTTGGAGGAGCTGTGGGAACTTGACTGTCAGGCCATAGTTTTGCCCATCACTTCCAGCACTCAGAGAGCTTAATAGGCATGCTATGTGGGAATTCACAGAATTTAGAATACAGGTAAGGCTTCACAATTCTTGGTTGGCATTGGTTCAACACCTGATGAGGCACTGTGCCTACTTAAAAAGTAAGGGATTGACTGTCAGGCCTTTGAGTCATTACTTATGTGTCATGTTACTAAATGTTCCTGTTTAATGTTTAGGTGCCACAGCAGCTCAGTGTGGTTTTTGGGATGGCCTACAGAGCACAGCACTTGGAAATCAGTTTGCAGCTGGAGTTGAGTGATTGAGCCATTCTTGAGTGGCATGGATGCCGTGGCATGCCCTGGGACAGCTTGCTCCTATTGTTATTTCAACACCCTGCTCCACCTCTGGATGTGCTGGTGATCCATCTTGGTAGCAATGATAAAGGGCAAGGCCCAGATTATCCCGGCCATTGAGGCCATGAATGAGATTTATTTATTTTTGTTTATTTTATTTTTTATGTTATTATATTTATATTCCGTCCTCCCCTGACAGGATCCATAGGCACTGGCCTGGGATTTGCATCATGTTTTCAGCCATAGTGCGGAGACATTTTTTGAAGTGGGCATTGGACTATGATGGGATCGAATGGTCTTGGAGGAAAGCCAACTGGGAGATCCAGAGTGCTATGGAGTCTTTTTGTTGCACCTGGCCATTTCACCTGAGATGGCCTATCTCTATTGAGATGATGGTGTGCACCTATCTGACTGGGGCAACTCAGTCTTTTGGGAAGAGTTACAGCAAGGGCTATGTGACCTTCTGCTGTATTGGTGGGGCACTGGGGACCAAGCAGAATGTCAAGTCGGCAAATTCAATAACGAGGCTTTGTTGGTACAAAGTAACTAGTTTATTGATATCATAGTTCTCGACTATGAGGAGATTGAAAAACTAAAGATCATACAGTAAAATGCAATCATATAAGGTACACTTCAAAAGGATTCTTGAGGGAGGGGTACTATGCAAGGCACATTCACACATTGATGTTACAATTTCGTTCTCAGGCCTGCTTTGGCCTTGAGCGTCGCCAACCTCCCCCGATGCCCGGCCTGAGAAGGCACTATAATCTCTTTCACATATTCCCATTTCAAAGCAAAGCTACATAACAAAGGAAAGGAGTGGGGTGAGGAAAGTTCAAGCTAGCAGCATTGGCGTACAGTATGGCTTTACCCAGGATGCCTCTTTCCTGAACCAAGGATTGAGGTCAGGCTTGACCAGAGTTAACACAGACTTGACACAGAAGGTCACATAGCCCTTGCTGTAACTCTTCCCAAAAAAACTGAGTTGCCCCAGTCAGATAGGTGCACACCATCATCTCAATAGAGATAGGTCATCTCATAGTACCTTTTCCTATGGATTCTAGGCCCAAAGTCTGAGGAACAAAGAACAATGGGCCTCTATTAGAATCTTTGCTAAGCATATTAGATATGAGAGGGAGCCTCTTCTTTAGCAGAAACTTGTTATCATCATTTGTTCTGTAAACATCTTTTGGTGGAGAGTAAGGTATCTTTTCTACCTTCAGGAACCTCCAAGAGCCTATCTCTTGGAGAAGGTCAAATCCCCCTGCTACAGCAGAATCTGTTTTTGCACATTCTGGAGCTGGGCAGAAGCCTATACTAGAGTCGAACAGGGAAGGGGGAGAAACCGCAGATATGAGGTATGGGAAGTGAGAGCTGGTCCAGATTAGTGATCCCGGGTGATATCAATTCATCTCTCGCTTCTAAATTGGGATATGGGACTTATTTGACCAATGAATATAATCACAATGTCAAAGGCGAAGACCGGTGTAGCCAATCTGTAAATTGGCCTTTGTTTACAGAAGGGTATAAGATGTTGTGACTATGGGGAAGGATTTTAAAGGAGAACGGAGGAAGGGGGTGAAGAGATTGTTTTCTTCTTCCCACATTAACAGTAAAAGATCTGCACATTCTCTTTTTGCACCTCTGTTGTGGAGTCCTTTGTTTGGGAAAAAGGGGACTCTGCCTAAATTCAATATGCTTGAAAAAAATATGCTTCTTCCACACAGTGAACACACACAGTACATGGACACTCATGAATAGAAGTGTGTGCACATACGTACACAGTACCTATTATAATAGATAAGGAAAGACAATAGATCTTTTCTTAACATGTCACTTTCAAATGAACATCACTTATTCAGGTTACATTTTAATGGAAGGCTCTCTGAATAGATCCCTTCAACCCAATTTGATGGGCAGCTACCTAGAAAGCACCCGGAATGGTCACTCTTGGAAATCATCACCTGCTCAGGGTGAAGAAAAGCATCCTTCCTTCAAAAGAACCATGTGAGTATATGATTGTCATACCTCTGTGAGTCATGATTGCAAAACATTATCACCACAATGAATACACTGTGAATACAATACAAAATCTATTATTGTCCTTAGCATCTCCAGTCACTGAGGCAGAAGCCACTGAATAAAGGAGTTGTCCAACCAGCTCCTGCAGACCTGGTGATAATATTTATAACCAAGCTGTGAAGCATAATCTGATGGTTTCTGAATATCAACTAGCTCTTAGAGGCACAAGGGCAGGCCAAGATAGTTTCCAGTCTTTCTTTCTCACTTGTCAGCTACACATTTATTTTTAATCTCAGTCCTTTTATTTTAGAAGTGGCATGGGCCCAAAATATATATTTTCATTTATTTTATAAATTATTTATAATACAAAAATAATAAATATATTTACTCTAAATTTATTGATAGACTCAAACACGTTAGCTAACACAACCATACATTTCAAACTCATGATTTTTCCATCCATGAGGATCCATAATACCTTGCAAAAACTAAACATCCTTCTATAAATGGTGATCAGCATATACACATCCACTCCTGTTTCTGCAATATTCATTTATCTCTCTCAATTTTAACCCTTTATTAACCACTTAAAAATAAATTCCAGTTTTCATCAACATTCTTCTTAGATTTTAATCTTAATATATTAGAAAGTTTATCCATTTCAGCAGTAGCTATTATTTTTACAATAAGTTCATCCATTGTTGGCATTTCATTTCTTTTCCAATACTCCGCTAACAAAATCCTCGCAGCAGTGTTAACATGTATTATCAAGTACTTCTCAACTTTCCCTATTTTGTCCAGCATTAAATTTAAAAGAAATAATTCTGTTTTGAATGGAATAACCATTTTTAACATTTTTGAAGCGTTTCATGAACTTTGATCCAAAATTCCTTGACTCTTTTACAAGTCCACCATGAATGAAAAAAAGTTCCCAAATTATTCTCACATTTCCAGCATTTATTTGATGTGCCTGGAAGCATCTTTGCTAATTCTACTGGGGTTGTATACCACCTGTATATAATTTTATATATTTTTTCTTTAAAAGATATTGGCTTTATAATCTTTATACTTGTTTGCCAAATTTGGGCCAATTGGTCCAAGTGGATTGCATGATCTGTATTCCTAGCCCATTTATTCATTACATCTTTAACTACCTCATCCTGCATTTCCAGTTGAAGGAGAAAACTATATACGTTGCTGATCTGTTTTACATCAGTTTTAAAAAAGAGCTTATCAAACATGGTTTCTTTCAGATAAAAACCCTTCAATTTATCTTTATTATATCTAGACTTCAGTTGAGCCTTTCTCCACCACTCTAAAGTAATATTCTGATCTACCAATTGGGTGTCTGTTCTAATAGTCCCATCTTTATTCAACAAGATTTCATATGTTAGCGATGCCTCTTGTATTGACAGATGAGGCTGTATAACTGCCTCCAATGGAGCCACTCAGTTTGGAATCTTATCATACAGAGATCTTCTTATTTTTTCTCACATAACAATTAATGACTTTCTTATCAAGTGATTCTTAAAGTATTTGTGGCCATCTATTCTGTACCATATAAATGCATGCCAACCAACTCTTAAATCATGACCTTCAATTGTTAATATTCTCTTGTTCTCTAATTTGACCCATTCTTTCAACCAAACCAATATGTTTGCTTTGTAATAAAGTTCCCAATTGGGTAATGCTAGTCCCTCTTTTTCTGGAGACTTGCATCAGTTTACACTTTATTCTTGCTTTTTTCCCTTGCCATATCAAATCACTAGTTAATTTATTCAATGAATGAAAGAAAGACTTGTTTAATTGTATTGGGATAGTTTGAAATAAGAACATTATTTTGGGAAGAGTAGTCATTTTCAGGGCTGCAATTCTGCCCATAAAAGACAATGGCAAATTTTGCCACTTGCTCATATCTTGTTCTATTTCTTTTAACAACTTCAAATAGTTTTCCTCAAATATTGTACTGCATCTATTAGTGAGATATATTCCCAAATATCTCACTTTTTAACTACTTGAAAACCAGATATTCGTTGTAGTTCTAAGGCCTCAGATTTGGGAATATTCTTAACCAGAATCTTTGTTTTTTTCGAAATTTACATTTAAACTTGCTACTCTGCCAAATTTCTCTAATTCTTCTTTTAAAATTTCTATGGATTTCATGGGATCCTCTAATATAAACACTTGGTCATCTGCAAATGTTTGTAGTTTATATTCTTCCCCTCTTATTTTTAGACCCATAACAATCCCTGGATTAGGAAAGTGGGCAGCCAGCCAGCCACAATTGGCTTTGCCACACCCCCAGCAGTCCTCGTTAACCCCTGGAGAAGCCTGTGCCACCCTTTCTCTACTTCTTATGTGATTTTGGGTGGCAGGTGGCTTGTTGGCCTTTTGACTGGGGGGTTGTGGCCCAGGAGAGCCCCAGGCAAATGAGGCCTGTTTGGGCTGGCTGGATCTCAAGCAGGCCTCACTCGCCCGGGGCTCTCCTTTCTTGCATCAGGTTGCTTTTGGCTGGGAGGGGCATACGCTAATGAGTTATGCTAATGAGCTCCACCACCTATTTTTCTACAAAACGACCCCTAGTTTATATTAACTATATTTTGCTTGTGAAGTCAGATTTCAAATCACTTAGGAGCGCCCAAATCCTGATTATCTTCAGCTAATGCAGGCTTCATTGCACCTTTAATGTAATCTTAGAAGGTTTTGCAAGGGAACAAGCCAGAATCCAACCAGCACTAACCCAGAATGTCTACAACCAAATACCACTCAAAACCACAGATAAGAATAACTGAGGCTAATCAACCAGCTTCAGATTCTGGCATCGTATCCTGGTTTATGAGCCCTAACTGTGGTTTGTGGTATCGCTCATATTCAGACAACCAATTAATTATGATTAGTTACCACGGTTACATGTGATGTCTAATCTGAGCCACTGAGTCAGCCAGGCATAATGGGTAGTGTTAGAGAACAGAGGCAAGCCACACAGCTTTCCTCTTATCCTACAGGGCTGAAATACCACTGTTTTATTGATCAGTTTATAACACAAATGATGAGTAAGAAGAGAAAGGGAAGAGGTGCAAGGTAGAAAGCTGCACGCATGCAGCATTTGAATGTCAACTTCAAATACTGGTGTTTTGTTGTTGTTTTTTTTAAAAAAGAACCCTTCCCCCGCATCTTTGAGGCTGCTGCTAGCAAACAATCTGCAATCTGTACAGAGAAATGATTAAGCATCCCTGCGTAAGACCAAACGGTAAGTGTAAATGGATGATGCCAAACTGTCAGGTGTGATCCAGCTGCTATGCCTACAGTTCTGGTTAATTGCATCAACTGAAGCTGAGCCATGGTGTGTGTGATAGTCAGATTTCAGAACAACAGTGATAGAACAAATAGGGTCGGAAGCAGAAATGCCATCAATAACCTACCCCATGAGATCCAATGAGTTAGACTGCTGGATGTGAAAAGTCTCGGCTACAATCCCCGAAGGATCACAAACTCTCCAATGGCCTTGACCCAGCCACTTGTTCCACGATGACCCACTTGTAAGGCAACTCAGACTCACAGGATTCTGACTTTCCTAAAGAGTTTGTCCAAAACTGAAGTGTGTGCTTCATGTATATAGCTCTAGCTAACTTCCCTACCTTCTTGTAACTTTAGATACTCCTCTGCAGGGCTTTTTTTGTAGTGGGAACTCCTTTGCATATTAAGCCATACCCCCCCCCCCAGATGTAGCCAATCCTCCAAGAACTTACAAGGCTCTTAGTACAGGGCCTACTGTAAACTCCAGAAGGATTGGCTACATCAGGGGTGTGTGGCCTAATATGCGAAGAAGTTCCTGCTACAAAAAAGCCCTGCTCCTCTGAAATATGGCAATAAGAGTAATGACCTACCTATATCGCACAATTGTAAAGATGAATGGGTTGAGAAATGTAAAGCAGTTTGTGCATTCCAAGCACTATTTAAATGAATAATATAAGGCACTGAAATAGGCCTTTATGCTAGTGGAAATCATGAGAAGTTCCAGCATAATTAATAGCATTAACTTCCATGAGAACCTGTAATGACATTAAGACATTTTAAGTAGAGAGATCCATTTGTAAAAGCTGAGTTAGATCAGTGATTCAAAGAACAGAGAGATTATTTCTAACACCAAAGATATATGATCACTCCTCCTAATCATACATCAATTGAACATACGTTTTAACTCATACAATGGAGCTCTGCATAGATTAGTGGCAGGATTCCTCACATTTTAGTTCCTCTTTCCCCAAATACACCAGAATGAAACATGCCTGGAAGCTTTCTCAGTGTAGGTGGAAAATGCCATGACTAAATATGAAAAACTCCCTGCCCATGGAAATCTAGAATGTCAGGGAGAAGTGTTCTAATTTAATTTTCAATATGCAAAGCATAGTGTATTTTTTAAAGCAATGGAGAGACATACAATGCATAATAAATGACCTCTTCATAATATCTCTGCACATCACTTTGGGGTTGGTTTGTACTGAGATTCTCCCCCTCACCATGCACAGAGATAGATCATGATGCCATTGCTTTTTAACCGCTGTACTTCATAATAGGACTCTCTCAGCTGTTCCTGAATGAGGAAAGCATAGTGGGGAAAAATAGACACTGTATTCTATTTAGCAAGTACACTTCTTTGCATGGTGTTCTCTATAACACACACACACACACACACAGACGCACATGTGTGAGATTCAAAATACACATGCAAAGCCACCTTTAGATGAGCCTATAAAACAGTAATATATTGGGCTTTTTATATTTATTATTATATTATTTATTACACTGATTCCTGGGCCACATATTGTTAACTGTAGTTCATATTTGTCACATAATGTAGGTAAAGTTTGTACTCTGTACTATACACTATAGAGCCAGTGTGTGCAGCAGTTAAGAGCAGTGAACTATAATCTCGAGAACCAGGTTTGATTCCCCATTCTTCCACTTGCAGCCAGCTGGGTGACCTTGGGTGAGTCAAAAGTTCACTCAGAGCTGTTCTCTCAAGAGAAGTTCTCTCAGACCTCTCTCAGCCCCACCTACCTCACAGGGTGTCTGTTGTGGGGAAAGGAAGGGAAGGATATTATAAACTGCTCTGAGACTCCATGTGAAGGGTGGGGTACAAATCCAGAATATTCTTATTTTTCTATTGACCTTCATTTCAAAAGCCTGAGAAGGACAGACCACAGTGCAGGATGCTATCATGAATTTCTTTGTGTAAAAGAGTGTTGAAACATCTGCTCATATGAAAATGACAGAAAATGATTTAAAGTTTGGTCCCCGGAGTCTCTATTTGCTTATGTTCCCCTCTGCTGTTTAAGATTTTCCTGACACCCTACTTGGAATACTATCTCAGATGAAAGCAAGCCTACCATTCTTCAGGTGCAGGGCCTTTTTAATGGCTGCCTCAGTACAGTCATATTTGCTACCAAATGTCAAGAGTCATATACCTATGGGATGGTATTCCTCTTGCCATGAATTCTTTGTAGTTACAACTGCTGCGATTGTCTGCTTGCTTAGCTTTTTCCCTCTCTCCCGTTTGCACATAGCTTATCTGTGGAACTTATTACTCAAGCCGCCTCTGCTGGCCTCCAAGGTCAGATGCTGAAGAAGAAAAGATTGTGCACCTGGACTCCCAAGACTTTCAGTTGGTGAGGGACTTGCCAAAATATCCCAGTGCTTTGCATCCCCGCACTTGCTTGAAAATTAACGGTTGGAGAGAGGGGTTAAAGAGAGTCACTGAGCTAAGACATCAGTCTTAGCAAAGATGGTGTCCTGCCTTAAGATGCTTATGGAATAAACTGTTGAACTATCAGACTGTGGTTCCTTGGCTCGAGGTCCTGACACCAATGCAGACTTATTTTTTTCTTCCTTTTCTTCCTTGTTTCCAGTGACATTAAGACTGTTATTTGCCAGATGTTTGTGACTGCGACTTCATTTTTCAGAACTGCTTGCTACTACTTTGAGGTGGTTTATGGGTTTTTTTTTCTGAATTAACTTTAGGCTTGTACTATTTTGTTGGCTGATGCTAATCTGTATACCACTTTGACCTGCTTGACTACCAAGGGAAATGCATGTTTGCTTGTTTGTTAAAACATTTCTGCTTTACCTTCCATTCTAATACAGATTCCCAAGGTGCACCACAATATATTTAACACATTATAAATGTAGCATGTCTAATAGTGGCTAAGAGCATCAAATTGGAAGGGCAAAAATGGTCCAACAATTAAACTCTGGTTTGCTAAATTATGGGACTGCTACTTAATGGGGGAAAATGATGGATAGGAAGATACAATCAGAAAATATGGATTGTCAGTCTGGCATTTCTTGTTCCTTATATGGTAGCTATAATATACTGAGTGACTCCACCTTGCACGTGGGGGCCGGGGTGTGGACTATAGCCCTGGTCTTGTCGGCTGTCAGGTGGATTCCCGCGGCATCTACTGCAAACCCAAGAACTCTACCCTTGACACCCCGAGGGAACACTTCTCCCTCTTTACTTTTAATCCCATCATCTGGAAATGGCGGAGTACCTCTCACAGACGGCTGCTGAACTCCTCAGTGTCCGGGGCGGCGATCAAAACGTCATCGAAAAATGGTTGCACTCCGGGGATTCCTTTGAGAAGAGAGTCCATGATGCTCTGAAAAATCCCCGGAGCCACACTAACCCCAAATTGCAACTGCCACACCCGAAAATCTCCCCTGTGAGTCACAATGGTCTGGGCCTCTGCTGTCTCAGTGTCCACCGAGAGTTGCTGGTACGCCTGGACCAGGTCCAGTTTCCCAAAAACCTTAGAGCCTACTAGGGCTGCCAGTATGTGGCTGACCACTGGAACGTGGTATGGATTGTCCTGAAGTGCCTTATTTATTGTGCACTTGTAGTCAGTGCATATGCGCACATCTCCATTTGGCTTCACTGGAGTGACTATGGGTGTTTCCCATGCAGCCTAGGATACCGGTTCTAGCACTCCCTGGGACTTGAGGCAGTCCAGCTCCGCTTCTATTTTTGGTTTAAGAGCGAATGGAACTCGCCTGGCCTTCAGCCTTATCGGTCTCACGTGGGGATCGAGGGGTAAGGTGATGGGAGGCCTCTTGTAGCACCCCAGAGACCCATCAAACACTTCCGGGAATTCCCAGCACACGTGTTTGAAATTTTGCGTTCGCATCTGCTGCATCCCCACTATTTGAATACCCAGCGATCGAAAGCTGGCGTTTGACCACGAGAATGTCCAGCTTGCCCTTAAACTCTACCCTTACAGTGGCCCAACCCAAAATCTGTACAGGGTTTTTTTGGAAGTCCCGCGGTATGAAGTCAGCCGGTCGCAGCAGAGGCCGGCCATGGGGACAAAGTTTTCTTAGAGACTCCTCCGAAATTATGGAGATGGAGGAGCCCGAGTCCAGCTCCATTGGGCATGGAGCGCCCTTGATTAGGACTGACTCCCTGACCTTATCTGGGGTAGTGAGGGGCAAGTTCATTACCTGCAGGCTAGTCGATGCGGTCGAGTAGGCATCGGTCGAGTCGTGGTTGGTGGACTGGCATCTGCGGGTGGCCTTGGCCAGGCAAGCCCACGCTATGTGGCCCACTCTTCCACATTCCTGCAGTCCACGTTGCGATAGGGGCAGTCCCGGCGCTCGTGTGGATCCCCACAGCTGGCGCACTTGGTGTTGGCTGGTCTCTCTGTCGCTCGTGGCCAAGTGGGCGCTCTCGGCCCCATTCCTGGTTGGGGACTTAGCTGGTTTGCCTCCTCCTCCTCTGGGTTGCCTGGTGCCAACTCCTCCTGGTGGACGGCTTCCGCTCGCGGGTTGTTGTAAGCTTTGGTTGATCTCTCGAATGCGGTGGCTTCATTGAAGGTGAGTTGGAGGGTGAGCTCTTCCTTTGTGAAGAGCTTTTGCTGCAGTCTTTCATCTCAGAGGCCCCAGATGAATCCCTTAGGGCTTCATCCAGCTTGTCGAAGCTGCAGTTCCCCACAATTTGGCGGAGGGCGGCCAGGTAGATGACGACTGTCTCTCCCGCCCCTTGATCCCTCTTGTGGAAGAGAAATCTGCGGGTGATGATGGATGGGTGGGGCAAGAAGTGCCCAGTCAGGAGTCTGACTATCTCCTCGTATGTTTTCTCCGTGATCTTTGTGGGGGCCAAGAGACCCTTTGCAATCTTGAATGTGGCCTCCCTGCAGACAATCAGGAGCACGTCTCTCTTACAGCTGTCGTCTGTAATCCTGTTCGCTCGCAGGTAGCAGTCGACCCGCTCCATGTAGGTCTCCCACCTATCGGGGTTGCCAGGGTCGAACTCTGCAAGGTGGCCCGTCATCCCACTTGGGTTAGCCATGGCGGCGGCAGCGGCAGGCGCTTCAGTCTCTCTAGACTGCATGCCTTCTTCGTCTCTGGCCAGGTCAGCAAAGTCCCGCTTGGGGAGTTACCTGGCTAGAATCCCATCCTCGTCGCCATTGTAATGTACTGAGTGACGAGACGTGTTGAAGGCAACATGCTTTATTAGCGAGTACATCACAAGACGAGGAAACGCGGGCTGAGTCCCGCTTATATACATACCCCAGAACAACCCTCAGTCTGGCCAGGTCCTATCCTGGCCAGTTAAACTTCCCGCCGCAGATCTTGATTGGTGGAGTGTATTTGCAAGCTACATCTGGGGACCAGTGGACTTCCACTGGTCACTTCTGTAGCATTCACTGTGTTGTAACTTCAGGACTGAAATGCAAGACACAACAGTAGCAGTCTTTGTTGTAATATTTTTAGCATTACTTTATTTGCATGAGATAATCTGGTAGTTGCTGCAATCTTTGATGTCTCCCTTTTCAGAATTGGAATGTAGATTGAACATTTCCAGTTTGTAGGCTACTAGTGTTTTGTTTTTCATATTTTGTTGGCATAGTCATGTTAAGATTTTGATAGATTCTGTTTCTGTAGCTTGGAATAACTCTATTGATATTCCTGGTGATTTGTTTTTCCTGATTGTTTTGAGTGCAGTTTTTACTTCACTTTCTAAAATTTCAGATTCTTCTTCAAAAGATTTGTCTTTGAAGGAAACTGCCATCCTTTCATCTCTTTTGTATAGTTCTTCAATGTATTGTTCCCATCTTTTCCTTATTTTATCTTGTTTAGTTAATGCATTTCCATATTGATGTTTAAATTTCCTTTTGATTTCTTGGATCTTGCAGAACAGAACTCTTATTCTTCCTTTGTTGTCATTATTGTCTATTTCTTTACATTGGTCATTATAAATTTATCTTTGTCTCTATCTGCTAGTTGCTGGAAGACAGCATTTAGACTTCTGATTCTATTTCTGTCAGCCTTAATTTTTGCTTCTTGTCTATGTTTTTCAGTGGCAGCACCAGAAATGTGGAATGCCCTCCCGAAGGCCATAAGGGCCCTGCAGGATCTTTCACAATTCCACAGGGCCTGTAAGACAAAACTGTTTCGACAGGCCTTTAACATCTGAATCTGGGAGAGAGCCACCATCTCTCACCACTGAGGAGCTACGAATATCATGGGATAATTAACAGAAAAAAAGAAAGATCCTGCCATATTGTGTATAGCACCACAAAATATTTTAAATGTATTTTATTGGTTTGAAATTGTTTAATATAATTGATTGGAAGCCTCCCTGAGTCCGCTTGCGGAGAGGGCAAGATATAAATGTGAAGTAATAAATAAATAAATATCTTTAGCCATTTTAAGAGTTTCATCAGTTATCCACTGAGGCTTTTCATATCTTTTGGCTACAGGAAGAGCCTTTGCACATTCTTCCTTAATAATACTTCTAGTTTCAACCCATAGCTCTTCGGGTCCATTTTTGCTCGAACTTAGTAATGCAAATCTGTACTTTACATGGTCTTTAAACTCTTCAGGAATGTTGTTTAGATTGTATTTTGGCACCATGAATGCTTTTGTATTTTTCCAAAGCTATATTCTAATTTTCAATATTAATAATTCATGGTCTGTACCACAATCAGCTCCTGGTCTTGTTTTAGCAACGAGAATAGACCTTTTCCATCTTCTGCTTCTGATTATGTAATCTATTTTATGTCTATGTTGGCCATCTGATTATGTCTACATATACGGTTCTTTGGTTGCCTGAAACGTGTTCTCAATTTTGTTGCTTTTCCCCCCCAGACATGTTGTTCTGTTCTCAGACTTGTTTTCACAGAATTCTATGAGTCACTGCCCAGCTTTATTTTGTGCTCCTAGCCCAGATTTTCTGACAATATTTTATTCTACTTTATTTCTCACCTTTTCATTTCCATTCACCTATGATTATCAGCTCATCTTGTTTAGGTGTGTGATCAATTTCTTCCTGGACACTTGCAGAGGTACCCATTAGAATGTGGAGTGCCACAGGGAGCAATCTTGTCACCAATGTTGTTTAACATCTATATGTGCCCAGTTAGTATGGAGGTATGGATTGGGTTGCCATCAATATGCCAATGACATATTAGTATGGAGGTATGGATTGGATTGTCATCAATATGCTGATGACACCCAGCTCTATCTGTTGATGGATGGCCACCTAGACTCTGCCTTGGAAAATCTTGGCCGTGCGCTTGAGGCTGTGATGGTATGGTTGCAACAGAGCTGACTGAAACGAAATCCATCTAAGACAGAGGTCCTGTGTCTGGCCCAGGGAGGAATAGGTAGGGGAATAAGGCTCCCAACCATTTGTGGGGAACTTCTGTTGCCAGCGCTGAGGGTCCAGAGCCTTGGGGAGATCCTGGATGCCTCACTGTCTATGGAGGCCCAGATCACCACAGTAGCCAGGTCTGCCTTTTGCTATCTACGGCAGGCAAAACAGCTGGCTCCCTACCTTTCCGTCCAGGATCTGGCCACAGTAATCCATGCAATGGTCGCTTCCAGACTAGATTACTGCAATTTGCTCTATGCAAGCTTGACCTTGAATCTGATCCAGAAACTCCAGCTGGTGCAGAATGCGGTGCCATGCCTGCTTGCTGCAGCGCCTATATGGGTGTGCATGCAACTGGTGCTCTGCCAGCTGCACTGGTTACTAATTGAGTACTGGATCCGGTTCAAGGTTTTGGTTCTGACCTTCAAAGCCCTTCAAAGCGGGACCGCCTCTTCCCGTATACCCCCTGGAGAGCTTTATGCTCCATGGATCAATATCTGCTGGTAATCTCTGGCCCCAAAGAAGTCCACTTAGCCTCAGCCTGGGCCAGGACATTTTCTGTCCTGGTCCCTATCTGGCGGAACAAACTCCCATTAGAGATTAGGGCCCTGCAGGGAGTGTTGCAGTTTTGCAGGGTGTATGAGACAGAGCTGTTCCACCAGGCATTCACATGAGGCAGTGGACATTCTGTTACTCTGTGGCCTCCCTGCTGCAGGGCCCCAGTGAAATAATTCTGTTGAGTCATTTATGTTATACCAACTGGGGGATGTATGGGAAGAGTGGAGGCAACTGATACCACCAACTGCAGAATTAGGGTTTATTTCTTAGACTGTTATATTGTTTTATTTTATGAATCTGTTTTTAACTTTGTATTATTGATTGCTGTTACCTGCTCAGAGCCTATTCGGGAAAGGATAGGCTATAAATCGGATATAATAAATAATAAATAAAAACTTGCAGTTTCTTCCTCTTTAGGTATAAACTTGAATTATGGTTATTTTGATAGGCTTTCCATGGAGTCTGATTGATATTATTTCCATATGACACATCCTTATTAGTGAAGATTTTTTAAAAATGTAACATAAATATTAAACCAGTTGATTTTCCTAGCCTGCAGCTAACCAGTTCCACTGGCATCTATGAAAACACACTCTTTGTAGTTTATAAACAAACATTTTTATCTATGCACACTAACTAGAAAGCCTGTGCGATGTAGAAGCTAGGTTGCTGGACTAGAATCTGGGAGACTCAGATTCAAATCCTCATTCTTACATGGAAGCTTTCTGGGTGACCTTGGGCCAGTCACATGCACAGCCTAACCAGAGGCTAGGTGTTGTGAAGATAAGATGGAAGACAGAACATCTATGTAAGCCAGTCTGGAGAGAAAGGTTGGATATAAATGATGTAAATAACAAAATAATAAATAAACATGTCCACATAAATAATTATTTAAATGAAGGAGTTCATAGTCTTCATGCTCTTTTTGCTATTCAAATATATTTGAACCAGGATGTTTCTTTCCAAAATACATGTTATGATCTAAGAATGTCAATAATGCAAGAACAGGAAAGGGGGAGGGAGAGGGAGAGACTCACGCTGCCTTTCAGTTTCATTGGGCTCAGAAGAACAAAGGCACTTCTAAGTTGCTTTGTAGTTAGCCTCCCTCTGAAAATGTAGCTTTGAGTTAAGAGATGGACTATATAGCTTGACAGTTTCTGATGTCAATTTTTTGACAAGTGACTGAATACTGTCATTGGGGGCAGAGGTTATTCCCTCTCCTCTCTCATAAACTATCATCCTCTGAAGGATGGCAAAGATTATATTTTAATTAAGAAGATGATTTTGTATTTACCAAATGAAATCCTGAGACAGGTATTTACAAAGGTTGAAAGCAGATCAGACAAATTTACGGGGCATAGTTTTGTTGCTGAGAACTAGCAACAACAGCTACATTGAACCTCCAGATTTAGAGGCTGTGTATCTCTGAATACCAGTTTCAGGGGCAACAATGGATAAAGAATATTGCCTCCATGACCTGCTTGGTGGTTTCCCAGAAGCATCTAGTCATCCACTATAGGAAACATGAAACTTTAGATTAGATGAAACTGGAGTTAACCCAGCAGGACTCTTCATATGTTCTTACGTTCTTAAATCACTATGTGCAGGGGTCATTTTGTAGAAAAATAGGTGGTGGAGCTCATCCAGGGATTGTTATGCAGCTGCACATACTATTCAATGGACAAGGAGGTGGAACTCTCAGAAAGGTTCAGGAGCTGCACTCCTGTAAGCTCCCACTGAATCCAAGGCCTATGTCCATTAGCGGCATCAGACTTTATGAAATAGAGTTAACAGGAAGTATAGGTCACTTATATTTCTATCTTGTAACATAAACTAGTAGAGACAATAAGGGATTTGTGAATGGATCTTCAGAAAGTTTTTTTTTTACATGGGAAATTGTACCTATGTTTTGGATTGTGAAAGACCAGTGCAATACAGTCAGGCAGGCAGATCATGGCTGTTCAGCACGATAATCTGCTTTGAGTTCATGTGAGACAGGTGGGCTATAGATAATATGAACAAACAGATAAACAAACAAACTGAAGGGAGAGGTTATGGAATTGTAATATTGAACTAAGTCAGTAACTTTTAAGGAAAACCTGTATAAGATGTTTTATAGATGGTACATAACTCCACAAAAACTTTCTAAAATGTACTCTAATATGTCTAATAAGTGTTGAAAATGTACTAAACATGTAGGGTCGTTTTACATGCGGTGGACTTGTGAAGTGGTGAAAGACTATTGGAAGATGGTGCATGAACTATTACAGAAAATTTTGAAGACACAGATTCAATTCAAACCAGAACTATTTTTATTGAACATATATCCAAGTGATTATACGAAAGAGATGAGACATTTACTGACTCATATGAATACTGCAGCCAGAATTCTTCTGGCTCAGAGATGGAAACCGCAAGAAATTCCCACGAGAGCGGACTTGATGGGGGAAATATTGGAAACAGCTGAGATGGACTACTTATCCCAGTTGCTTGCTGGGAAATCTAAGGAAGAAGCAAGAAAATATTGGGAGAAGCTATATGTCTGGGAGAACTGTACAGACTTGGAGGGGGTGAAACAGTTTTGGTGGGAAACTGACCCAGAGGAGAATGGGACCCGGGAGGAGAGGATAAATAGGCTTGACTAGTGAGGGAGGCTGGTTCTCTCTAGGATGATGAGCTGGAGGGAGCTTCAGCAAGAGTTTTTCCCCTCACCTGGAACTGGGGTGAGTTAATACAATGTTAATAGAAGTAGAGAATGCTAAGATAGTTGTGCTTGGGCTGTTTATTTGACTTCTGCCACCTGTACTGTCTTTCACCTTTCACCATCATACCAAAATTATTGTCTATAACCCACTATTTGTTTGAGCACTAAGAATACAACTGTTGTTGTTGAACTGCCTGGGTGTTACCTGGGGTGTTTTTTTCTCTTTGGTCCAGGGCTGCCAAGCTCCTAGGCGGGATGGGGTCCTCCCACTTTGGGGGTCCCCAATCCACCAACCCGCATGGAGCCAGTGGGGGGATCCCCTCTTGATGTCACTGGTGCAATAACATAACTCATAGGTGATGTCATCGAGCCAGCAATGTCGCATGTCAGCTGCTCTAGGAACATGGAGAAAACTATGGTTTTCCCGGATGCTCTAGCAATTTGGGAGGAAAACTCTATACCATAGAGATTTACTCTCAAATTGTTAGTGCATCTGTAAAAACCAAAGAGTTTTTTCAGAAGCTCCTAGAGCGGCCGGTGTGCAATGTTGCCAGTGTGATGACATCACTTACAAGTGACATCATTATGCCGCACATGCTATGCGTGGGTGAAAAAAGTCCTCCTCCAGAGGCTGTGGGGGACTTGGCAACCCTACTTTGGACACAAATAAAAGATTTTGCTGATAAGGAAGGCACAAGGGTTGGGAGGGTGCTGTGGGCCCTCCTAGACAGACCTTTACCAGAGTGATGTCAGCCAGTAGGAAAAACCCTTCCCTGGTTCCTGCTGGGGTGTGACATGAGGCCCCACAGAAGTCCAAAGGTCATATGCCAAAACAACAGAGGCTATCCCAAATGAGTATAACCTTGAGGGATACCACCAGGGCAAAAGCATCTGTAAGTTTCAATGACCAAGAGGCTACTGTACAGGAGCGAACTGTAACTACAAAAAATATAACTTTATTTTGCAAAAATTTGAATTGTACCTTTTTTCCACTTATGTATTTTTTTAAAAAAATATTTATTTCTTATAAAAATTAAATGATAACCTTATAGTTGTGGGTGGGTCCCCTTTGTCTCCTGGCAACCAATATTTTTAGACCCACTCCGCCACTGTGAAGTGCCTTCCTGGGGGCAGTTCACCTTCACCTTTCCTCTGGCTGTGGCTCACCACTGTCAGCAGAAAGGTGGGAGACAAGTACCTTCCTGGAAAATCTCCCCCTCTTTCTGCTGGCCACTGTTTTTCAGGCTGTTTTCTGCATTCCTTTTAAAGTTTAAAAGAACTGTAGAAGACAGCTCAAAACAGCTTCATGGCAGGGAGCAGTTCCCTGCCACGCAGCTTTTATTTCTTGGCACTGTTAGCAGAGCAGCTGAAAGCAGCTTGTTCCTTACCACTCAGCTATTTGGGGTTTTTTTTGGGGGGGGGCTTTCTTTAAACCCCATTGAATGGGACTGCAGTCCCTTTCAATTGGGTTTGCAGGGCCAAGAACCATACGGACTGGTTCAGTTTGGGGTTTGGTTCATGGTTCAGCTATGAACCATAAACTGAACTCAACTTCATTTGCCCATCCCCACTCTCCTTGCTAGCACAAAAGCCCTGCTAAATTTTTTTTCACTTGAGATTTTCTGAATCCGGTTGCAGTTTTATTCAGAAGTCTTATCTTTTCTCAGGCAGAACTCAAGGCTCAGCTTCTTATTCTGTCTGTTTTTATCTATAACTTTGAAAAACGTTACTGTTCCCTGGTATGATGTATTGCAGTGCTTCTGATATATGCGTTTTCCTCCAGATGATCTGGCTTCTTCCCCCCCACCCCAGATCTGTTTTCCTCTTATGAATTCAGTGCAGAGTTTGATTTGCCTGATTTCAGCAACACAGCAATCAAATGTCAGCTCTTATTCTATCACCATGTAATGAGAACATGGAAAAGGACAAATAGGTTTCTTGCCGCTCTGGCTACATGAAGGAAGAAATCAGGTTTACTGTTCCCTCCAGCACCATCAGGGTTGAGTTGAAGTCAATTTTACTCTGTGTCTAGAGTTCATTCTGGGAAAGGATTCTGCTTAATGTCCCTATTTCTAGTTTACAAGAGTGTTTCACTTGTGACTTTTCAGCTCCATTTTTATCTTTTTGATCTGGCTTAGCTTTGATTTTAACAGGCATCTCAGGAAGAAAATTTGGAGCTGTCAATACTTGTAAAATATTCAGTGAAAGGTGTTTAAGTGTTCAGCATTCAGTAGAAGCAATGGTTTTGCTTCTCACTGCTAAAAGACAAGGGAAGGTGGGTGAAGAGAAAGGTAGATATGGAGTGAATTTTGATATGAACTTATCATATTCAAAGCTGTTGACTGGGCAGCATTTCATCTCCTATCAGCCGCAAATGCCTGCCAAATAATTTTTAATTTAGGTTTTTGCAAAACTGCACATGTGTAAAGACATTGCCAATTCAAACTGATTGGCAGCCATTAGAGGCATTGCTCAGATGAACACCAAAGGGTAAGATTTTACTAAAACATAACATTTATGACACTTTTCATGATTTATGGCTGCTATAATTGTCTATTGAAACAATTACTTGTTGAACACAACACAGCAAAATGGAGGGAGGAGTAGAAAATGGGGCTGCATGAGAATGTACATACATGGAAAAAAATGCACTATAGTGCACACTTAGGAAAGAGTGTACTGAAGCAACCTGCTGAACATAAGTCACTGAAAAAACCAGCTTCCTGTTTGCAATTAGTGAATAGGATGTGAGCTGATTATGTGGGTGTTTGAGCATCCCTATAGGAAACAATGCCCAGAAAAATAAAAGCAGATTAAAGAGTTGCATAATATATGTAGTATGCTCATGGTACTTTTCCAAAGTGCTCATTTCACTTACATCTCAATAACTGTTATGAAGATTCACGCATAGTGGAGGAAAACTTTACCAGGGTGTCGCAGTCTGGGTTGGAGGCACATTGCCATTTATTGTTTGTAATATTTCAGAAAATGTATGATATTCCAGAACAAAAACAGATTTTATTTTGCTTTTTGCAAATTTTGCTTGTGTTGTACAATTATACACACACATACACCATCTATGTATACATAAATCTGTTGGCAAATTAATATTGCAAAGGTGCAAACCTGATTGAAGTGTAGATAAAAGTGCCACTGGACTCAAACTTTGTTGAGAATGGAGCGAGAACAGTGAAGGAAAATGAACCAGAGTGATAGGATTAAGGAGAATTCTGAATTAGGGAAGTGGAATAAGTAGCCCTTTCCTGAGGGGAAATAGGTGCTAGTAAAGGGGAGTGGCTGAGGAGAAAAAAATTGGAACTTGTGTGAATTAGGAAGAACCTTCTGACAGTTCCTCAGTGGTACAGGCCTCCTCAGGAGGTGTTGGGTTTTTAACAGAGGCTAGATGGCCATCTGACATCAATGCTGTTTCTGTGTATTTAGTCAGATCATGAAAGGGATAGTGGGAAGGATTTAGTTCTCTTGGCCTTTTCTTACAGACTCAGGGAAATGCTGATCACCACACTGGGGTCAGGAAGCAATTTTTCTCCAGGCCACTCTAGCCAGGAATCTTGGAGGTGGGACAAACACAGAAGCGAGAAAGAATGCAAAGGGACTGCCCAGCCCAATAAAAAAGATAAAGGGACTAGGGATTTGTTATAACTGTATACCTTCAAGAGATGGAGACAGTGAAATAAAGCTTTGTATTGTTTAAGGAATAAAAAGACTGCACGGATTCCCATTCATAAGCCTTTCCATTTTTTGTTGTTCAGTCGCACAGTCAAGTCCAACTCTTTGCGACTCCATGGACAAAGTCAAGCCAGGCCCTCCTGTCTTCCACCATCCTCCAAAGTCTGCCCAAATTCATGTTTGTTACATCAGTAATGCTGTCCAGCCATCTCATCTTTTGCCGTCCCCTTCTTTTGCCTTTTGTCTTTCCCAGCATCAGGATCTTCTCTAGTGAGTGCTCCCTTCTCATTTGGTGGCCAAAGTATTTGAGCTTCAGCTTCACCATCTGACCTTCCAGGGAACAGTCAGGGTTGATTTCCCTTAGGACTGACTGATTTGATCTTCTTGCAGTCCAAACGACTCTCAAGATTCTTCTCCAGCACCATAGCTCAAAAGCATCTATTCTTCTGCGCTCAGCCTTCCTTATGGTCCAGCTCTCACAGTCATACATTACTACTGGGAATACCATTGCTTGGACTATACGGACTTTTGTTGGCAGGGTGATGTCTCTACTTTTTATTATACTGCCCAGGTTCACCATGCCCACATTCAAAACAGCTCTGTTTGATTGTCATACTGGCATTAAACCTGTGAGAGAAGCATGGCTCAGAAAGTGGTGGCAGCTACTGAAAAAGCCCTCCCCCACCCCCGAGCTCTCAACAGAATTAGGGAGTACTGAAGACTTGCCTTACTGAAAGCTGGGCTTTTTCTGAGACAAAACAAAGTCCTGTTTCTCCCCCCCCCCTTCCTGCCTCTGGTATCTTTGGTTGAACCCAGCTCAATTCCAATGGGCTGAGAAGGGAGAGTTGCCTCCACTGGCTTTTCTCCCAGTTTGCTTCCTCTGTCTTTTTGGATTGCTTAAGGTGAGAAGTGACTGCAGTTTCCCAGGCTACACAGGGCCAGCACCTTGCCAGTGGAGCAAGTCTCTTGGCAGGAGCTGAAGGGCAAGACCACAAGCCCTCCTGGCCTGTAGGTTTTCTCCTGGAGCATGTAGCCAGGGCCAGCAATTTCACTCTAAGGAAGAAGCAACACCAGTTGCTTATCTGGTACTCAGGAGCGGCCCTATTGTAATGCAACACCTGTTGGTCAGCACTAACATCCACACATCAAGACTGTAGCCTTGGACTGCTGTATGGCTTCTCAGTGGGGAGGTATGAATGGTTCTATAAGCCATCCTTTCCTTTCCTCTGTACATGGAACAAGCTCTTTGATGAATGTGCTGTTTTAGCGCAGGTATAGCCAAAGGTGTGTTTTTGGACTGGTTCAAATAATTCCTCATGGATCACACTCAAAAGGCTGCGGTTCCAGACCACTGGCCAATGGGAGTCTATTCTGTGGGGTTCCACAGGGCACAATCCTATCTCCCATGCTATTCAAACTCTACATCAAACTTTTAGGACAAATTGTTCATAATTTGGATGTTGGCTGTCATCAATATGCTGATGACACACAGCTCTAAATCTCATTATTCAAATGTCTTGTTGATGTGGTAAAAGTCCTGAATTGCTGCCCTTGCGCTGTGGTTAAATGGCTAAGTGTAAATATAAGGAAAGTAAATCCTGACAAGACAGAGGTGATACTGGTTGGGAAAGGCAGATATCTTGAATGGCACTGTGCAGCCCACCTTTGATGGAGTTCAGCTAACACTTTCTGACTTGGTTTAGGAGTTATACAGGATCAAACATTATTGCTTGAGAAGCAAATTAAATGCAGCTGCAAAACACACTTTATTCCACTGAATTAAAAAAAAAAACATTAGGGTTTGTAGAACATTTCGGGCTCAAGTGCCGTGTTCTACTGGAGAAAGTTTTTCTTCCAGACGTTTCGTTCTCAGCTACGGAGAACATCCTCAGTGGCGTTGCAGCCGGAGCAGGCACTCTGACCTTCTTGGCTGCTGTGCATTGAGTGCACAGCAGCCAAGAAGACTCAATGCACAGCAGCCAAGAAGGTCAGAGCGCCTGCTCCGGCTGCAACGCCACTGAGGATGTTATCCGCAGCTGAGAAAGAAACGTCTGGAAGAAAAACTTTCTCCAGTAGAACACGGCACTTGAGCCCGAAAGATTCTACAAACCCTAATGATGATGCCAGCCGTGAAAACCTGAAATCTTTGATTAAAAAAACCCTTTATCTCAGAAGATGGCCCCCTACCTTGACTTGGCAGAGCTGGTCACCTAGATTCATGCCACCCTCACCCCCCCCGCCCCCCCCAGTATTTGTCAAGGATGCTGACTGCCCAATTATGGAATGGCCCCTATTTTCTCAGCTTCTTCCTTGCTGTTGTGCAATACTAAATCAGTTAAGCACAATACTGAACTCCTGCCCAGAACTGTACAGGAAGACATAATTGATCTGGCTTGCACAACAGAAACTTGGATGGAAGAAAATGATATGGTATGTCTACCCCAACTTACTCTGCTTGGTTATGCTACCTGGCCTCCCAGTTCCCAGGTAGTCAACCTGATCTACAAAAGCAACATCATTGATGCTGCTGTCCTCCATCAAACAGATGGTCACTGGGGAGGTGTGTCGACTGAGTTACAGCTTATGTACAAGGGGAAGAGCTTTACAAATGAAGCAGTCAGGATAAAACCAGTTAATATCATTGCTGTTCTCGGGTTCATTTTGTGTATTTATTTTGAAAATATCTTACTTTTCAATAAACCATAATTTCAAAGTGTTCAAAACCACATGTGAAAGTTTGGTGGCTGGATGTGGAGGACAAAAGCTCTGACAAAACACTAGTTTAAAATCAAATTGATCAAAATAATACAAAAGGTTAAAAACAAAAGTTGTGGGACATATGGATAAATAAGTCTTTCAAAAAACCTGAGTGTCACAAAATCTCAGAAAGTGAATCATACATAGGCTGTGCTAGATTTATAGAACCATCACAAGGAAGATATAAAGAACTGGCCTGTAAAAGTACCAAAGCTCTTACAATACTGTTTTAGATTACTCTGGTTTATTGTATGTTTGCTAGAATTACCTTTTGAAAGGGAATATTTAAAAAAAAATATTTGCCAGTAGCCTTTGGGATTAAAATATCATTTATTTATTTATCAAATTTTGTACAGCATATTAAGAGTCCATCCCAACCATCATGCTTTTCAGAATCTTCAGCATATTTTGGGATGCAACATGTTTATTTAAATGCAAAATAAATACATTATTATCAAAGTTTTCAGGTTTTCACGGCTGGTAACATCATTAGGGTCTGGAGGGGGTGTGGTGAAAGGGCAATGGGTTTGTGGATGTGCCCATTGTTTGGTGGGGCTTTCTGGAAGGGTAGTGATAAGGAAACTGGCTGTTGAATGTGACCATTGTTCTGTGTTAATTGCTGGGAAGGTTGGAAGGGGTGTGAAGAAAAGGCAGATGGTTGTTGACTGTGCTGATTGTTCTGTTGAATGTGCTGGTTGTTCTGTGAATTTCTGCAATTTATAGTCAATAGTGTGTTTTGCAGAGCTGGATACCAAGATTGGTGGATGGAAATATCTTCTTCCTTTCTGTTAAAGTTGTGCTGGTGTTTGTAAAGATTTACAAACACCAGCACAACTTTAACAGAAAGGAAGAAGGCATTTCCATCCACCAATCTTCACCACACCCCCTCCAGCCTAGAAATAGCAGCTCTCCAGCAGCCCTGGCCTCACTCAATGCACAGCAGCCAAGAAGGTCAGAGCGCCTGCTCCGGCTGCAACGCCACTGAGGATGTTCTCCGTAGCTGAGAACGAAACGTCTGGAAGAAAAACTTTCTCCAGTAGAACACGGCACTTGAGCCCGAAAGATTCTACAAACCCTAATGAATACATTATTGTCTCCATTTGGGAAAGATATGACATTATGCTTCATTTTTATAAATAATACTAAAAAAAAAAGAAGTCGATCAATAAAATGAAATTCAGGGAACAATGTGCCCCCTAACTATTTCATCCTCTGACACTCCTGAAAGCAAAGCTCTGCATGTAGGACTCCCATTGACCTTGCCACCTCTCCAGTCCCCTACCATAGGCAGATAATAGAACTTGAGAGTGTGAACACATATCAGTGCACACACGGAACAGAACTGATCTTGCCCCAAACAAAAATGGTTATGTACAACTAAAAGATACTGATTTGCCATTGGGTGGCATTTTTGAGTCCTTTGTAGAGGCGAGTATATTTGGAAATATGTGAGTATGACCACTTGAAAGTGTACCTGAGCATGACCTTTGGGAATGAATGGGAGCTGAGCAACAGTTCAGCAGTTACACCCTTGTAAATCCATTGAAGTCAATGGTCTTAGAAGAGTGTAAACTCTGCCTAGGGTTGCACAGTCAGTTATTTATTGGTCAGCACCCAACGGAACCTGCACATGAGAACATCCTGGTGGATGGTGCCCTTAATTTCAGCAGGGGCCTAAGTATCTAAAGTTTGGTGCAATGAACTTCACAATAAAGTAGTTACCTTATGCAATAAGTCAATGTGCTTGAAGATGACAGATCTCTTTCTGACCATACATTTCCATGATTTCACTAGTTAGTCTGAAGTATGTTTGTACAGGATAGCATTGCAAGTATTGGGCCTAGGAGAAAGATCTATGGCAGGGTTAGGTGGAACCAGGGCTCTTTTTGTAGCAGAAACTCCTTTGCATATTAGGCTACACCCCCTGATCTAGCCAAACCTCCAAGAGTTTACAGGATTTTTTGTACAGGGCCTACTGTAAACTCCATGAGGATTGGCTAAATCAGAGGGGCATGGCCTAATATTGAAGAGAATTCCTGCTACAAAAAAAGCCCTGGGTGGAACAATGACAACAGGAGAACTTATGTCACAACTGTAAGCAGATTTTTTAAAAAATCAGCTCCAATACACTGTAGTCAAGCACAAGCCACAAAGGAACTCTGCTGCCAAATGACTAAAATGACATTGAAATTATTCAATTTGGTTGGATTTTCAGCAGGGTTTGAGCATTCCACGTTTGTTGCTGGATCTGATTCCTATTGAGATAACTTAATCATGCTTTGCTAATTGTCTCTAAATCATATTTATTTGACTTTAATGAACTTACATGGAGTCCCAGTGTGCTAGATTAATTTTCTCAAACCTTAACTTTCACCTTTGATACTCATTCCTGTTCAAAATAGGAATCAGAAATGAGAGAGAGCAGATATTCAGTAGCTATTATGAGAAGCAATGAGGATTGATGCATCTTTTAACACACTGCATCTGCTGTCTTCAGTGGTCCTAAATAAAAGAAAATGATAAAGGTATACTAACTCCATATATATATATCAGCATTGTCCTTTCACAAATTATAAGATACATAATAAAATTAATATTTAGAATGCTTAAAGGCCTGGGTCCTACATACCTAAGAATACTCAATCCTATGTTTGCTTAATGCCATGTTATAAAATGCCCAAGATGGCTGCACTGATGAATTGTGTGTAATTAAAAATAAGCAGTATTTCAAATGGTTTTACATTTGTGCAGTAGGTAACATTCAATATGAATGGGTTGGTGCCTGTTGGTGCCTCTCCCCACATGTTCCCCAGAGGGTACTTTGATCAGGATCTCAAAATTTGTTCTCAGTCCCCAGACCGAGCGAGTCAAGACTCAAACCAACGCCTGAAAGAGCCTTCTCTGTTGCCACCCCTTACTGGTGGAACCAGCTTCCAGAAGATGTTAGAGCCTTGCGGGACCTTGCCCAGTTCTGCAAAACCTGCAAGACCACTCTATTCCATCTTGCATTTGATTCTGAACTCACTGTAACATGAAACCTGCTATACCATTATGTAGATGTGAAGGATGTCTATCAATTCTATTGAATGCCACCTATTTATTTATCCAATTGAACATATGAACATATGAAGCTGCCTTATACTGAATCAGACCCTTGGTCCATCAAAGTCAGTATTGTCTTCTCAGACTGGCAGCAGCTCTCCAGGGTCTCAAGCTGAGGTTTTTCACACCTATTTGCCTGGACCCTTTTTTGGAGATGCCAGGGATTGAACCTGGGACCTTCTGCTTCCTAAGCAGATGCTCTACCACTGAGCCACCGTCCCTCCCCATAACTAGCACCTGATCACTATTTTTAGCTTAATGTTTTATATTGATGTTTTTATTATGAACTGTGAGCCACCCTGAGCCTGCCTTGGTGAGGAGGGCAGGATATAAATTGAATAAACTATAAACTATATGTCCTAGAGTCATTGTGGGCAGGTCATAATAATTTAAGATCAGTAACAGTGCATTTGCATGGGAAGATCAAATCTATATCAAGTATAAAAGGTCCTATAGCATTAATAAATTTTATCCCCCCCCATTTAGACCCTCTTTATAATCTGAAGCCCTAAACTGTAGTTTACTTTGCTTATGTATAAATGCATGTGCTCTGCTGTTGTATACTCAGACTCAAACTATAGCTCCTAGGTGGCAATGCAACAAGCCACCAAAATCTGATTCAGAACACCTGATGAATATAAAGGTTTTGGGAACCTGGCAAACGAATTGTTTAAAGCTGGGATACCTGAGAGCAAAACCTTGCAGTGATTCTCACCTCCAATTCAGCAGGATTAAGGCAGCCAAGGAAAGCACCTCCTTCATAAATTCTTATTCCATTTTATTTTTCTCAGGGAGGTTGACCACATAGGAGATGGGGGATAGGGACAACCATGGGAAAGCAGTGCAAGAACTTGCATGCACAGAATGTTTGCCATTCATTATGGACCACTTTGAGTGCTCAGTTAAAAAAAAAAAAAACATTTTTCCAAGTCTTTGAAGATGTTGAATGCAATGCTTAAGTTGCAATTCAAACAGAGGAGTGTTTGAACACCACCACTAGGGATGGGGAAATCATTTACAGTAAGGAACAGGGCCTGGGATTCTGGAATGAGCATAAACATAATTTATGACAAGCTACAGCTACTGAACAAAGTACCTCTGATCAACAAATGTGCTATAAAATATACATGATTGCAAAGTGTAAGCATCTTCTCTCATTCTTCCTTAAAACATCCCTTCTCTGCTTACAGCATCTCTTCAGAGTTCTGTGGGATTAATAAAATGTTTTTGATGTTCCTAATGACCTCTTGGTTAGATGTGGGAAGAGATGGCCCAATGCCAATTTGTTGTTATTTCTGAAAGCTGGAAAGTCCAGTCTTATCATATATCAATAACTGTGTGGCTTGAATTCAAAAGAGCATACTATCCATCAAATGTGAAAAGTCCTGTGATTGGTTTCCAAACCAGGTTAGGATTTATCCAGATGGCACCTTCCCAGTCTCCTTATGGTCAAGAGTATAGAAAGCACTCAAGAAAAGATTCACACTCCTGTGACAAAACCACAAGTTGTTTGATAATCATGTATACCAGCAGAGTCCAGCATAGACTGTGACACACTTTAGTCTGAGCAAGTCAGAAGCATTCCTGATGGCTATAAGCAGTGCCATCTGGATGTAGAGCATCTGGTATCTTGGCATCTGGATGTAAGGATGTCAATTCCCAATGGGTGTAAGGATGCCAGTTCCTGCCACTGCTTTGAGCAGCAGTGAGTTAATATCTTTAAAAAATAGCAATTGGCCTGATGGCTTGATGGTTTTACCATAGAGTTTCCAGAAATTCCTAGAGAGAACTGATGTTACTTCTAGATTTCCCCCAGAAGTAATATCATGACATTGCCAACAACAGCCATGCTTAACAGCCACATCTGGAAGAATTTCAAGTAGGGAGTAATAGACAGAGGTCCAGTTTTGTTCTATAGAGAGTAAGGTGGCTTCTTTGGCAGGCAACCTCTTACCCTCTGCCTTGGTTCCCTGCCGCCACTGTATAGGGTGGTAGGGGAAAATGGGGAGCCAAAATGGCATCCCACAATGCTATTATATCACTTCCAGTTGCTCACCTGGAAGTAATGTCACTGTCTCACAGGACACTCTATGATTCCTCCAAAAATGCTATGTTTGTAAATGTTTATGGTAATCTATAGTGATATAGCTGGAAAGGATGTTACAGCGTGGTGAAATGTTCCATCATGGTAGTCCAGTCTCCTCAGGGTTGTCAGCCAGACAGGAAAATGACCAGTGAGCTCTGACTGGGAGATGAGATGGCATTCCTCCTTGAATAAGAAAATGCGAAGGCTTTTAAAAGCTCTAAACAAAGAAGGAAAAGAACAACAAACTGAAAGCACAGCAGCTGACAAATGGCATGAATAATTCATTCCATCTAATTTCACAGCATTTCAGCTCCTCCTTTGCTGCCTTGTAATTAACACGTGTAGATTATTTAGGGAAGGGAGAAAATTGCTTTTAAATGCAGGTAGAATGGTAAATCGAATAGGCCTTTGGAACAATGCATAATGACACCTTGTGGGGGGAGGGGCTGGCTGCTTTGATTAAGCTTCCTGTGGTCATCCTAGCCAAAAGAAAAAGAAAAGCGGCTTTGTTCAGAGAGGGAGAAAAAGGTAATGAAAACACTAAAAGTAAGTAGGAAAGGTCTCAGTTTTATAGTGATTTTTAAAGCTAGGTTTTCCACTTCAGCAGTCTGCCATAATAACAGAGAAAAAATCTGTTTCAATTAATGTTTCCCACTCCCCCCTCTCTGCCCCAATAAGTCTCAGGTGGTATTTAAAGCCAAGGATTGGATTTAACATGGAGATTGGATATTTACTCTATTCCATTAACAATAGAAGGAATTACTCTTGGATCAGAGAAATGGCACAGGTTAATTCAAAAATAATTTGACATGGGAGAAAAACAACCCTACTTAGGACTATAGTTACTCAGAACCTTTTTGGCCAAACTGCTGTGTGGCCAATTATCCCTCTTTTTGCATTTGTGATTCCTCTGCTCTTTGGCCTTTTTGATGTACAACAGACAACACTATTATACATTTACATTTTCTTTCCAGGTGAATACTTTCCTCGCAGCTCAGCTCTCTAGTTTGTCAAAACAACTTTGAATTCTAACTGTACCTGCCAGAGTATTTACAATTTTCCCCAATGGTGTGTCATCTCCAAATTTGATCAGAATACTCTATGCTCCTAAGGATTAAGTTATTTGTGAAAAGGCAGAACAGCACAAGACTGCACAGCACCATTGGTTGCTATCCATGTACTTTCTAAGACCTTTGGTTAATGGACTAGTTATCTTGGCAGCTTTTTCTCATTTGACATTAACCCATTAATGACTGCTCTGTACTAATTGCATTTTTACAGCCAGAAATTAGACCCCTCTGATATTCCCTGACCTGGATGGCCCTAGCTATTCAGATCTCAGAAACTAAGCAGAGTTGGCCCTGGTTAGTACTTGGCTAGAAGACCACCAAGGAAGTCCAGGATTATTACACAGAGGCAAGCAATGGTGAACCATGAAGAGAGGGCAGGACTGCTCAATTCCTACTTTTCCTCAGTCTTCTCTTCTGAGGGAAACAGTGCTCAACATGGCAAAAACAGAACATACTGTATAATGAGGGTATGAAGTTCCAACCTAGGATCAGCATAAGGATAGTACATAAACACCTTGTTTTTTTAAATGAAACAAAGTCCTCAGGGCCAGATGAACTGCATCCGAGGGTTCTAAAAGAGCTTGCAGAAGTAGTTTCTGAGCCTCTAGCTATTATTTTTGAGAATTCTTGGAGAACAGGAGAGATGCCAGGAGATTGGAGGCGGGCAAATGCTGTCTCCATCTTTAAGAAGGGGAAAAAGGAGGATCCGGGTAACTACCACCCCGTCAGCTTGACGTCTGTACCTGGAAAAGTTTTAGAAAAAATCACCAGTCAGTCAGTCCTGGAACATTTAGAAAGGATGTCTGTGAGCATGGGTTTCTCAAGAACAAGTCATGTCAGACTAACCTGATCTCTTTTTTTTGAGAAAGTGGCTATCTTGCTGGATCAGGGAAATGCTGTAGACAAAGTTTATCTTGATTTCAATAAGACTTTTGATAAGGTTCCACATACTATCCTTGTTGACAAATTGGCAAATTGTGGTTTGAATCCTGTTACCGTTAGGTGGATCTGTAACTGGTTGACAGATCACACCCAAAGAGTGCTTGTGAATGGTTCCTCATCATCTTGGAGAGGAGTGACAAATGGAGTGCCTCAAGGATCTGTCCTGGAACCTGTTTTGTTCAACATCTTTATGAATGATTTGGATGAAGGAATAGAGGGAATGCTTATTAAATTTGCAGATGATACTAAATTGGGAGGGGTTGCAAATACAGTAGAAGGCAGAAAAAGGATACAGCATGACCTTAGCAGGCTGGAAAACTGGGCTAAAACCAATAAAATGAATTTTAACAGGGACAAATGTAAAGTTCTGCATTTAGGTAGGAAAATCCAATGCATGGTTATAGGATGGGGGAGATTTGTCTTAGCAGTAGTATGTGCGAAAAGGATCTAGGGGTCTTAGTGGATCATACACTGAATATGAGTCAACAGTGTGATGTGGTGGCTAAAAAGGCAAAAGCAATTTTGGGCTGTATCAACAGAAGTATAGTGTCTAGATTACATGAAGTGATGGTATCACTTTACTCTGCTCTGGTAAGACCTCACCTGAAGTATTATGTTCAGTTTTGGGCACCACACTTTAAGAAGGATATAGACAAGCTGGAACGGGTTCAGAGGAGGGCGACAAAGATGGTGAGGGGTCTGGAGACCAAGTCCTATGAGGAACGGTTGAAGGAGCTGGGGATGTTTAGCCGGGAGAGGAGGCGGCTGAGAGGTGATATGATCACCATCTTCAAGTACTTGAAGGGCTGTCATCCAGAGGATGGTGTGGAATTGTTTTCTGTGGCCCTAGAAGGTAGAACCAGAACCAATGGGTTGAAATCAAAAGAGTTTCCAGCTCAACATTAGGAAGAACGTCCTGACAGTTAGAGTGATTCTTCAGTGGAATAGGCTTCCTCGGGAGATGGTGGGCTCTCATTCTTTGGAGGTTTTTAAACAGAGGCTGGATGGCCATCTGACAGCAATGAAGATCCTGCGGATATAGGGGGAGGTATTTGTGAGTTTCCTGCATTGTGCAGGGGGTTGGACTAGATGACCCTGGAGCTCCCTTCCAACTCTATGATTCTATGATCTCTGTTCAGCTCTAACCATGGAAATCCTATAAGGTCACACTCTCCATAAGTCAGCTGCAACTTGACAGCACCTTCCGCCACTATGGCTTGCCAGATCCCATAATCCTTCCCTGCTAGCCTCACTTCTAAAGCCCAAAGTGCCACAGACCCTCTACTAATATCAGATTTAAAAAAAAAATGGAAAAGATGTAGCAAAAGAACGCAAATCACTTCCTTTAGGACATTACTGATTTCCTAGCAAGAGAAGATTACTAATATAGCTTTTTTTTTTTGCTCAAGTGCTTGTTTTTCTAATGCTGGCTTTGCTTCACTGGCTTGGACATTTGCACAGGATGTAAGCTGGATGCTTTAGTATGTGCTAAGAGGCCCATAGTTCATAATGATTTAAGAGACTTTTAGCTCCAAAACTGGGAAGTTCTGCCTAATGATAGGAATATCTGGTGTCATGTATCATGGACTTGCAGTGGGGGGGAACTTAATATGAGAACTAGAACATTAAAAAAATAGCTATGGCTTTCCTCCTGAAGATTACATATGGGGCATTTACAGATAACTCTGCCAATCTAAGACTGGCTGTCCAACAGCTGACATGAAATCAGTAAATGTCCATCCATCATTTTATAAATAACTGATACACCCCCGCACATGAAGTCAATCTTACTGCTTCATGTCATTATCAAATACATGCCAAAGCCCACCTGCTATCTGCCATGAGCCAGTTTTTTACCTTTTACTTTTAACATCCTGTAACTGGTATCAGCCACTGTAGCTTTAAAAAAAGTGCGACGTATCTTTGAAACAGGAATAACTGCATTACGATGTAGTCAAACATGAGGGCAATGAATGAGTAAGGCTTTGATGGCCGAGGGTTCCTACATGTTCTTAACCTGGAAGCTGTAAGTTCTTGTGTATAACAGTTTGAAAAAGTTGTTTGAAGACTGTGGGGAAACCTTATGAGAAGAAACTTGTGAGAAATATTCTGAAAAGTTGAATTCAAAGTTCTCTGGATCTTCCCCGAAGTCTTCTGAAAATCTAATTAGGGAAAGTAATACCCTATGTCCTGTTCACCAGATGTGAACAGATGTGGTGAACAGTAAGGCAATTTTTTGATGTTTGGCTCAACCTTTCATCAACAAGTTCATGCTGTTTGGCAAGCTGCTTCTCTGTATTCCCTCCTAACTATGCAGTGCAGAATAATTAGCTTTTTGTGCATGTGATTTTTCACACAACCAATGGAATACTATTTCCCTCCTGCCTTGCTGTGTAACTGTTCTACTCAGAAGACAACTGGTTAAATGCCCTTCTGTCAGTGGCTCATGTCTATCGTTTCTCTTGCTGTGCAAAAGTAAGGCTTTAAAAAAACCCAGTAACTGAATGATAATGAGAGTGATGGTATTCCATAATCTGTTTTTCAATATTTTATAATGACATTTTTGTTACTACTGCTGTTATTGTTTTTAATTTCTGACAGGTAACATTTACTTTTTTGTTCTTTTTTAATTTTGCATTGGTATATACTATGCATTAGTTTGCAATCAGTAATTGCTATCGTGAATGTGTGCTTATGGTATAATGAAAGAGATCTATAATCTACCAGTTCCTTTGAATTCTCAGATTTCCATATAAGTGAGTCTCTAGCTGCTTCACTGCAGATACATAAGTGGAAACTCTTTAAATCTCCACAATGAAAAGGACTAGTTACTGGGAATTAGAAAGAACTAGTAGAGAATGGCAACTATTATAATGTTAGTATCCATGTCTGCAATAACAATCATGAGTTAAAGAAGAAAGCCTTCCAGTGGTGTGGCAGGGGGAAAAAAGGAGAAATAGTAGCTGATGAAAGAAAGAGAACAGTCAGCTTCCATGTGGTGGCACCCGGTAGGGCCTTTTTGAGGCGTCTTTGTGACGCTATGAGTCAATTGCCCTTGGACCTCTGGTAACTTGGGAAGCTGAAGCCGGTAGGGCCATTCAACTGGCTTTAGCTCCTGGTACCAGAAGGGCTTAGGATAGAGTGGCTTCCCAATTCCGGGAGTTGAGATGAGCCGCTACGCTGCAGGATGGCTGGCCGACCCCGACGGCTCATATTAGGCAATTCTGCGTGTTTTAGAAAGAGAGAGGTCTGGGGTTGAGCATTATTGAGGGCCGACTGGCGGTGTTGGCCTTTAGTTGTAAAGCTCATGGGTTCGCGGAGAATACCCACTAGCAGAAGGGCATATGACGGAGCAGCTTCCCAATTCTGGGCATTTGGGGGCACCGCGGGACTGCTGGATAGTTGGCCGGTTCCGTGGCACAGGTTATGCAATTCCCTTTTCGGGGCCGCTCTGCTTCATGCGGCCCGTTGATGCCCCCCCCTTTTTTTTGCGCTATGTTTAGCGAGTTGGTTATGCAGTTTATGACTGATATCGCGGGGCAGGCGCCCCAGGCCCGGGACGTTAAAAACTTGGTTGGTCTGTGGCGGTTGGCAGCTTATATATATATATATATATATATATATATATATATATATATATATATATATATATATATATATATATATATATATATATATATATATATATATATATATATATATTAAAAAAAACCAGGTGCACCCGTTGGTCACCTAGGGGGTAATTTTGGAGGGTGACGGTTTTATCGCCTGTTGGCCATTATCTGTTCTGACAATTTTCTGTTTTTCAGGTGCTGTGGCTCGTAGTGAGAGGTATCGTATTCTCGTCTGCGGGTGCAGCAAGGTGTTCAGGGCGGCCCATCAAGCCGGGCGCTCCCCAACAGGTACCCAGCTGGGCTTCAGCAATGGGGCAGTTGGGGAATGGCTTGGTGGTCGGGGCCTGTGTTGGCCTGGGATTAGGCCATTGCAGTGCGGAGAGAGGAGTGCACCTCCTCTGCACATCTTGGTCATCCACCTGGGTGGTTTCAGGGGAGCACCATGGCCTAGCACCGAGTGTGCAAGTGGTCTGCAAGAACCGTAGATGGGCTACACGGCTCAGTGCGGGGACTGCAGATCACGGGACAGCCTCACCCGAGCAGATCTTTCCATGGGGGATTGATGCCCGCCCAGTTGGTGAATGGCTTGGGGCCTGGCTGCTCAGCAACAACCCGACTCTGGCGGGCTTGTGCTGGGGGCGGGGTGGCTCGCCCTTTGGACAAGGCGGGGTCCAGGGGTGACCCCAGGGCTTGTCCTTTTTGGCTGGTCCTAGTATGGTCAGCTGGATCGCCAGGTAGGAGTTAAGAACATAAGAACATAAGAGAAGCCATGTTGGATCAGGCCAATGGCCCATCAAGTCCAACACTCTGTGTCACACAGTGGCAAAAAATTTTATATACACACATACACTGTGGCTAATAGCCACTGATGGACCTGTGCTCCATATTTTTATCTAAACCCTTCTTGAAGGTGGCTATACTTGTGGCCGCCACCACCTCCTGTGACAGTGAATTCCACATGTTAATCACCCTTTGGGTGAAGAAGTACTTCCTTTTATCCATTTTAACCTGTCTGCTCAGCAATTTCATCGAATGCCCACAAGTTCTTGTATTGTGAGAAAGGGAGAAAAGTACTTCTTTCTCTACTTTCTCCATTCCATGCATTATCTTGTAAACCTCTATCATGTCACCCCGCAGTCGACGTTTCTCCAAGCTAAAGAGTCCCAAGCGTTTCAACCTTTCTTCATAGGGAAAGTGCTCCAGCCCTTTAATCATTCTAGTTGCCCTTCTCTGGACTTTCTCCAATGCTATAATATCCTTTTTGAGGTGCGGCGACCAGAACTGCACACAGTACTCCAAATGAGACCGCACCATCGATTTATACAGGGGCATTATGATACTGGCTGCTTTGTTTTCAATTCCCTTCCTAATAATTCCCAGCATGGCGTTGGCCTTTTTTATTGCAAACGCACACTGTCTTGACATTTTCAGTGAGTTATCTACCACGACCCCAAGATCTCTCTCTTGGTCAGTCTCTGCCAGTTCACACCCCATCAACTTGTATTTGTAGCTGGGATTCTTGGCCCCAATGTGCATTACTTTGCACTTGGCCACATTGAACCGCATCTGCCACGTTGACGCCCACTCACCCAGCCTCAACAGATCCCTTTGGAGTTCCTCACAATCCTCTCTGGTTCTCACCATCCTGAACAATTTAGTGTCATCCGCAAACTTGGCCACTTCACTGCTCACTCCCAACTCTAAATCATTTATGAACAAGTTAAAGAGCATGGGACCCAGTACCGAGCCCTGCGGCACCCCACTGCTTACCGTCCTCCACTGCGAAGACTGCCCATTTATACTCACTCTCTGCTTCCTATTACTCAGCCAGTTTTTGATCCACAAGAGGACCTGTCCTTTTACTCCATGACCCTCAAGCTTTCTAAGGAGCCTTTGATGAGGAACTTTATCAAAAGCTTTCTGGAAGTCAAGGTAAACAACATCTATTGGGTCTCCTTTGTCCACATGTTTGTTCACCCCCTCAAAGAAATGTAACAGGTTAGTGAGGCAAGATCTTCCCTTGCAGAACCCATGCTGAGTCTTCCTCAATAACCCGTGTTCATCAATGTGCCTACTCATTCTGTCCTTGATAATGGTTTCTACCAACTTTCCCAGTATTGAAGTCAGACTGACTGGCCTGTAATTTTCGGGGTCTCCTCTGGAACCTTTTTTAAAGATGGGGGTGACATTTGCTACCTTCCAGTCCTCAGGAACGGAGGCAGATTTCAATGAAAGATTACATATTTTTGTTAGAAGATTCACAAGTTCAACTTTGAGTTCTTTCAGAACTCTCGGATGTATGCCATCCGGACCCGGTGACTTATTAGTTTTTAATTTGTCTATCAGCTGTAGGACCTCCTCTTTTGTCACCTCAATCTGACTCAGGTCTTTCAATACCCCTTCCAAAATTAGTGGTTCTGGTGCGGGCAAAAAGTTCTCATCTTCCACGGTGAAGATGGAGGCAAAAAATTCATTTAGCTTCTCAGCCATTTCCCTATCCTCCTTCAGTAATCCTTTTACCCCATGGTCATCCAAGGGCCCCACTGCCTCCCTGGCTGGTTTCCTACTTCTAATATATTTGAAGAAAGTTTTATTGTTGGTCTTTATGTTTTTTGCAATATGCTCCTCATAGTCCCTTTTTGCCTGCCTGATCACAGTCTTGCATTTGATTTGCCACAGCCTGTGTTCCCTTTTACTAATCTCACTTGGACTAGTTTTCCACCGCTTAAAGGAGTCCTTCTTACCTTTTACAGCTTCCATTACTTTGTTTTAACCACGCAGGCCTTTTCCTATGCCTGTTTGTGCCTTTTCTAACTTGTGGTATGTATTTTATCTGAGCTTCTAGGATTATAGTTTTAAATAGCATCCAAGCTTCCCCAAGGGTTTTGACCGTATGTACCTTTCCTTTCAGTTTCCTCCTCACATGCCTCCTCATCTCAGTGTATTTACCCCTTTTAAAGTTAAACGTGGTTGTGGCGGTCTTTTTGGACAACTCCCTATTTATACAAACGGTGAAATCAATAACATTATGGTCACTGCTCCCAAGTGGCGCAATCACTTTTACATCTCTCACCAAGTCTTGGGCATTACTTAGGACCAAATCCAGGATCGCCCCACCCCTGGTAGGTTCTTAGACCATCTGCTCCATAGCACAGTCATTGAGAGCATCAAGAAACTCAATCTCTTTCTCTCGACCAGAACACATATTGACCCAATCAATCTGCGGGTAGTTAAAATCACCTATTACGACACAGTTTTTACGTTTAGCTGCTATCTTTAAGCCTTCCATCATATTATAATCGTCCTCTCTCTTTTGATTTGGTGGGCGATAACAAACTCCCATAGTTAAATTTCCTTTTGGGCCCTCTATTTCAACCCAAAGCATTTCTAAAAGTTAATCTAATTCTCTGATCTCAGTCTTACTGGACCGTATATCCTCTCTGACATACAGAGCCACCCCACCTCCAACCCTTCCCTCCCTATCCTTCCGATATAGCTTATATCCAGGAATCACCGTGTCCCACTGATTCTCCTCATTCCACCAAGTTTCTGAAATTCCCACAATGTCTATGTTTTCTCCCAACACTAAACATTCCAATTCACCAATTTTACTTCGAACACTTCTAGCATTTGCATACAAACATCTATAATTTCCCAGGCGAGCTAGGCCCGCCACCTTCCTCCTGCCGCCTCGAGACTCTGGCAGACAGTCCATATTGTTTGTCACCTTCACAGTGGACAACTTTGGTCCATTACCCGGTAGAAAAATAGCAGCTGGAGTTGGAGGTGCCCTTGCGCTTGGGGGCTTAGAGGGCGCTAGGCGCAAGGCCTATAGGGCCCGACAAGAAGCCATGGAGTATGGCTTGGGATTTTCTCCCTCATCCCGCCATGTATAGGCTGGATGGGGTTCCTTTCAGAGTTGGGCAACCGGGCCTTTTTTCGATGAGATACGGCAGGGTTTGCGGTTGGCTCTGGGCCGTCCGTTGGGGCGCTAATGCCTAAGCAGAGGCTTGGCATTGGTGGTGGCTGGAGGATGTTTTGGCCACAGGGTTTGCAGGGGAGCACCTATGGCCTTGCACCATTGGTGCGGTGGTCTGTAGGAACCGCAGATGGGCTACACGGCTCAGTGCGGGGAATGCAGATCACTGAGAGCCTCACCTGGGCGGATCTTTCCATGGGGGATTGATGCTAGCCCAGGTGGAGAATGGCTGGGGGCCTGGCCGCTCAGTTACAACCCGAATACGGCGGGTTTGTGCTGGGGGCAGGGTGGCTCGCCCTTTGGACAAGGCGGGGTCTGGGGGTGACCCCAGGGCTTGTCCTGGTTAGGTCTCATCCCTGCCAGTTTATAGGTTAATTAATTATTCAATAAAGCGGCCCGGTTTTAAACCCAACACTTTGTGTCTGCCTCTTCTTTCCGACTGGGGGGGCAAGGTCCGGCCCTTCCCGGCCAAGCCGGCATCGCCGGCGTTCAGGCTGGGGGCCATCTTTGCCCCCTCGGAAGGAGGGAGCAACAGACCGCTCGGCCCCGGCGCATCCGGGTCTATTTCTGGGCATGGCGTCGGGGCTATATAAGCCCTGGCCCCATCCAGAGCTCTGGCAGTCTTGTTTGGCTCTCTGCCCGCCCTCCCTCCCTTGGCAGTACAGGTTTCAACCGGTCGCCTTTTAAGGGGCCAGGTAGGAATTTTTTCATCGTCACACAATTGGCCCTTGTGAAGTTGTTTTTCGCCTACCTTGTACTGCCTTATAATGATAGGTGTTCATTTGAGGGAGTTTTTTATTCAGTCGCAGGCTGGAGGATGTTTTGGCCACAGGGTTTGCAGGGGAGCACCTATGGCCTTGCACCATTGGTGCGGTGGTCTGTAGGAACCGCAGATGGGCTACACGGCTCAGTGCGGTGAATGCAGATCACTGAGAGCCTCACCTGGGCGGATCTTTCCATGGGGGATTGATGCTAGCCCAGGTGGAGAATGGCTGGGGGCCTGGCTGCTCAGTTACAACCCGAATACGGCGGGTTTGTGCTGGGGGCAGGGTGGCTCGCCCTTTGGACAAGGCGGGATCCGGGGGTGACCCCAGGGCTTGTCCTGGTTAGGTCTCATCTCTGCCAGTTTATAGGTTAATTAATTATTCAATAAAGCGGCCCGGTTTTAAACCCAACACTTTGTGTCTGTCTCTTCTTTCTGACTGGGGGGGCAATAAATAACAGTTAGAAACCTACAAGTTAAAACCAAAACCAGTAGACGAAAACCAAGAAACAATGAAATACAACATAGGCAGCAAGGGCACATTTTACATTTTCAACCCCTGTGGTTTGCAGTCTATATGAACCTTCTGGCTTCATGCTAGGAGCCTCTTCCATCAGCTTGGCCACCGTTGCTGTGATACTATTCTATTTTATTATTACCACCTGACTATTATACTCTTGGGCCGATAGCTGGTTTAATCTGTAAAATGTGCCCTTGCTGTCTATGCTGTATTTCATTGTTTCTTGGTTTTCGTCTACTGGTTTTGGTTTTAACTTGTAGGTTTTTAACTGTTATTTAATCTATGTTGTGGTCCACCCTGAACCTCTTTACGGGAAAGGACGGAATGTACAGGGTCAGTGCTAGGGTTTTTGGTACCCTAGGCGAGCTGTCCACCAGCACACACACACCCAGAAATTTAAAAAAAACAGTGAATTGTAGAAGAAATGAAGAAACTTGAAACTATTTACATTTTTCATTTACAGTTTTTATTTTAAATTTTAATTTTTTTAAAAAAATTATAAGATTAAGCAATAAAAATTGTGAGAATACTACTTGATCCTTTTAGCTGGAGGTGCCAGGGACAAGACCTTCACATGACCATTTCTACTTGATCCTTTTAGCTGGAGGTGCCAGGAACAAGACCGTCACATGACCATTTCTACTTGATCCTTTTAGCTGGAGGTGCCAGGGACAAGACCTTCACATGACCATTTCTACTTGATCCTTTTAGTTGGAGGTGCCAGTGACAAGACCTTGTGCATATGAGAAAGATGTTCTACCACTGAGCTATGGCTCCCATCCCATGGCTCTGTTAAAGTAGAGTAGGAGCTTCAACAGTAGCCAGTTTTTAGAAACTGTAATTGGCTCTTCTTCAGCTTTTACAAATAGTTAATTTATCCCTGCTGGGCTCTGAGGAGTGCACTGCGCAGGCACCATCTGCTTTTGCATTTCCTGGGTCTGTAACAGACTCGGAGAATGCAAAACCAACCAGGCAGTGTCTGCGCTCCATGGAGCCTGCTTTCCATTGGAGAAATCCGGCTCCAAGGAGCACACACACTGCATGTGGGGAAAGGGGGTGCCACCAGGCTAGGTGGTGCCCTAGGTGGCTGCCTACTTGGTCTACTCCCATGCACCGGCCATGAGAATATAAGCCTACAAAAATAAGTAAATAGCCATCAAAATGGTATTTTCCAGATGCCCCCAACTCTAGGTGTAGCTCCAGCAACTGAACTGGAGAACACACATACTAGATCTGGGTTTGGCTATGGCTGTTCATGACCGTGACACTGTTCTGATAGTTGTATGCAGGGCTTTTTTTTTAATAGAAAAAGCCCAGCAGGAACTCATTGGCATATAAGGCCACACCTCCTGACACCAAGCCAGCCGAAACTGCATTCCTTTGTGTTCCTGCTTAAAAAAAACAAAACAAAAAAAACACCCCTTGTTGTATGTGGGATTATTGTACGAGTTCACGGCAGTGATCATGTCCCTCCTTGAAGTGGTTGAAAGAGTTGAGAGACTGGCATCTCCTCATATATTCAGTGATGGTAGATGATCAGTAGCCATGCTGAAGTCAAGGACAGGCTGTTAGTGCTTCTCCCTTACCCCAATGAGTAATGCTGTCAATGTGAATCAAATATGTGGAAGTGTGTGTGTGTGTGTGTGACAGAGAGGGGGGGGAGAGAAGTGCCATCAAATTGCAGTCGATTTATGGTGACCCCAGCAAGGGGCTGTCAAGGTAAAGGGCTTTCAAGGTGAGGCCCTCTGCAGCTGAGTGGGTTGCTTGGGGGCCAGCTGGTGTTTCTCAGCCTCATTTCCCTCCCTGAGGTGTTGTGAGCATGAGAAGAGAAAGCCCATCTAGGCAGCTCTGAGCCCTCTTTGGAGGAAAGGAAGAAGTAGAAGGTTGTTCTGAGAACGTTCTTTTCTACACCTTGAGAACCTACTTTTCTGTGTCCAGGGATCTTTTTCTGAGGGGGCAACAATGAAATCCTCACTGCCACCTGCATTACAAAGAAGTAGAGTCCTCTGAGATCCAGAACCTCATGCAACTCTGAGAGTCCGAGAGGGAACAGGACCGGCTCCCAGCAACACTCCAGAGTGGGCAAGTGAGAAGCAGAGGTGATAAGGTCCGCAGGGCCTGTAAGATGGAACTGTTCAAACAGGCTTTTAACATCTAATGGAGGCGACCAGTACTTCACCACCCCGCAGCACTGATACCCTAACCCAACCCAAACAGAAATGTAATGCACTAAACAACATCCAATAACATCATGGTAAATAGCGCTAATCAAGAACTAATAATAACGCCATCTAGGGATTAGAATTGTATATATTTTGAGATGTTTTAAGGATTTTATTGTGATTTTATTGTAACAATTTAATTCTATGCCATTTTAACTGTTGTTAGCTGCCCTGAGCCCAACAGGGGAGAGCAAGCTATAAATACAATAACCAAATAAATAAAGTGCCATTGGCTTCCTCTGCAGAGCCCTCCTTGATAATCTGCCTTCAAAGACCCTCCTTAGCTTCTAAGATCTGAAAACATCAGGCTATACCATGCCACCTTCCTTCCCTTCCCTCAGGAAGAATGGTTAAAGGGAACTGATATGAGCTAAAGGGGATTTTTACAATTCCCAACACATTCAATGCTAAATAACTTATTTCTGCCAATTGAAACAGAGTCCATTTAATGGACTTCTAGTGATGGCCACTTGGGTGAGGACAAATATAAAATATGGTCTGTAATGCTCAAGTTATTTTATCTGAACCGTAAAAAAAATAACCAAGACGCTTTTGGTGCCGTAGAAAGCTTTCACCTGGCAAAATTAGTCTTTCGTGCTACTAAACCTATAAACAAACAAAAATCCCAGTCCTGTCCAAAGGTACTGAGGCCTTGGCTTGCGTGGCAGCCTTGGCAGAGCAAATTTCAAAGCCACCTACTTATAAGCTAAGTAATTATATCTAAATTGCATTCTATAATTAAAAAGCTATGATAAATCACTCCGATCGTGTCTTCAAATAGAACGATACCTAAGGGCTTGGGTCTGATTTGTTGCTTATCGGATTAAAACCAAATGCGTTTTTTGGGCTCATTATTTTTTTTAGAAGATGAATAGGAAGTGGGAAACTATTTATACAGAACAATCCTCTTATTTTCATACTATTAAGTAAAAGGTAGTGTAGCAAGATTCTCATTAAGCTGCTACAGTTTAGCTATTTCTCTTTTCTCCCAGCAGGCACTTAAAAGTATAGCAAGATACAGTAGAGCCTGGGATCTTTTAAGGTTTTAATTTCTGCCAGTGAGTGCACATATTATCAGACCCAGTGCCATTCCCTCCCCCCCTTTTTGGGGTGGGGGTGGGGGTGGGAAATGGATGTATAAAACTCTCCCACCCTGTACCTTCCTGCTTTGAAGGCTGCACCTTCAAATGGCTGGTGTTATAACAATGTTTTCTTATATATGTAAGACTCTCTCTCTCTCTCTCTCTCTCTCTCTCTCTCTCTCTTTCTCTCTCTCTCTGCATTTCCCCCCTCCCATACACTCCAAATACCCTTTGGCACCTACATTTATGAAGGGAGAAAGAAGCAGGAATTTAAGACTATTAGGACAGTTGAGTAAAGTAGAAAGGAAAGAAACAAGACGGAGAATAGTAATGAGCAAACTGCCCTGAGCTCAGTTTGAAGTTGGAGCGACAATTATGAGCATCATTGGACAATGCTTGAAGGGGGAAAAACCCTTCTAAATTGACTCATAATATAAAATGGCATTCTGAACATGCAGAGAATGTATTTTCAGTTGAATTTTTGTCCAAGTCTTGGATACTAATGGCAGCTCAGGCCAAGCTACATGAACAGCCTCAAATGGCAATTTCTCAGGGCCCCACGAAACTGGCAAGCCTTGGAAGATGGGAAAGCAGTGTAATTTCCTTGCTAGTCTGATTAAGCTTGGTTTCCCACCCAGGTAGCATGTAGGTTTGCAAAGGCTTTTAAAAAATATTGTTATTTTTTCTCTAGCCTTTATTTTTTTACTATTTTAATCTGCAGCAAGAAGGCACATATGTTCCTCCCATAAACCTCAATATTAAATGCAAATTAAAATAATTTTTCCAGCCAAGATTACTAAACCAAGATTCACACATGTGGTGTGCTTTTCACCCCTAATCCTACTGTTAGTATACAAATGTGAGATATATAAAGTAAATGCACAAGCTTCAGCTTTCTGAAGCTGATGTGCAGCAAAGTTGGCTTACAATCCCTTTCCAGTCTTTCTGTGCTCTAAAGCTGAATTTCTGCCTTGGTGTCCTGTATTTGGTCCAAAGTTCAAATTGACAGCATATTCAGTGCATGTACAGAACCTTGCTTTACACTTCAGGTTAAAGAAAAACTTCTCCTAGAAATGATGTTTGATTTGTAATATGTTTGAGCATAATGAGCAATACAAAGTCACATTCCAGACAGCCAGTGTGATGTTTTGGTTAAAGAGCATTGGATTAGGACCTGGGAAACTGAGGATCAAATCCCCACTTGTTCCATGGAAGTTTCTTGGCTGAACGTGGGACAGTCATCATTGGGGAGAAAGGCAGGATATACCCCGGAGCTGCGATCGATTAAACGACAATTAAGACCACTAGAGAGACAGTGGTGATGTACTCGTTACAAAGCAACTAGAACATCTTATAGGTCATATATGCGGATCAATGAGATGACAGTCCGAGCCACAAAGAAGGCTTACTTTGCGACCCAGATTGCATCTGTGACCTCGTGCCCAGGCTCCAGGGCTCTTTTTCTAGTAGGAGCTCCACTGCAAATTAGGCCACGCCCCCCCTGATGTAGCCAATCCTCCAAGAGCTTAGAGGGCTCTTAGTACAGGGCCTACTGTAAGCTCCAGGATGATTGGCTATATCGGGGGGGGGGGCGTGGCCTAATATGCAGAGGAGCTCCTGCTAGAAAAAGAACCCTGCGCCCAGCACAATTATTTAGTATAACTCAGTCACTGACAACCTTACCACAAGGTAAACCAAATGTTAGGGAACTGGAAATTGGCTGTGAGGCTTTTGCGAGCTTTTTCACAGATAAGGTCTCGTCGGTCCGACATGACCTCCCTGCCGCAATTGATACAGTGAAAGAAATTGAGGCACCGAGCATGTCTTCTGGTCTGTTTCTGGATTCCTTCACTCCACTCAGACTGCAGGAGGTTGACAGGATCCTTTTTGCTGTGCATCATACCACTTGTGGGTTGGCTTGTCTTGGCTTGTAAAAGCTAGCCAGGTGACATTACATGAACCACTGCAGGCTATTGTCAACAGATCCCTCTTAGAAGGGATCTTTCCCACACCTCTTAAAGAGGCTGTGGTCCATCCCATCTTGAAAAAGCCATCTGCATACCTGGCTGTATTGGCAAACTATCGGCCAGTGTCTTTTTGGGTAAGGTCATAGAGCGAGCGGTGGTGACTCAGCTTCAGGGATTCTTGGATGACACATCCGCACTGGATCCATTCCAGTCCAGCTTTCAGCCAAGTCACAGGATGGAGACGGTTCACCCTCGTAGATGACCTCTTGTGACATCTGGATCGAGGCAGCTCAACAGTGCTGTTATTATTAGATCTGTCAGCCACATTTGATATAGTTGACCATCACCCACCTCGCTGACGTGGGGATCCAGGGGTCCTCCTTGCAATTACTTGCCTCTTTTCTCCAAGGTCAGGAACAAAGGGGGGTGATAGGGGAAGAATCATCCTGGAGGCACCCACTTATATGTGGTGTGCCACAAGGCGTGATTCTTTCCCTGACGTTAACATCTATATGTGCCCCCTTGCCCAGATTATCAGGAGGTATGGGCTGGGATGCCATCAATATGTAGATGGATGATTGGTGACCAGTCCGACTATTGATGGGTGACCAGCCCGACTGTACCCAGACAATCTGGACCTGGCTCTACAAGCCATAGCATCTTGGCTCAGGTTGAGTAGGCTGAAGTTGAATCCGACAAAGATGGAGGTTCTCTATCTAAGTCAGGGTGCCCCAGGAAGGGAGATCCCTTTGTCAGCTCTTGACGGGCTGCCACTAATACCAGCCCCTAAGGTCAAGAGCTTGGGAGTGCTCCTGGAGTCCTCTTTGGCTATGGAGGCCCAGGTAGCATCCACTATTAAATCCACCTTTTAAAATCTTTGGCATGTACAGCAGCTGGCCCCTTTTCTGGAGCATGATGACTTAGCAATGGTGATCCATACTATGGTCACCTTGAGAATAGACCACTGTAATGCTTTCTACGTGGGGCTTGGAAATTCTGACTTGGAAACTACAGCTAGTGCAGAACACTGCAGCACGGCTGTTAATGAGGCTCCCTCGATGGGGGCACATTCAACCAGTACTGAAAGAGCTGCACTGGCTACCTATTGTGTTCTGAGTCCACTTCAAGGTGCTGATACTGACCTTTAAAGCCCTGTATGGTCAAGGACCTGTCTATCTATGGGACCACCTTTCTCCATATGTTCCTCAGAGAGCACTGTGTTCAGGGACACAAAACCTACTATCTATCCCTGGACCAAGGGAGGCCAGATTGTGTTCTACACAAGCTAGGGCCTTCTCAGTGGCAGCACCAGAAATGTGGAACGCCCTCCTGGTGGCCATAAGGGCCCTGCGGGACCTCTCCCAATTCTGCAGGGCCTGTAAAGCTGAACTATTTTGACAGACCTTTAACACTTAAATGGGAGAGGGCCACCCTACACTGCTGAGCGATATCACTCACGAGGAATTACAATCACTATAGGATCACTGTCAGAAGGAAGAGTTATGATTCCACCTATACTAAAGTTTTGAGCAGCACCAGGAAATGTATTTTATTAAGAGAGCCAGTTTGGTGTAGTGGTTAAGTGTGCGGACTCTTATCTGGGAGAACCGGGTTTGATTCCCCACTCCTCCACTTGCACCTGCTAGCATGGCCTTGGGTCAGCCATAGCTCTGGCAGAGGTTGTCCTTGAAAGGGCAGCTGCTGTGAGAGCCCTCTCCAGCCCCACCCAGCTCACAGAGTGTCTGTTGTGGGGGAGGAAGGTAAAGGAGATTGTGAGCCGCTCTGAGACTATTTGGAGTGGAGGGCGGGATATAGATCCAATATCTTCATCTACCTCACAGGGTGTCTGTTGTGGGGGAGGAAGGTAAAGGAGATTGTGAGCCGCTCTGAGACTCTTTGGAGTGGAGGGCGGGATATAAATCCAATATCTTCATCTACCTCACAGGGTGTCTGTTGTGGGGGAGGAAGGGAAAGGAGATTGTGAGCCGCTCTGAGACTCTTCGGAGTGGAGGGCGGGATATAAATCCAATATCATCATCTTCTTCTTCTTCTTCTTCTTCTTCTTCTGTTTTATTGTTTTAAATTATAATCATAAATTGTTTTTTGAATTGACTGTTAGCTGCCCTGAGTCCGCTTGTGAAGAGGGTGGGATTGAAAACTAAAGTAATAAATAAATAAATAAACAAATACATGCCAAAATCAGGTAATTATTAATTTCAGCAACTTCTCTTGTGGACAAAAAAGAAGGCATTGTACTAAACTTATACATACCTACCATTAGTATGCGGTGCCAGTTTTGTGACCACTGGCAGCTAAGGATACCAATTCTGTGTACTTACTAATATCCAACACTAGAAAGTGAATGATTGTGTTGTCACTAGGTTGCCAATCTACAGTTGAGTTTATAAACACTCAAAAACACTTGCACTATTACTTTATACTATTTTCATTGTCATCCTTGTTTTCACTTATATTACATACCAACACATTTTACAAAACTCTTCCACTAAATTATCAAATAATCTCTGAAAGGGCGGCAACCATCTGTCTGCATTGTTTTTAAAGTGACAGTCCAAATAATTTCCACGTAGGGTTGCCAAGTCCAATTCAAGAAATATCTGGGGACTTTGGGGGTGGAGCCAGGAGACATTGGGGGCGGAGCCAGGAACAAGGGTATGACAAGCATAATTGAATTCCAAGATGGGCAATTATGCCACTGATGGACCTCTGCTCCATATTTTTATCCAATCCCCTCTTAAAGCTGGTGATAAGTCCTCAAGTGACATGTGGATCCACCCCCCAATGCAAATCTGCACTCCGCCATGGTCCTACATCTGGGGGGGTGGGGGTGGGGGAAACTGCTTCCCACGCTGCCACTGAGTCAGCTGACCGGAGGGGGAAGCCCCGTCCCCAGAGGATCATGGGCTCTTCAACTCTGGTGTGTATGTGTTGCTGTGAAGGAAGGCACGATGGGCAGCTGGTCCCATGCTCTGTTGCTGCTGCCCTTCTGACACTTGCTCGCTCGCCCTTCCCAGCAGTCCCTGCCTTCCCCCACTTTGGCCAGGCGACTGTCTGTCCCCCAGCTTCAAGCGCCCAAGGCAACCCCGGCACCTTCTTTTCCGACACCACCGCTCCCGCCTGCCCATTGATTAAGGGCATTCCCCTCCCCAGCAACAGAAGCCGCCCACCCGGCTGCCTGCCTGCCTGCCCACACCAGTTCGCCGCCGCGACTTCACCTGCCCTCCCTCGAGTCAAGGCAGTCAGAAGAGCCAGTCCCGCCGAGTCCCGCCACCCGCGTGCAGTCCTGTCACCTGGCTCCTGTAGAAAGCGCTCACTCTGCCGGGGGTTTCCCCAAGTGGCTCTGCTGCGGCCCCTGATAGGAAGCGAGGGCGCGGGGGTAGTGATGCGGCTGGAGCTGTCGTCGCTGCAAAGTGGCTGCGGGCGCCAAGGCGGCGAGCGCGGCCAGCAGCAACGGAGCTCACTTTTCTTTCATTTGTTTTGCCGCCGCAGAAGAGGCCCACAAGCGCGCTTCCCTCCCTCCTTCCGGGGACAGCCGGCCCTCCACCACCAGGGCGCGGAAGAGCCCCCAGCCAGCTGGGCTGAGGCGGGAAGGGAAGCTGCGCCACCAGAAAGAAAAGGGCTCTGAGAAGGAGCGCCCAGCTCCAGCGGCGCGAGACCTCGGTGGGCAGCCAACCCAGCCAGAGGCTCGCACGCGCTCGGCTCGTCTTGGTGGGAAGGGCCGCCATTCCCCCCCGCTTTCCAGATTTTTGGCGAGCAGGGGGAGGAGGCTCCAAATCGGGGGTCTCCCGCCCAGGCGGGGGATTTGGGACCCCTATTTCCACGTGTGTGTCTATTACACGGCTGACATTCACTTCCTTTTGAAGATAGATGCTTGTCTTTAACATAAGTGGCAAGCTTCAGAATAAATCACACATAGTACGTATTCAACGGTTATTGCAGTGGCGACATGAAGCCTAGATTAATTTCATGTTTCCTTTTTCCTTCATCCTGGCCTCAATTTAGTTAGAACTAACATGTATACACACCAGTGTTATTACAAATTGCAACATAAATCATACCATTAATACATACATACAAACAAAGTTACAAAATTCACCCTGTGCTCCAATGTTCTTACTTTCTAGCAATAGCTCTCTGCTCTCAGTCTGGGACATCGAATTCTCAATGCAAAAGCTGGCAACGCTCTACTTACATATCTGTTCTACAGAAGCCCCACACCTGAATGCAATTATGTATTCACTGCCTCTGGTTCTTTTAATTGTAAGCCATACCATATACCATTCTTCAAAATGTTCCATATCAGATGGATATAAGCTTAAATAAATATAGACAAATCCAAGGAGGCATTAAAACCAGATGGTGCCTTTTTATACCCGTTTCTTCTCTGCCGCATACTCCACGGAATTTCTTATAAAACTTTTGTTTTGTTTTCTTTCCATATTACATATGTACAGTGCGTCACAATGGGTGCTTCTTGCACCCCCGATTTAATTCTCGACTTGTGTTCCAAAAAATGAGCCCTAAAGCTCCTTATACTTGATCCAATGTAATATTTCACATGGACACCTGAGGGTATAGATGATTCTTCTGGACTTACATGTACTGAAATGAGAGAACCTCCAAGTATACCCATTGATTGTTATACTATTATGTTCCAATGTCTTCTCACATATTGGACACTTTTTACATTTAAAATGTTCTATTGGCAAATTGGATGGCTCTTCCCTCTCTTTATAAAAATCTGACCAGACCAACATATCCCCCACTGTTCTACATCTCTTCCATCCTATAACCAGCATGTTGGAACATCCAAGTAAATTGGCAATCACATGCCAATGCTTCTGTATTATGGCTCTGATTCGATTCGATCTGATAGAATATTTAAAAGCACATGTATGAAACCCCGTATCCTTATGTTCACTCTCACCCTGTTCCTGTAACAACTTATGTCTGGGTATTTTTCTTGCTTTTACAACCACATTATTAATTACACATATGGGATAACCTCTAAACTGAAGCTGTTCCACTAATTCTATGCTTTTCCTGACATCGTCCACCTCCCTTGTAGAATTCCATTTTAATCTAAGCATTTGTCCATAGGGAAGACTATTCTTAATATGCAGAGGATGGAAAGAGTCAAAGTGGAGCAGGGAATTCCTGTCTGTTGGTTTAGAGAATACTTTCACTCCCAATCTATTATCATGATCTCTATATACTAAAGTATCAAAAAAACTGATGGACATTATTGGGACTCTAACTTTTAAAACAGCACTGACGGATGGTTGCAGTCCTTTCAGAGATTTTTTTTTTGTATGTATGTAATTCTTTGATAATTTAGTGGAAGAGTTTTGTAAAATGTGTTGGTATGTATGCTATATAAGTGAGAACAAGGATGACAATGAATAGAGTATAAAGCAATAGTGCAAGTGTTTGGTAGCAATTTTTGAGTGTTTATAAACATATCTGCTGCAGTTTCCTTGAGTGCTGTAACAATCCCCAGTTGGCGGCAGGGGATCCCCCAGTTTGCAGGCCCTCCCCCCCACTTTGGGGTTATCAGAAAGCAGAGGGGGAGGAAAATGTCCACTGGGCATTCCATTGTTCCCTATGGAGACAGATCTCCATAGGGTATAATGGAGAATCATTCCATGGGTATCTGAGGCTCTGGAAGGGCTGTGTTTTTTTTGAGGTAGAGGCACCAGATTTTCAGCACAGCATCTGGTGCTTCTCCTAAAGCCTCCCCCCACAAAGTTTCAAAAAGATTGGACCAGGGGATCCAATTCTATTAGTCCCCAAGGAAGGTGCCTCTATCCTTCATTATTTCCAATGGAGGGAAGGCATTTAAAAGGCATGAGGTCCCTTTAAAATATGATGGCCAGAACTCCCTTGGGAGTTCACAATCTTGTTCCTAGCTCCACCCCCAAAGTATCCTGGCTCCACCCCCAAAGTCCCCAGATATTTCCTGAGTCAGACCTGGCAACCCCGGTTGCCACCCTTAAAGATCTGAGAAGAATAGACAAGAATTTCAGTAAACACATGAAAATAATGAACTATTATCACTGTGCAAGGTGTCTTTTACATGTAGTTATGAAAAATGAGTGGTTACACAAATCCGTCTGACAAAGGAATTGCTATTTTTCTCATTATTGGCAGCAATTACTCATCATTACCACCGCTCTTCAGATTAATTGGCAAATACAATCAGAATAAAAAAATATTCCAATCAAGCCAAGGAAAAGTGTACTATAGAATGTGTTTTGTTCAAGTGGGTTTACTCTTGTTCTCAGGTTCGCTTATTCCCTAGCTAAAGAACAAGTGGCTAATTGCCTGTTTATACCTGCTTCAGATTAGAATTGTTTTGATTACCCAAGATAACAATGAGCATTCACTGCCCTCATGAACACAGCAAGCAGTTGTTGCTATCTGGGGGTGATTACGTGTGATCTTGTTGTGGTACATTGGACAAAGTCCAGAAGGTTTCAGTGTTATTTCTACAGGAGTCACACTGAAGCAGGCACCACTTTCTGTGTACAATTTCTGTGTACACTTTCTGTGTACAATGAGTAGGAGTACATTTTTCAGGTGTTTATGCCCATCACATATTTTCACTAGAATTCTTTTGTGTATTTGTTTCTAAGGTGAACTTAATCCTTCCCCCTATGCATCCGGACAGGGCGTGTGGCAGTTGGCTTTTACCAGAAGGGTTGCTGCGTGGCATTGTGTTTAGATCAACTATGTTATTGTTAACGTCATTAGTTAAGCATATTTTATTTGCAAAATGGATAAGAAAGGATGTTAATTTGGTTCCCATAAGCAGGAGACCTCCGTTCCTGTGGGCTGTTGTCCCCTCCTTCTTGTGAATATGCAACTGTCAGTAGAAAGACACAGATTTCAATATGTTACTGATATGAATTAAGTGGTTTATTGGAAGCCAGCATTATGCAATACACTATAAAAATGAACTGCAAACTGAATGGGATGCATGATACATGAATGCATATGAAAGGACATGGATACAAACCCATCTCAAATATCGATAGATCCAAGCAGGCAGCTGTGTTGGTCTGAAGCAGTTGCACAAAGCAGGAGTCAAGCTGCACCTTTAAGACCAACCAATTTTTATTTAGAACGTAAGCTTTCGTGTGCTCTTAAGCACACTTCATCAGACGAGGAATCCAGCACAGTGAGCAAAGCCATACATAGCTGAGCAGAGCCATACAGAGCTGGTAGGCAGTGGCCCGGAATGCAACATGGTACAGATTTAAGAACCAATGACAGTGAAGTAAAATTATCTGGTAGGCAGTGGTTTAGAATGTAAAATGGTACAGTGACAGAATAGTAAAATTAACAAATTGAGCAAACCTTTGATCTGAATAGCATGAGCATGTGAAAGCAACAAAATGTGAGACTGACAGACAATCTCACATTTTGACATACTACTGTTTTGTTGCTTTCGCATGCTCATGCTATTCAGATCAAAGGTTTGCTCAATTTGTTAATTTTACTATTCTGTCATTGTACCATTTTACATTCTAAACCACTGCCTATCAGATAATTTGACTTCACTATCATTGGTTCTTAAATCTGTACCATGTTGCATTCCGGGACACTGCCTACCAGCTCTGTATGGCTCTGCTCAGCTATGTGTGGCTTTGCTCACTGCACTGGATTCCTCGTCTGATGAAGTGTGCTCAAGAGCACATGAAAGCTTATGTTCTAAATAAAAATTGGTTGGTCTTAAAGGGACACTTGACTCCTGCTTTGTCCATCTCAAATATGTATATGGCTACCCCAGATTACATGGGATGCATAAAAAGGCAGTGCTAGGGTTGCCAGTTCTGGGTTGGAAAATTTCTGAGGTTTGGGGGGTGGAGCCTGGGGAGGGGAGGGTTTGGGGGAAAAAAAACTTCAGTGAGGTTGTAACGTACTCAGACAGGAGACGCGAGTCGGGCAACATTCTTTATTGAGAGCACGTTGCAAGCGAGAGCACACTCGGGCCGGGCCCCGCTTATATACAAAACCCCGGTTCAGCCTACTGGACAGGTCAGGCCAATAGTGGCCTGTTGAACTTCCCGCCGCTGCTGGCGATGGGCGGGGCTCGTTGTGCCTTGCGCTGGGCATCCAGCCACCTGGTTGCCGTCGCGCAAGGCCTGACGCGCTGCCGATACACTACAGAGGTAAAATGCTACGGAGTCCACCTTCTAAAGTAACTATTTTCTCCGGGGGAACTGATCTCTGTAACTTGGAGAGCATTTGTAATTCCAGGAGCTCTCCAGCCACCAGCTGGAGATTGGCAACCCTAGGCAAGACATAAGCATAAACAAGACATAAATCTACACTACAGTTCTAAATCAGTACCCAACTGAGAACTCACTAGGTAATAGAGAGATGAATCATTGACTACAAAGCAACAAGAGCCTGCAAACGGGAGATCAAGTCTAATGCACACTAGCTAGTCCAAATATCAAACTATTCATTGCCAACTAACATTTTAACAATGTGCCTATGTGACTACAGCATGACCTGGAAGTGATGTAGGCATGTTGGGGGGGATGTCAGGGTGATGCTCCACATAGAGAGTTTGCCCCGAAACTGGAATGTTACCTTGGTGTCCCCAACGTTGGAAGTCATGTGGGCACCTCACGGAAACATTAAGATTCTCTGCTCCTGGTAAACTCACTCCCCATCTCCTGCCAGCTGCTCAGAGGGACCTTTGGCAAACGAAGTGAGATTCACGGAAGGAAGGGAGGAGAAAAAGACAATGCCTCCGTGAATAAACTGTTGACACAATTCTCTTAAAGCCTCATCACATCTAATTAGAAGCTTGAAACAGACAAATAGTATTCAAAAAATACAGAACTTCAAAGTACAGAATACAAAACAGATTAACACAATAACTCCAATTACAGTTCAGAATATTAAACAAACTTCTTCCTTTTCCTTAGGTGGATGTCCATAGCTCCTATAATGCAGCAAAAAAGACTTTCAAAAGGATGCCTGTTCCAATCCAGTTTCAAATATGCAGTTCAGAAATTAATCTTCAAGTAGCTGATAGCTAAACGGGCATTTCTGGAACTTTTCCAACCACATTTTCACCAAAAGCTTCAGCTGAGCCCTGTATTAAAGACAAGGCTTTTTTCACATCCATATTTCAACTGTTACATTCTGTTATGTCCTACATTCAAGTCTCTATGTACAGCACAGTGTACGCTACAGAGGCAACCAGTGGACACCCACTGGTCCCTGGATGTAGCTCGCTAATACGATCCGCCAATCAAGATCTGTGGCGGGAAGTTTAACGGGCCAGGATTGGACCTGGCCAGACGGAGGGTTGTTCCAGAGAATGTATATAATCGGGACCCAGCCCGCGATTCTCTCTCTTGTGATGTACTTGCCAATAAAGTATGTTGCCTTCAACACGTCTCGTCACTCAGTACATTACACATTCTCAATAGAATCCAAGGTCAGAGGGATCTGGCAACTCTATGAGGGGCAGTACTATGGGGGTGCCCCATTCCCCAAAGGTGGAGACAGAGGCATGGATGTAATTTTTCCCTCATTCATTGTTTACTTTGAAGAAGAGTCAGTTTTTATATCCCTCCTTTCTCTATCGTAAGGAGTCTCAGAGTGGTTTACAATTACCTTCCCTCCCCACAACAGACACCTTGTGGGGTAGGTGGGGCTGAGAGAATCAAACCCAGTTCTCCAGATTAGAGTCCACCACTCTTAACTACTACACTATGCTGGCATGCAAGGGACGGGAAAACTTCATACACATAACATCTTCTAATAAACCAAAACAATATTCTGGTCAGGGTTCTTCTTATCGGTCATGAGATTAATCTTATTGTTTGTCAGAGTTGCAGGTGTGCAGTTGTTCCCGGGGGACTTTTTGCTTCCCCAACAATCAGTACTGCAATTTGAAGACCTCCAGGGAGCAATTTCAGACTGGGGTTAAAGGGAAAGTACTCCTGTATAGCATGATTATGCATGCAAACAGTCAAGGTAGGTCTGTTCCCCTTCATTTGTGAAGACCAGTCCTGTGCAATCTGGTTCTCATAGCTTCTCAGCAGCTGCTTAACTCATCTGGCAAAGTTAATATTCCAGTTGACACACCAGTTTCTGGGCTCCTTCAGCTGAATCCACAGATTCTCTTGAAGTCATTGGAACCATCACATAAAATAAGATAAAAAATCCAGTAATCTATGTTTTTTCCTCACCCCATAAGATCATGTAGGATCAAATGCAGTTGTCTGATGGAAGGGGGTCTTCTGTTGTAAAAATCCATTTGGATGAGCTGTCTCCCAGGATGAAAGTTTTCTCTCAATATTAAGAGGTGCTTTCCCAGTGTTTGCAGCTACTTGTGATTAGATGTTCCTCATGGAATATAAAACAATCAGTTTGTGCTGTATTGCTGAAATCTCAGCAAAAGTCACAGTTTCTTATGGCACAGAGTTAGAGTCTGAAATCCATTTTGTTCAGAGACAGAGGCTACAATTGGGCCATTTTAGGGTAAAAAATGTACTAGATTAACAAAAGGAAAGAATGAAGATAGAGAGGGGCATAGAAATTAGTGGCTGATGATGCCAGCAAGTGTGAGAAAATAACAGACATGCTAAGCCACAAAGGAAAAGCTAATGAGAAAGCCCCAAACGAAGGAGTATAAATTACACTGTTAGATGTGAACTGAAAACAAACATTGTAGTACAAGAAGAATGATAATTAGATTAGAAACCACAGTCAAGCAAACACTCTTCTAGACAAGAACACAGTGGATTTGAATGGTCACACAACCAGGCAAAATAGCCAAATTATCCAAACTAACCCCCAGTTAGGAGCAGGTCTGGATTTGGTTTAAAGCAAAAACACCATCATTACTGATAACCTGGGAAAAGTTTCTATGTTCACCCATGATGCTTCTCTTTCTCTTTTACTTAAAATATCATCTAAAAATGACCACCATTTTCCACATGAAAAAAACATATTTCAGAAAAGAAAAAAAAACTGAGTGGAGTTTTTAGGGTATCATATTAACGGCAGCATGCTGCCCATCTGGCAGAGAGCAAAACATTTATTTTATGTGTGATCTAGGAATTGTTATATGTGATTATGTCTGTGCCTACAGGGAGTATGCTTCTTTGTGAGTATATGCATCAGAATGGGTCCCATCAGTGCCTTGCATTTTGTGTGTGTGTGGGGGGGGGGTATGGGTGCATATGAGTGGGAGGGATGGGGAGAGAGGAAGAGACTACATATTCATCCTTTGGCCTATCTGATATTTTAATTCACTTCATAGTTTTCAGCTCAGCCTCTTCCAGTGGATTGAACTCTGAATGAGGCTAGACAGAGCATTTCTGTAAACTGTTCCCTGTGAGCGAATAAGGCCCAGTCTCAGCCAGCCTGGTACAATATTCCTCACCCCCATCCACATATACTCTCCTGTACAAAATTCATGACAACTTACATTAGGGTTGGGAAATTCCTGGAGATTTTGGAGATAGAGCAAGGCAAGGGCAGGTTTGTGGAGAGGAGGGATTGCAGTAGGGTATAATGCCATACAGTCATTTCCTTCAAGGGCACGCATTGCTGTAGTCTGGCCCCACATGAAGGTTGAAACTAATTTAATTCCTCCATCTCGGAAACCATTCTCTCTGCTTTGAAACCTCAACATAGCAGATAGAGGCTGCTCAGCAACTACAGGGTGTAGTCCTCTGGACATTTCCTTCCTGACTGTACACCTGTGCCTTGATTGATGGTACTGTGTATATAAAAGATGGTGCAGCTGTCCTTGGAGAGATATTGTTGACTGTTCTTCAGGTAAGGCAGGTAATTGCAGTTGTATAGACAGCCACATGGAAAGATTTCCTTGATAGCCAATCACCTCTTACTAATGGTTGTTTGCTATCTAATTATTCAGTTTGGAGTTATTGAAGCCTTTTGTTTCCTGGTTCAAGATTACATCATTTTAAATCAAGCTCATATATCACCATATGTGTCTGATGACCAGGGGGCAAGAGGGGAAAGTTGTATTGCTGACAAATAATTGCAGCGTCTGCTTGCTTAACATTTGCAGCAAATCAACAGTGGCATTTGGAAGGGCTGCCTGGAGGTCTGGAGCTGTCAAGCCGGATAATAGCTTTAAATACCACTGGTTGGTAATAATGCTGGGCTTCAGTGCACGGTGTTTAAAACTGTCAATAGAGTCATTTTGGGGACGCTTTTATTCTGCTTTCTGTGTGTCCATCTGCTGACATGCATTTTGGAGTGAAAATGTGCATGGGGACCTCATGTAACATACACAACCTCTGACCTTTCGAAGATAGGGCAGCTTATTTTACATTACAGTGTTATTTACATTTAACCCCCATCCAAAGTCTCCACAATATGTCAGCTGTCAGCATATGAGCTTGTTGAATTGAAACCCTCCCAAGGATAACAGATGGTTGTGAGGTATGACTTTATTTCCATGAGAACTGGACTGATGAAATGCATGGAGGGAGGGATGACTTTGTAATAATTCACTATGATGGCCCAATTTTCCCTTTTAAAAAAATGCAATAATAATCCCAAATCCTTCTTGACACTACAATGAACATATGAACATATGAAGCTGCCTTATATGGAATCAGACCCTTGGTCCATCAAAGTCAGTATTGTCTTCTCAGACTGGCAGTGGCTCTCCAGGGTCTCAAGCTGAGGATTTTCACACATACTTGCCTGGACCCTTTTTGGAGATGCCAGGGATTGAACCTGGGACCTTCTGTTTACCAAGAAGATGCTCTACCACTGAGCCACCGTCCCTCCCCTCCACAATCAAAGATTGTGCTTTTTGAAATGTAAACCTGAGTTGGATTCTCATTGATGGTCTCTTCATTGCTTTTGGTGCCCTCATATTTTATAGCTTTCCTAGTAGATTCCGCAATATTAAATTCCACACATTTATAAACTGCAGAGTTTTCCAGCAGTAATCTGGGTATATATTCAGGGAAACAGAAGCATCACCACTGGTTAACATGACAATACGGACAAACCTGTTTATCAAATAATTATGTTTGATATAATTAGGTATTTGAAAAACACCTGGCTGCATTGAATGAGAATAATTCCACCGGGCCAGATGGTATGTACCCAAGAGTGCTCAACTTTCTAGAGAGCTTGCAGAGCTTTTGTTCATCATCTTCCAGACCTTTTGGAGGACGGGAGACATGCCACAAGACTGGAGGAGGGCAGATGTTATTCCAAGTTTCAAAAAGGGAGGAGGGATGACCCAGGAAATTACAGGCCAGTCAGTCTGACCTCTGTCCCAGGGAAGATACTGGAGGAGATTTAAAAGGGATCAGTCTGCAAGCATCTAAAAGACAACTTGGTAACCCACGGAAGACGGCACAGACTTGTCCACGACAGGTACTACCAGACCAACCTCATTCCTTTCTTTGATCGAGTGATGAGTGTACTGGATTGAGAGAATGCTGTTGATGTTATTTACCTGGATTTTAGTAAAGCTTTTGACAAAGTTCCCCATGATGTTCTGATGTGGACTGTACTCTAGGATAGTTAGGTGGAAAGAGAACTGATTGGAGAACTGTACTCAAAGAGTAGTTGTCAATGACATTTTATCTGAATAGAGGGAGATGTCCAGTGGGACGCCAAAGGGCTTGCTTCTGGGCCTGGTACTTTTCAATATATATTTTTTATAAACAATGTGGATGATGGTGTGGAGGAGCTACTCATTAAATTTGCGGATGACACCAAATTGGGATGGAAGATAGCAAGGACCATGGGAAATAAAACATTACTCACAATTAATATAATTCCTGAAATAAATAAAAATATCAGACAATACAATAAACTGGTATAGTAAGGTACAGTATAGCAAATTAGTTTAAACAGTCCAAAAAGTCAAAACATCTTCTGAAGTGTCCACTCCAACCATCAGAGATGAAGTCTTCATAAGTAATGTCCTAGGTACTGGTAACAATCATATGATTGTGTTTCTTTTCAGGTACTCCAGGGCTTCAACAGACCAGGGGACATGCATCCACAAAAGCCAAAGCAAGGACCACAAGTCTGACGATAGTTTTGGATTATTTCTTTCTTAAGAGCTCTGGTCTAGTATGTATAGTCTCCCTAGTAGAAAGGTTCACAGCAGAACAATAAAGCCTTCTCACAATACATGTACAGCAACTGCTCATTTCCAATAAGAATGTAGGGCCTATTGGAAATGTGCATGCTGTGCATGTATTGTGAGAAGGCTTTATTGTTCTGCTGTGAATCTATCTACCAGGGAGACTATATATGCTGGACCACAGCTGGACCAGGGATGCTTTAGGCTGATCCTGCAGTGAGCAGGGGATTGGACTAGATGGCCTGTATGGCCCCTTCAGACTCTGTGATTCTATGATTCTACATGTATACCATGGTAAACTAGCACTTGGAAATGGTTATCTGTTTCACCCATACTTTCTTCTCAGTAGCAAAAAAGCTTTAAGTAATGATAAGGGCAAATTTCAGAACTGAGGGACTCCTGGCCTCATTGTAAACTGAAGCCAAGTCCTCTGCAATGTTCAGGTTTATCAACTAGTAGCCTCCCTAGCACTTGAAAGCTGGTAATCTCAGTTGGTAATCTCAACAGGAAGAGTTGGCTGGCAAACTGAGCATCCTATCCAGGATACCCTTAGACATTCTTCCATTGGGATGCTTTCAAATCTCTCCAGCTCAGGAATTTTTTTGAGAGTTCTCTGAGAATGCTAAGAAAAAATCAATTAGAGGTGATCGAGGGAGAGAAAAGCTTGCTTAGCAGTATCCAGAAGTTCTTCAGTCCTAAGAAATAAAAGTTAAGGGTGGATTTTTTTTTTGTCTGCTTTCCGTCTGCAGGTATAAGGATAGAGTCAGAGGAGTTCAAAGGCAGGTAGGTTAACTCCTATTGAGAAACATCTTGTCAGGAACATACCATTTCAGCTGTTTATGTGTGGATTTTTTGTTTTGGCCTTTTTTCCCATTTTGTAGGTTATAAGGGCTTGATGAAGCCAGAGACACAAGCCTTTAGGAACAAGCCAAGGAAAAAAATCCAAAGGCCCACTTTGGCTCTTCACCTGTGGCTCACAAGCTGCACCATCACATCTGCGCTATATCTGGGTGTGTTGCTTTGTTTATTGGTTGATTTTTATTATGTGGTTCTTTCTAATGTTGTAGACCACTCTGGGTCCTTTCAGGGAGAAAAGTTAGATATAAACATTAAATGATAACAGCCATCATACTATTGTAATAACAACATGTCCACCCCTTTGACTGTAGAAGATCCATTTCAGTATGATCCAATTTGAAGAGGATAAAGGAGGGAAAGGGTAGAACTTGATCGCTTCTCCACGTTGTGGCTTTCTGGTATAACTCTTCTGTGCTACTTTCACCACTATGAAGTTCTCCAAACCATGTTCTACCTGGGTAAAATTTGCACATATCAATTCTGTCCTGGGGATTCTCTGAACATGTCCATGTTTCACAGCTGAATCCCATTGTATGTTTTCCACAAGAGACAAATGTACAGATTTCTCACTTGCCTCTGTCTAGAATCACTTTTCTCTTCAGAATGTTGATCTAACTGCCTTTACTCTTGCTGGGTTTCAGGTCTTTGACTTCTTACCATCTCCAGCCATAAGCATCCTGCTAGCTGATACACTTAATTATGGAAGGATAACAGAAAGTGGTTTACAAACAGAGAATATTTTATTTATTTATTTATTTTTCTAATTATAAAGCTCTTTAAAACCAAGCTGGCAAATTAGTCGAAGTTTTTGTTATTGTTGACTTTGGAAAGATTCCATGGGACAACCATGACAATAATATAAATGAATAGAATCCCCCTCCCCAAGAAAAGTTGAATGGCATTGTGTTGCATAGCAAGAGTTCATCATTTTGACTAATTAGTTTGAAATAAGTTCATGCTTCTTTTAGCTATTTTGTAGTCTTCTAAGTCTACAGTACAAACAACTCCTCAATGACAGCAGGTGGCCCATTCTTATATATTTTAATAGGATGATGCTAAAATATTTATCCTTTGGTTGGATTAGTTTATATCACAGCCATCTAGGAATTTGCAGGAATTGTTCTTGTAGCTCTCCCTCTCTAAGTCAAGGCATCACTGGAATCAAGAATAGTTCAGGTGATCAGGATAATCAAGAATAGTTCAGATGATCAGGATAATCAAGAATAGTCCAGGGTGATCAGGATAATGGCTCAAATCTTGCTTCATGGCCTTAGGCAAGCCATTCTGTCACAAGTACCCATTTGCAATAGAAAAATAATACTGATTTATCTTACAAGGCTACGTTGAACCCTGAAGATGTAGTTCTAGGAAAAGTTACACCCTTTTAAGTCTATTGACTTTCATGGAGTTAAAAGATTATTTATGAGGACATGTTAAAAACACTATTTAAATAATAATTATTGTTTTATTACGAACATATGCACACACCTGATTCCATCCCACGTATTATCTCATATGAAAGAAATAAAATGTAATTTGTGTAATTTCTGCAGTGACAGTGTAAACCAGCATGTCATACAGATAGCTAAGGGTTTGAATGTGGATGCTGAGCAACAAGGGTGATTCTTCCCAACCTACCATACAATAAAATGAATCATAGGCTGTTACAGGCAGGCCTCATTTTGGGTAGGAGCTCACAGGAGCAGAGCTTCGGGGCCTCTACATTTTATTTTGCTCTTTCTTTCTTACTCCCTCCCTCCCAAAAACGCTTGATCCATTGTTCAACCCCCCTGTGAGAATTTTGCTAAATTCTAAGATTTGACAAACTTTCGAATATTTCCCACACACACACACAAAAAAAGTGGGAAAATAACCAAAACATATAAAGCAGACAGATGGAAATCTTCATCATGCTGCTGTGGTCACATAGGAGAAAGTAATTTTTAAAGTATGGGAAGTAAGGTTTTATTATGACAATTATAATTCAAGAAACATTTTAAGGTAGATGCTGAGCTGATATAATTTAGTACACCTTCCAGTGATGTCAGGGGTGGGTGGCATATGCAAATGAGTTATGCTGGAATGCTGGAATGGCCTTGGGTTAGCCGTAGCCATTAGCCGTAGCTATCGCAGGAGTTGTCCTTGAAAGGGTAGCTGCTCTCAGCCCCACCCATCTAACAGGGTGTCTGTTGTGGGGGGAGAAGATATAGGAGATTGTAAGCCGCTCTGATTCTCTGATTCAGAGAGAAGGGTGGAGTATAAATCTGCAGTCTTCTTCTTCATCATCATCTTCTTCTTCCCTTTGGGACTGCCTTTCCTTATGAACCCTGTAAGAATCTCAGATTAGTGATTCAACACCTCTTGGTGGTTCTCAGCCCCACAAATGTCTGACTTGCCTTGACTAGGCACAGAGTTACAACCCGAGAGTTCCACAGAAAATAGGACGATGACAAAAATACCAAACCGTGGAATAATAATGAATGAACTTACACAAATAAAGAATTTTTAAACACTGTATGTTGTAATTTAAGTGCATGAATAATTTAAAGTGCCAACAGTGATACAAAATATATACTTATCCTATATTTGCAAACATTCAAAAATCCATCCCGGGGGACTTCCAAAAACACTTCCTATGTGTTCAGGTGTCAAAGCACCTAGTCCTGCCTCCGCAGATTGACTTAAAGTGTCTGTGCCGCTCTTGTCAAACAGAAGATACCATTAGTGGCCTGTGAAAGTTCAATTTCAAAATGAACTCCTTCTGTTGCTTTTTCTTTTATGTTAGATACTTTTCAGTCAATTTCACAGATGACTTCCATATTCAAAGTGGTTAGGCTCTGATGGAAATGCCAGCATATAGAACTGTTTCTTGAAGTCCACTTTATCAAAGAGGCATCCCATATACACCATGAAATCTCCATGAAGTGCACTATAAGACCTTGGTCGGTTGAATGGTGGTATATATGGGATGTCAATCTGCAGAGATGGGGACTTGGTGCTCTGACGCCTGAATGCTTAGGAAGTGTTTTTGGAAGTCCCCCGGGATGGACTTTTGAATCTTTGAAAATGTAGGATGAGTATATTAATACATATAATCCTATATTTTCAAACATTCAAAAGGTTTTGTATAACTGTTGGCACTTTAAATTATTCACGCACTTACATTCATTCATTCATTCATTCATTCATTCATTCATTCATTCATTCATTCATTCATTCATTCATTTATATTCCGCCCTTTCCCATGCAAGCTTAAAGAAATAGAAATAACAATATGCAGTGTTTAAATTCTTTATTTGTTTCATTCATTATTATTCCATAGTTTGGTATTTTTGCCTTGAGAAGGGCCTGGGGCTTTTTTGGGCATGGCCCCTGCCTGGTGGAATGAGCTTCCTTTGGAGATCAGGGCCCTGCAGGACTTGTTGCAATTCTACAGGACTCTTCCACCAACTGAGGCAGCCAATGTTACCTTTTATTAGGCCTTCCCCCACCATTGATCAGGGGATCTGATGGACCTCTAGACCTAATTGGTCACGACTGATGACAGTAATTTTAAATTATATTTTAGTTATTTTTATACTGCACATTATAATGTTTTAATGTTTACTTTCTGATGGAGCCTGCCTGGAGCCTGCTTTGAGGGAAATGTAGGATATATAAATCGAAACGAACATAGCAAACAAACTCTATGGGCTGAAGCTGATTTTACCATAGAGGTTTGCCCCAAAAACAGAGCATTACCCCTGATGTCACCAATGTGCCCATGTCATTTCCTGGTGATGAAGCATATTGCATGCAACTTTGCTATTTGGGAATGGGAGTGACATCACTTCCTGGTCCCAGAACACCCCCATCCCCCACCTACAGGTGATTCAGACCTGGCAACTTTAATCTTAATCTGTTTTCAAACTTTAAATGGATAAGAAGCCCAGACTGCTGGTGAGGGGCCAGGCATGGAATGAACAATTTTATCTGGTAGATAGTTATGGCCTCACCAACTAAAGTAGCAACCCTAATAGCCCATATCTCATCAGAGTTTGGAAGCCAAGCAAGGCTGATACTTAGCTGGGAGACTACCAAGGAAGACAGTGGCTGCTAGACAGAGGAAGGCAATGGAAAACCACTTCTGCTCATCTCTTGCCTTGAAGACACCATGAGATGAAACTTCATGGGATTCCCATGAGTCAGCTGCAGTCAATGGCACACTTAGGTGGGTGGCAAAGCCGCCTGGGGTGCTTCAGGCCCTAGGGCCAGCCCTGGATATGTAGAGTTTAGAGAACCCAATTACAGACTGCAGTTGGCAGTGAACGATCTGCCTTGAGCTAAGAAGAACATAAGAGAAGCCATGTTGGATCAGGCCAATGGCCCATCCAGTCCAACACTCTGTGTCACACAGTGGCCAAAAATGTATGTATGTGTATACACACACACACACACACTATGGCTAATAGCCACTGATGGACCTCTGCTCCATATTTTTATCTAACCCCCTCTTGAAGCTGGCTATGCTTGTAGCCGCCACCACCTCCTGTGGCAGTGAATTCCACATGTTAATCACCCTTTGGGTGAAGAAGTACCTCCTTTTATCCGTTTTAACCTGGCTGCTCAGCAATTTCATTGAATGCCCACGAGTTCTTGTATTGTGAGAAAGGGAGAAAAGGCAGCATAAAATATTTAAGCAACTGACTAAATAAATAGCATGTAAATATTTTGCACTCAAAGACACACAAATAAAAATAGTCAACATTAGTAGTCATGCAGGCAACATTAGCAAATCTGGAATGTTAGACAGACAAACCTTACACACACAGACACCCCCTGCAGTAAACTGGGTTGAGACAACCAATGAAAGTTCTTTTAGTAAATTAATCTCTCTTTTTCTGTTGAGTGCTTTGTGGGGACAGGAGGAGAATGGTGCAGCTGCAGTGATTGTCAAGTCTGCTGGATTCAATAACGAGTCTTTGGTTGAAACAAAGTTACTAGTTTATTGAAGACAGAACTATAGACCATGATAGTGATTGAAGGACTGGGGTACATAGACATTAACCAAGCATTTAAGGTATAGATCAAAAGGATTCCTGAGGGAGGGGCATTCTATGCAGTGTATATTCACATCAGGATGTTACTACTTCATTCCCAAGCTGAGGCCTTGGTGCTTTCACACTCCCACAGACACCCTGCCTGAGAAGGCTCCACTATCTTGTTCCCATATCACCATTTCAAAGCAGGCTACACAACAAAGGGACGGTGAGGGGGTGAGGAAAGTTAGCTAGCAGCATTCGGTGTTCAGTGTGGTTTACCCAGAACCCTTTACTTCTGAACCAAAGTTAGGATAATGCAGTTTGACCAAAAATACAGCAGACTCGACATACTACCCCCCCTAAGCCCCCTCCACGGCACGGGCCCGAGGAAGGAGCTGTTCCCGTTTACAGTCCAGGGCTTCTCGGGCGGGTACGCTCCGGCATCCCCCTTGGAGGGGGAGGGCTGCTGGTGCTTGAGGGTGCCAACTGGACGGTTCCGGACTTCGGCAGAGCAGGCTGCAATGAAACACAGGGTGGACTTTACCAAGTGCAGGAGGCAAATCCAATTCTACCGTCACTGGGTTAATTACTCGTTTGATCTTAAAGGGACCCAGGAATTTAAAAGACAGCTTCTTGGAGGGCTGGGAGAGGGGCAGATTTTTCGTTGACAGAAACACTGAGTCTCCCACCTTTAAATCCCAAACTGGCACATGGGATTTGTCATACTGCTTCTTGTAAGCCTCCTTGGCTGCTTTTAAGTTCTCTTGGATGGCCGGCCAGCACTGGCTGGGTCCCTGCCACCACTGCTCAAAAGGTGAGGATGTCCCTGGGTCCCCCCCTCCAGGTAGCATAGGGATCGATTTGCCCTCATACCCAAAGACCGTTGAGAAGGGGGAGGCTTTGGTGGAGCTTTGAGTGCTGTTGTTGTAAGCGTATTCTGCAAATGGGAGTAGGTCTGCCCAGTCGGACTGGCGTTGGCTCACGAAGCATCGTAAATATTGTTCCAGCACCCCATTCACCCTCTCTGTCTGTCCATCAGTCTGGGGGTGGTAAGCTGAACTTAACCCCTGCTCCATCCCTAGTAATTTACAGAACTCCCGCCAGAAGGTGGCAACGAACTGAGACCCCCGGTCGCTAATGACTTTGTCGGGGATTGAGTGGTGTTTTGCCATGTGATCAAAGAACAAAGCGGCCAGTTTCTTTGCGGTGGGTAGCTGGGTGCAAGGGATGAAATGGGCTTGCTTTGAGAAAGTATCCACCACCACCAAGATCACTGTTTTCCCCCTTGAAGAGAGGAGTTCTACTATGAAATCCATGGACACGATCGCCCAAGGGCGGTTGGCCGTCTCCAGCGGTTGTAATAGCCCAGGAGGCTTCCCCCCCTTTTCTTAGCCATTATGCACACCGGACAGCCTGTCACAAATTCCGACACGTCCCTTCTAAGGGACGGCCACCAGAACTGCCGGTTTACTAAGTGCAAAGTTTTCACATAGCCAAAATGCCCCGCCAATTTGGATGAATGACAGAGTTGCAAGATTTCCCTCCTTAGGGTCACCGGGATGTAAAGCTTCTCGCCTTTGTACCACAACCCATCTTTCCCCTTTTGCACCCCCTCAGGCCGCCCTCCTCCCTCCCTTTCGGTCTCTAAGGCGATGCGATCCCAACTGATCCCGTCCAGCTCCCTTTTCTTCTGCGAGTGGGTGGTGACCATAGCTGCCACTTGTGTGGGGGATATTAACGAGTCTACCACCTCCTCCCTCTGGCTCTCGTGCTGCGGGAGTCTGGACAGAGCGTCAGCCAGGAAGTTCCGGGTCCCCGGGATGTGTTTTAGGGTGAAATCGAATTTGGAAAAGAATCCCGCCCACCTGATTTGCTTCTCGCTTAGCTTCCTTTTCCCTGTGAGTGCCTCGAGGTTTTTGTGATCTGTCCAGACCTCAAATGGCACCTTAGCTCCCTCTAACCAGGACCTCCAGGTTTTCAATGCAAACATGACTGCGAACGCCTCCTTGTCCCACACTGACCAGTTCCTTTGTTGGTCCGAGAACTTCCACGAAATATAGGCACAGGGTCGCAGTTTCCCCTCCCTGTCTCTCTGCATGAGAATGGCTCCTACGGCGACGTCGGAGGCGTCGCATTACACCACGAAGGCTTTTTGCTCATCAGGGTGGCTCAGGACCGGCTCGCTTGTGAAAAGTTGCTTGAGCCGTTCGAACGTGGACTGGCAGTGGGGCGTCCAGTTTAACCTGGCCCCGGGGCACTTTGCGTCCTCGCCTTTCCCCTTTGTCTTTAAGAGCTCAGTCAGGGGCAGGGCGATCTGAGCGAACCCCTCTATGAACCCCCTGTAAAAATTTGCGGACCCGAGAAATGATTGGAGCTGTCTACGTGTCCTCAGGGGGGCCCACTCTAACACTGCCTGCACCTTGGCGGGATCCATGCCTAGCCCCTCACTGGACACTCTGAACCCAAGGTAGTCTAGTTCGGTGCGGTGGAACTCGCATTTTGACAATTTTGCGTACAACTGGTGTTCCAGCAGGGTGCTCAGTACCTCCCTCACCAATTTCACGTGAGATTGCTCGTCCTGGGAATAAATAATGTTGTCATCCAGGTACACCACCACCCCCTTATACAGAAATTTCCTCAACACATCATTTATGAAATTCATGAACCCGAACGGCATGACCAAATATTTGAACTGCCCCATTGGAATGTTGAACGCCATTTTCCACTCACCCCCCTCTTTGACGCGCACTCGGAAGTACGCATCTTTCAAATCAAGTTTCATAAAAATCTCCCCCCCCCCCCCGACACAGTGTTCAACAAGTCTTTGATGAGGGGGATGGGGTAGGCGTTGGACATCGAGATCGTGTTTATCCCGCGAAAATCAGTGCAAAGCCTAAGCGATCCGTCCTTTTTCTTTCTGAACAGTACGGGGGCCGCGTGGGGGGCCGTAGCGGGTCGAATGAAGCCCCTCTCCAAGTTCAGGTCTAGGAATTTGCGCAGTTCCTTTTTCTCGGCCCAACCCATCTGGTAGAGTTTGGCTCGGGGCAGACTCTCCCCAGGGATCAGCTCTATGGCACAGTCAGTGTTCCGGTGGGGGGGTAGCTGATTGGCCTCCTCCTCGCTAAACACTTCCATCAGGTCACGGTAAGTGCTCGGAACGTGGTGCACCTCCTCCACCAGGACGCAAGCCCTTTCTTTGGCGGCGGGTGCCCGCGGCCCCCACTCCGAGTTCCACAGATGGTTGCTGCAGTCTGGGTCTGGAAATCTAATGGTCTGGGCTTTCCAGCAGATGAGGGGCTCGTGTTTTTCTAGCCACCCCACCCCCAAAACCACCGGGTAAGTGCACGCTGGGGCAATTACAAAAATCTCCTGGTCCCAATGGCCCTCGATCCCCATGGGGCATGGTTCCATTTCTTGTGTACAGGGCCCCCCTCCCATCATGGACTCGTCCATCTGCTCAAACAGCATAGGGTGGGGCAGCTGCGAGCGCTCCAACCCGAGGGCCTCCACCACCTTGGGAGAAATTAGTTCTCTGTTGCACCCCGAGTCTATGAGGGCCCGTATTGCAGGAACCTCCTCAATTTTGGGTTCAGCAGCTTCACCATTACAAAATACAGTCTTCCCATAGTTCTCACCGTCAGTGGTGCCTTCTTCCGGTCGACCTGCTGGCTGGCACCGTTCAGAGCAGGTCGGGCCCGTTTCCCGCCGGCTCCTCTTCCCACGCGAGATCAGCCAACTCCGCGGAGAGCCGAACTTCTTCCTCCTGGAGCTCCTCCTGCACCATCAGCGCGCTGCTCTTCGCCGCATCCTTAGGGCGGCTGGGGGGCTTCTTGGGAACCGGGGTGCTCTGTCTCGGCAGCCCTTGTGGCGGATTGCTCCCTGCTGGGGGCTGAGGGCAGTTGGTGGTGAGGTGGTTTGGGTCGCCACACCGGAAGCAACGGCGGGGCCCCGCCGGGGCGGCCGCCGCCGGCTTTTTGACTTTGGCGGGCTCGGTCTTCACGGGGGTAGGTTTTGGCGTCCCTTTCCCGGCCAAAGCTTGGCGCAGCATCGCCACTCGTTTTAGGTTGGTCTCCACCTCACCCGCCAGCTGGATCCATCCCACCAGCGTATCCAGACTGGCTTGGGTGAGCGCCCGGTCCAGGATGCTGGGTTTCAGCCCGTTAGTGAAGTGCTCAATCTTCATCACTTCGTTCCAATTTCGGGCTCTGGCGGCGTTGGCTTGGAAGTCCGCCGCGTATTCCCGGATGGATCAGGCCCCTTGCTTCATGTTCTGTAACGCCGATAGCGCTCGGGCCTCCTGCAGGGGGTCCTCGTATTGGGTCAGCAGGGCTTGCACGAACGTGTTCACGAAGTGCAGGACCGGGCTGTTGGATTCGCACAGACTCATGTACCATCTTTTGGCTGCGCCCCTCAGCTTCGATCCCAGGTAGTCCACTCGGCTGACCTCGTCTGGGAACAAGTCTCCCCAGTAGTACATGAAGCTGTTCACCTGGATTGTGAAGTAATTCACCTCCTCCAGGTCCCCGTCGAAGGTGGCATCCAGCTCTCGGCCCCCTCTCAGGTCCTGGGTGCTGCCGGCGCTTGGGGAGCCACACCTCCTGCAGGGGCGGCCGCCGCCGCTTGGCTTGGGCGGCCTTGGGGCCCCGTCGGCCCTGGTTGCGGCGGGCGTGTCCCGGTCACTCCCAGCGCTCTCCCCAGTTGCGCGGTCAGGGTCTGCATCTCTTCCTTGAGGTCCCTTATCGCTCCGTCGACCTCACGGCGGACCATCAACCGGAACATCTCGTAGTCCTCATCGTGCGGGTCCTTGGGCTTCGGCCCTGCGTCCTCCACCCCACACTCCGCACCTTCGCCTCCGCCGCCCGGGGGTTGGGTCACGGGCGCTTCGGCTCCCTCGCCCGTCTCGCCTGGGTTGGCGGCTGCGGCCTCGGCCAGCTGAACCCGCTTGGTGTGGTGGGTCATGATCGCCTCCCGGCGGATCGGGGCCTGGTCCATCAGCGCGGTGGACGTCCTTGGTTGGTATTGCTGGGGGGTGACCACTAGCTGAAACTGGGGGGGGGGAGGCCACGGTCCTTCTGGCACTGTGGATGTGCCAGGGTGTCTCGGCCCCCTCCGCTCTGGCTGGGAGTTCTCCGTTGTCTGGAATCTGGTTGGTCATAGCCTTTCAAGTTGCCGGAAAGGTTGAACTCCAAGATAGGGAGTCCTTCAAAATGTCAAGTCGGCTGGATTCAATAACGAGTCTTTGGTTGAAACAAAGTTACTAGTTTATTGAAGACAGAACTATAGACCATGATAGAGATTGAAGGACTGGGGTACATAGACATTAACCAAGCATTTAAGGTATAGATCAAAAGGATTCCTGAGGTAGGGGCATTCTATGCAGTGTATATTCACATCAGGATGTTACTACTTCGTTCCCAAGCTGAGACCTTGGCGCTTTCACACTCCCACAGACACCCTGCCTGAGAAGGCTCCACTATCTTGTTCCCATATCACCATTTCAAAGCAGGCTACACAACAAAGGGACGGTGAGGGGGTGAGGAAAGTTAGCTAGCAGCATTTGGTGTTCAGTGTGGTTTACCCAGAACCCTTTACTTCTGAACCAAAGTTAGGATAATGCAGTTTGACCAAAATACAGCAGACTTGACAGTGATACGCAGACTATGTGCAGTCTGAGCCTGAATGCTCTGATGGACAAACACAGAGATAAGCATGTAAAATAGAGCATTGCTAGAATAGTGCACATGATGCTTGCGTGTAGGGTCAAGGGGAACAGAGGGAGAAGCTATGCAGATAAAACTCAGGGGAGCAAGGAGGAAGCTTTCTTTCTTTGAGTACTAAGTCAATATTGGATTTATATCCCGCCCTCCACTCCGAAGAGTCTCAGAGCGGCTCACAATCTCCTTTATCTTCCTCCCCCACAACAGACACCTTGTGAATCCAAGAAGGATCCAGAAGCCTTGCTTATTTGATTAACTTAAAACACATAACAAAGATGATGGAAGAAATAAGATGGAATAGTGAAGACATTGTGAGCATATGTACGTGAAATGTTTTTTGGGGACAGGCAAGCTTATTTTCAAGCCTTCAAAAGTGCTGAATTCAGTTTGTGACCATATAGTGATCCAACCTAGGAGGTGAGAGAGAATATTACACCTCTGGAAATGTTATGGCTGTTCATTTGCACCAGGAAGGCATGTGGTTCTGATTTATTGAAAACCTTTATAATCCACCAGTCATGTGCTCTGTGGCAGAATGACTCTGCCCTAGCCTGCCATGCCTGTTCCATCCTGCCCTCCAAGATCTTCCCAAAACCTGGAGAGGTTTTTCTCTCTCACCGATAACCCACTGCCACCACCTAACCTTTGCGGGAATTACCAACTGGGAGGGTCAGGACTCCCAAGTTTCCCTTTGAAGTTCTGAGCCTTGCCTTTGTGTCTCCTACTACCCAACATCGGGTCACCATGGAGACAGTTTACTGCCTTGTGCACCCATGAAAGAATAGCCACATGTCAACTGCCTGCCTTCCCCCAGATGTCCCTTTTAAAATAGACTGTCCAAGATGGTTGGAGGTCTATGTGGTACAGAAAACCACTACCAGCTTCAAAAGTTATAAAATGTTTATTAAAAAATAAAATGTTCACAAGCATACTTTTAATATAGCCCCAGATTAAGCAAGGAAATGGGTAAAACACAATACCTCTGTCCTTTGGTGTAGTGGTTAAGTGTGTGGACTCTTCTCTGGGAGAACCGGGTTTGATTCCCCACTCCTTCACTTGCACCTGCTAGCATGGCCTTGGGTCAGCCATAGCTCTGGCAGAGGTTGTCCTTGAAAGGGCAGCTGCTGTGAGAGCCCTCTCCAGCCCCACCCACCTCACAGGGTGTCTGTTGTGGGGGAGGAAGATAAAGGAGATTGTGAGCCGCTCTGAGACTCTTTGGAGAGCAGGATATAAATCCAATATTGACTTAGTACTCAAAGAAAGAAAGCTTCCTCCTTGCTCCCCTGAGTTTAATCACATCTCTTTTCCCCCTTCCACTGATGAAGTCTGGCCAGGTCAAGGAAGCTCTTCCTGATGTAGTCAGAAATTTCTTCCTAAGGACTTTCTAGTCTTAATTCCTCCAAGTCTCTGTTTCCTGCTTGGAAGTTGGGTGCGGGAGCTTGATCATCCCATGGTTCATCTTTATTAGCATTTAAATGTAGATGTGTTGAGGTAAGTCTGGAAAGCAATTTAAGATTTCTCCCCTTCCTGCCTGTTCTGTGCCCAGAGGATTTAAAAACAACAACTCAGAATGAGAGTTTTGTTTATTTATTTATTTAGAATTTATATCCCGCCCTTCCCTCCAAAGGGAAAAAAAAATTGCATTTCTTTACATGCTCTAAGAACCTTCTGTCAAAACACTAAAACCATGGTATGAGCAAATAACAAAGACTGTATGTATGCTACAACCAGTGCATTAAATCCATTTTGATTTCTTTCTACTCCTTTCCCACCGGATCTTTTTCCTCCTCTCTCATCTCCATAGACATTACTGGGATCCCTTCATCATTCCGCTCGTGTAGATTTTCAGTTTCGCTGTGTTTTAAAATAAAGATTTCCATCTTGTCCTGTATTAACTCTGCTAGCAGACTGATTTCCTGCATTAAGGAGGATATGGCAATCATAATATCTTTTTTTTCAAGCACTTCAGGTTGAATCTCCATTTTCTCTGCAATATAACTCAGTCCGATAATCAAAATTAAAAAACCAACTCAATGTCCCAAATAGCCTATCTTTCTCAATCTCCTCCAGCTATGGGCGTTCCTCTTACAATTCGGTTATAATCATTTCAATTCCAATCAGGTATCAAAAGCATTTCTCTTTAAAAAATATAGCAGACTTTTGTTCAGACCGTATTAAAATAATGCTCTCATTATAGTTTGATGAATTGCAAGCCAAATCCATTCAAATGTCCACGTTCAGTCCAATTTAAGTTATTAAGAGTTCTTAAGTTTGTTCTTTGTCTTTTTGAAGCCTTCCTTGGGGGAAAAAAGGGGGGGGGGGTATCACCCTCTTTCCCTTTTTTTTTTTAACAGTCCAAATTGGCGTTATAACAGGAGATCCATTGGTAGTAGTAAAAAAGAAAAACTTACTTGCACGATAGCATTTCAGTGATTAAGGTAGAAATATGATATAGTAGAAGCTTGTTAAAGAAGAAAAGCAGTCAGGTGTTCAACTCTCACAGCCATCATGGCGACCATGACGGTGGTGCATCGGGGCAGACAGGAGGAACAGGGACCAGCCGCTGCCGTTTCCCTGGCTCCTGTAGAGCTCCTTGAAGTCGGAAGACATCTCCAGGATCTTCCTTGAGATACCACAGCTGTGGCACCACCCCCCTACTGCCCAGTTTTGGGGGGGGGGGTCATTGAGAGCGAGCTCCGCGCACCCCACTGAGCTCGAGATTTCAAAACCCGGAAGTCCCACTGCATTAAAATTAACACCAAATAGGTAGGTTTTCAGTGGTGAAAGTAAGCAGGTAAGGACCAGTATGAAACGTCAGTAAGAAAGTGGCCAAAGTGCTAGTACTTCCTATCTTCAATGCCCTTGAGAGAGAGAATACCAATAAGAAATGTAAGATACTTTCGCTCTGGTAGGTTTTATACCTTTTTGTAGTAGGTAGTTAGAATAGCTACCATCCTTCTTAGATAAGTCATTCAATACCTTTGGAACAACTGCTCATAGCAACTATATCTATTTTTAACCTCTCTGGTTTTCTCATTTGCATTTTCTGATTTTGCCTTCCCCCATACTTTTGCTTCATAAGTAACAAATAGTATATAGTTTAAATCTAATAAATAATAACCTCACTAAACTTAACTGGAGATTAGAGAAGTTAATCATCTTCCTCAGCTGCTCGGTAGAATGACAACTAATCTGAAATGTCTGCATCATAGCCTGTGCCGTAATTGCCTGGTTGTGCTTCCTTTCCAAACACAGCCTTTTGGTATGTGACATGCTGACAAATACAGTTTTAGGAACCATATTAAGAGGTGGCAGCATTTCATTAACCAGTCAAATCATGTGCAGAGACGAAATTCAAATGCTTCTCTAGAAAATTAATGAGTTGTTGTTTGATTCAACTTTAATCTGAATTAATGTTTTCATTCCAATTCTAGTTCCAGTAATGTCAAGGACAATGGTGCATTTCTAATTTCCTCTTTCACTTTAAATTGTCAGCATAATCTGCCAATACATTATTAGCCCCTAGAAAGGGGACCAGAAAAAAAAAAAAACTGAGCACAACCAATATAGAAGATGATATCTCTGCGCAATAAAACTGTGTTTGCCATTGAAAAGGCTGGGCAATAGAACTGAGTGATGTGGATGCCAGCTTTCAGGATTGATTAGGCTATCAATGTACATTGTTTGACTCATTTTTATTGAAAATATATGCAGTTTGGGGCATTTTTCACATCACATAGCTCATGAATAATTTTAGATTGCTGCTGTGCCATTCTAGGGCTCCAAGACCCTGACATAGCTCAATGGTTAATATACTGAGGGATCTGAATTTAGGATATTGAGCTCCTGAGTGGTTTGAGGCAAATTATTTTACCATCCTTGTTTTCATTTTTAACCTGCTTTTTGGCTGATGAGGCAGCTAACAATCTTGTAATAATAAAATCCATAAAGACAATCAACACTGATTATTAACATTAAGTAAAACAAATAATGATCATTACGGTCACCCATAAATAATAGAACTAGGGGAGTTCAAGGTCAACAAGCTGATCACTAGCTATGGAGTCTTAGGGATAAAAAGGGGTTTTAGTTATTTTATATCAGGTATTAAAGAGATGGCCCTGTCTGAATGGGAGTGGTGGACAGCTGGGAGAGAAAGTTATGCAGAAAGAAGGATTTAAAATTTTTCAGCTTCACTATTTTAAGTCAAAAGTTCCCATTTCCAGTCAGCTTCTCCTTGACTGAATTAAACCGTAATTCCTTATCCAAATGCGGGAAAGGTCGAGTTTAAATGTTTTAATAAATTAATAAATAGCTTCATTTTCTTGTTCCTCGTGCTGATTTTTTTTCCTATGAGATGGATGTATGTTTCAACAGTCATCTCCCCTCAAATATGAAAGTAACAAATAGCATTTTTTTTAAGTTGAGGTGGGCTGCAGTATATTTTTTTCTGACAAAACACCTCTAAAGAACAATATATTGGTATTGTATTTAGAATAACATACAGTGATTGTAAAGTAACGCAATGAAACGTGAAACACCACAACAAAAAGAAAAAAATGCTGTTTCCTTCATGCTCAAAGGGAGATGAATGGGGTGTAATAAAGGAGTCTCAGTTAACTTCCCACAATTAGAAAAGCCAAAGGAATGGCCTTAATAATTAAAGTGTTCATAATTTTAAATAAAAACAGGAAAGGGGAACTAAATCCTTTGCCCTCATACAACCTACCTTGATTTTTATATGTTGACCCCTGCCTGGGGCTAATATCACTTGGTGTGTCTTATTTTTGTCAGACCAATGGTATGGGTGGCATAAATGCCCCTCTCAAAACTTTTTAAAGAATACAGAATACATCTTTGATTCCTTTCACTGGTCGTTTTCTTATTGTTCTCTACCTTCCTATTAACTTTCTTGAACTCCAAGTCAGATATCTAGGCACTAGAATAACAAATGCATCTGAAGATTTCTAAACTACCAGTGTTAATTTTTAAATTGGAATTAACTATAATAGCTATAATAACTAGTGGGACATTGTCTGGTTAGGATGTGATTAGTTCATATCCCAGTGAACAACCTCAAGATGCAATGTGAACAGATGCTCCAAAAGGTTTTGGCAGTTTCTGGTCCTGGTTATCACTTCCTCCCTCTGGGCCTTAAGTCAGGCCAACCAACACACCTGCAATGAAATGTTTTCGTTTAGAGCCCTCTTGCTGCAGCCATACTGCTGCCTGGGGGGAAAAAATGAAAAGTATTGATTTCAGAAGAAAGTATGACATGATGATCTGTCATTTTAAAGGCTGCTTTGGATTATACACATCTTTACAAAAATATATTCGACAATTTTGAAGGGTGGACATGATAAATCTTATGGTCTTCTAGACTCTGGTTTAAAAGACCATATGTCAAATTTATGTGTGATCCTTCTGGAATTGTTATATGGGTGTGTCAAAGGTGTTATTCTCCAACATTTATATTGTTCTGATTCAAGTAGGGGAAAAGTAGCATCTGAAGCAGCCATTTAGTGCATGGAAGACTAAAAGAACCAAGAGTGGTTTCATAAGACTATGCCCATGTCAATGAGATGCCGCATTCAGTTATATCATGGTGGATATGTATGTAGAATCCTTCCCCCACCCCCAATTGTAAGTATATTAATTGCATGTCCTGCTGACTTGCAACCAAGAACCTGCATAGTAAAAATATCTTCCAGGGTGTCAGATATTTTGCCAATGACAACATTTGCCTCAGAAGGTTATTCAGACAGAACGTACTGTTTTTGTGGTGAAGTAGTAATAATGGATGACATAAATGAATACCCAAATCAATTGATAGTCCAGATCACCTGTTTCTGAGTAGAAGAATCACATATTGTGAATATCTCACTGAGTTCCATCGATGAGATGGTTTCAGTTTATAAGTATGATAAGTTGGCTATTTAATATAATTAAAGTAACAATTAAATAGAACGGATGCATGACTGTGAATGTATAAGTGTGGCTGTCTGTTAGAGATAATGTGTTGGAGAGAAGCCTGCCTGTTAGAGGGAAAAAATGGGTATCTTCAGCTCATCATTTGATTGGGGGCCTCATTCAAGAAAGAAAAGAGCATGTGTTATATCTCTTTTTTTTTTGTATTTTTGTGTGTGTGTGTGTGTAAGTCACGGCGACCTCCGGTGACTGACCCCTGCTGGATATTCAGAGAGGTGGCTGAATGTCCCCACCTCCTGACATCTGGTATTCCAAGGAAGTCTCCCATCCAAGTAGTTGTCAGAGCTAGCCCTCCTTAGTTTCTGAGATCTGATATATTTGAGTAGAATAACAAAACTGCATTAATATTTATACCATTTATTTATCGGAAGAAGATAATCTGAAATGTCCTGCTAGAAGCCATAAAAGATATGTGTCATTTATAAGGCTATCAGTTTGTTTGTTTGTTGTTGTTGTTTTAATTTGTACCTTGACTGTACTATGATGTTACTTAGTTCTTATACAACTTTCTCCTTCATGTTTGCTAGTAAGTAGCCAATGGACATTCCTGTCCCTAATACATAAATTTCTTCTATGTAATTATACATGGTTTGTCTATGTAACTGAATATGTTTTTTTTTCAAAATAGATGTTTATGTATTTTCCATTGGTAGTTTTATCTCCTTTGTGCTGCTGCATGTTTTTGTCGGTTGTTTTGAGAGATTGAGCGTTTTCTCACACAGCTTACCACGCAGTCACAATCCTGTTCCCTTCGCAGCGTCCGGTCGGATTTCCCACCATCTGCGCCGAAGTTACAGGAAGTGCCGTGGCGTTTGCGTAGCAAACGTAAACTGGGGTTTAGCGGTTTACGTTTGCTACGCAAAAGCCGCGGCACTTCCTGTAACTCTGGCGCAGATGGTGGGAAATCCGACCGGATGCTGCGAAGGGAACAGGATTGTGACTGCGTGGTAAACCGTGTGTGAAAACGGTCATTTTTTTTAAATCCAGTTCAAATTTAGATCAAAAGTTGTAGACAGTGCAACTTATGGCGACAGACAATCTTGTGGGTTTTCCTAAAAGAGGATATCTGGTTTCCAGAACTAGACAGTGTTGAGGAACAGGTTTGTGTTTTTTTTTAAAAAAAAATGAACAAGAAAAATAGAGATTACGTAATTGGATTCTTAAAATGTAACATCAGGTGGGAAGGTGGCCTGGTACAGCCTTGTCTGGTCAGATCTTGGAAGCTAAGCAGGGTCAGCCCGGGGTAGTACTTGGCTAGGAGACCACTAAGGAAGGCAATGGCAAATCACTTCTGCTTCACTTACTCCGAAAACCCCTTGCTGGGGTCACCATACGTCATGCAAACAAACAAGATGCAACATCATCCTGTTCATTTAAAACATTTTCACTTTGATGACTGAATTGCTGTGGTCTCTGGTTTCCTTCTTCTAAGGTCTGATCTCTTAAGGTAGTAACCTAATCACCCACTGATCTTTGGACATTATTAACAATTAATTTGGCAATAATTAATTAACACTGTAATGAATGATTCCCCTTACAAAACCCTCTATTATCTATTATCACACTGTGTGATCTTACTTGAGTCCCAGTGAGAAAGGTGAACAATAAAGAAATAAACAACCATTATGCCTTGGGTCTGGTGAAGGAAGTGTACATATGTGTCATGGGTGCTGGGGACCCTTCAGAGGAAGTTGAGTCTGATGAGGAAACTGTGCCCCTGCCACCTGCACCAGTGCCCCTGCCTCCTGCTGGAGAAGATCCCAGCCCCCCTGCCTCGCCCTCTCGGGTGGCTCGTGTGCGTGACCGCCTCCGGCAGGACCTCAGGGATCGGAGGAGGGCGGCACGCTCACAAGCAAGACGCTCCCTGAGCCCTGAGTTCTGAGAGGATTCTGGCCCTTCTAAGAGCAAGGATGCTTGAGTGGTAACAGGATCCTGGCTGCCTCCCTGAGCCAGCAATTAGCCCAAACGGGCAACAGCCAGCAGAGGGCTATATAGCTGTGGGCTTTGGGAGGAAGCTTTGTGGAAGCAACTAGTCATCTCCCTGACATTCTAGCATCCACTCCGGCTTGACTTTGGTTCCTGACTCCCTGACTTTGGCTTTGGACTTCTGGACTCCCTGACCTCGGCTTCTGGACCTCAGACCTGCGATACTTCTACAGTGATTCGGATTTGGCGCCTCGGACCCTCCTGCTTACTGGCTACAGACCTCGGACTGCCTCTGGACTTTGCCTGACCCGGCCCCAGCCGTGACAGATTGCTTCCACCGACAAACACCCACTCCACAGGATGGATGCTGAAGCAAGTGAAACCACAGAACTACTGGCTGCGCTCCAAGCCCAGGTACAGCAGCTAACACAGGCAGTAGTGCACTTGCAGCAACAACCTGCGGCCAGTGCTCCAGCCAAGTGCCCAGTTCCCCCACCTGACAGATTTGGGGGTGCCGTGGAAGAATTTCCTGCCTTCCTAGCACAGTGTCGGCTGTACTTTGAACTGAGAGCACGGGACTTCCTCAATGACAAAACCAAGGTGTGTTTCGTCATCAGTCTGTTAAAGGGGCAGGCGGCCAAATGGGCCACACCCTTGCTGGTCGCGTCCTCTCCCCTACTGACTGATTACCAGGGGTTTGAGGCCCACCTGTCTGCTGCTTTCTCAAACCCAGTCCAAGCAGCCACAGCCAACCGGAAGATCAGGGCACTGAAACAAGGCAACTCCTCGGTGGCTCAATATGCCACTGAATTCAAGCTCCTGACCCAGGACTTGGCGTGGAATGAGGCTGCCCAGATGGACCAGTTTACTGAGGGGTTGGCAGAGGAGGTCCTGGATGAACTGGCCAGGGTGGAGCAGCCACCCACGCTCCAAGAACTTATCACCCTCTGCCTCCGCATCGATGGCCGCCTGGAAAGTCGCCGCCAAGCCAAGACCAGAGGGCGCCAGCTCCCTGCGCCGTGCTACCTGGCTCCTCGCCCGTCCCCAGCTAGTACCAGCACCAAGGATGAGCCTATGCAGCTTGGAGCTGCTCGACCCCGCCTGACCCCAGAGGAAAAGACTAGACGCCGCACGCAGAATCTGTGCCTCTACTGCGGCACGGCAGGCCACTATGCCTCTGGCTGCCCTGCTAAGCATCGGATACCTGGACCTTCGCTGCCACCGCCGCCAAAAGGGCAGCCCCAGGCGTAAGTGGACCCCCCAGCCTGGGGCGACTAGCTGGGTCCTCCGAACAGCGGGCTGATACCCCAGGGCCATTCCTGCTACCAGTCAAACTCTGTCTGCCTGACGAACGCTGGCTGTTCGTGTATGCCATGCTGGACTCGGGAGCGGCCCACTGTTTTATAGATGCCGCCTTTGTGAAGCAGCACCAGATCCCTGTGCAGACAAAAGGGATTCCGTCGCTGGTGGAGGCTATTGACGGGCGCCTCCTCCGTTCTGGCCCCGTCACCCAGGAGACCTGTCCCATCACCTTCCATGTCCAGCAGCACCAAGAACAGCTGCGGTTTGATGTCGCCCGCATGCCTCGCTTCCCGCTGATTCTAGGCCTTTCCTGGCTGAAGCTGCACAACCCCATCGTGGACTGGGCCCAGCAGGAACTACGCTTCCGAGACCCATGCCCCCATCTGACTCCTCCCACCACTCTAGCAGCTGGCATCCCGAGTGGTGGTCCTCAGCTCCCTCAGAAGTATGTGGACTTTGCTGATGTCTTCGAAGAGACAGGAGCTGATCAGCTTCCCCCTCACCGGCCCTACGACTGTGCCATTGATTTGGTACCTGGGGCACCACTCCCGGTGGGGCGTCTGTACCCAATGTCAGAGCCGGAGTTGGCAGCTCTGCGAGACTTCCTGGACAAGAACCTGAAACGCGGATTCATCCGACCCTCAACCTCTCCCCTATCTGCTCCGGTGCTCTTCGTGAAGAAGAAAAGTGGGGAGCTCCGGCTGTGCAATGACTACCGGGCCCTGAACAAGATCACCATCCGCGACCGGTACCCTCTACCACTGATCCCTGAACTCTTGGATCGCCTAAAGGGGGCCCAAATCTACACCAAGCTGGACCTCCGTGGAGCGTACAATTTGGTGCGCATACGGCCCGGAGACGAATGGAAGACCGCGTTTGGGACCCGATACGGGCAGTACGAGCACCTGGTAATGCCCTTCGGACTGACCAACGCCCCCGCTGTCTTCCAGAGGTTCATGAATGACATATTCCGGGACCTGCTCGACTGCTTCGCGATCATATACCTGGATGACATCCTAATTTACTCCCGCAATCCTGCCCAGCACGCCGAGCACGTCCGCCAGGTCCTGCAGCGCCTACGAGCCCATGGTCTCTACGCCAAGCTGGAGAAGTGCGACTTCGACCTGCGCTCCGTCGAGTTCCTTGGGCACATTGTGTCACCGCAGGGGATCCTCATGGACCCGAAAAAAATAGAAGCGGTCCTGACCTGGCAGGCTCCTCAGAATCGCAAAGACCTGCAGCGGTTCCTTGGTTTTGCCAACTACTATCGGCAATTCATCCCGGCCTACGCATCCCTGACCACACCCCTGACTCAACTACTCCGCCCCAAAGAACCCTTCCACTGGTCCCCAGAGGCCGATAACACCTTCTCCACCCTGAAGACTCGCTTTGCCACCGGGCCACTCCTGAGATACCCCGACCCCCAGCTTCCCTTTACGGTGGAAGCTGATGCCTCCAACGTGGCCCTGGGAGCAGTGCTGTCCCAGCGCGAGGAGCCGTCCCAGCCACTCCAGCCCTGCGCCTATTACTCGCGGCAGCTCACTGCTGCAGAGAGGAACTATACCATCTGGGAGAGGGAGTTGCTCGCGATCAAGGCGGCGTTTGAGGTTTGGCGACATTACCTCGAAGGGGCTCGCCACCCTGTTCAAGTGCTCACCGATCACCGGAACTTGGAACACCTCCAGACCACCCGCCGTCTCAACCAGCGCCAGATCCGGTGGTCCCTATTCTTCTCTCGCTTCGACTTCCGGATCTCCTACATCCCCCATACCCAGAACCGGAAAGCAGACGCGCTCTCCCGGAAACCGGAATACGCCCCTGCCTCAACTGAGACCGCGCCCGCTGCTCCAATCCTGCCGCCCTCAGTATTTGCAGCCACCTCCACTTCACCAGCACTCGTGGAGGACATTCGGGCTAGCCAGGCCAATGATCCCTGGGTCCAGCAACACCTCCAGGCTCTCCAAGATGACCCAACAGGGGAGTTCACGACTCACGGCGGCCTCTTGCTACACCGCGAACGCCTCTATGTGCCGCCCGGGCCCTTGCGGGCAGAAGTGCTACGCCTGACCCACGACTCGTTACCCGCCGGGCACTTTGGGCAGCATAAGACCACCCACTTGCTGACAAGGGAATTCTGGTGGCCACGAGTTCGCGCTGATGTTGCCCGCTATGTCAGCTCCTGTGACGTCTGCCGACGGGCCAAAGACATCCCAGCCAAACCCTCAGGGTTGCTGCAGCCCTTGCCCACATCTTCAGGACCCTGGGATACCATCTCGATGGACTTCATCACGGAACTTCCACGCTCCAAGGGTCAGACTTGTATCTGGGTGGTCGTCGACCTATTTACCAAGATGGCCCACTTCGTTCCATGCCCGAAACTCCCCACAGCTCAGGAGACGGCCCAGCTTTACCTGCAACACATCTTTCGTCTGCATGGACTCCCAGCCCATCTGATCTCCGATCGGGGCCCTCAGTTCTCCTCTCGGTTCTGGCAAGCCCTCCATTCCAGCCTGGGTACTCGAGTGCACCTGTCCTCAGCCTACCACCCACAGACAGATGGCCAGACAGAGCGCACCAATGCCACGCTAGAGCAATATCTCCGCTGTTACACCTGTTACCAGCAGGATGACTGGACCACTCTATTGCCCCTAGCGGAGTTTGCATACAACAACGCGGTCCATGCATCCACCCAAATGACCCCATTTGCTGCAACCTACGGGTACCACCCTCGGTTCTTCCCAGCGATCCTACCACCCACAAATGTCCCCGCCGTCGATGCCTACCTGCAAGAACTCCGTGCCAGCCAAGACTTGCTCCGAGAGCAGCTACAGCAAGCCAAGGAGGCATATAAACGGGCTGCGGACCGAAAGAGGCAAGAAGGCCCTCCAGTGCAGCCGGGGGATCAGGTGTGGCTCTCGACTCGCTACCTGCGCCGGCCTGGTCGGTCTCACAAGCTGGATGCACGGTTCATTGGACCCTACCCCGTCGTTGAACAAATAAACCCCGTCGCCTTCAGGCTCCAGTTGCCACCCCACCTCCGCATTCACCCCGTGTTTCATCGCTCCCTCCTTGTTCCGGCTGCACCCCCTGACCCAGCTCGGACTCCTTCCCCACCGCCGCCACCACCAGTGTTGGTGGATGACGAGGAAGAATACGAGGTGCGCCAGATCCTGGACTCCCGGTACCATCGTGGAGGCCTCCAGTACCTGGTGGACTGGGAGGGATACGGCCCAGAAGACCGGTCTTGGGAGCCCGAGGACAATCTTCATGCCCCGTACTTGGTGCACCAGTTCCACAACGACCACCCCGACCTTCCAGGTCCCTCGACGGAGGGGGGCCCTGGGGGGGGGATAGTGTCATGGGTGCTGGGGACCCTTCAGAGGAAGTTGAGTCTGATGAGGAAACTGTGCCCCTGCCACCTGCACCAGTGCCCCTGCCTCCTGCTGGAGAAGATCCCAGCCCCCCTGCCTCGCCCTCTCGGGTGGCTCGTGTGCGTGACCGCCTCCGGCAGGACCTCAGGGATCGGAGGAGGGCGGCACGCTCACAAGCAAGACGCTCCCTGAGCCCTGAGTTCTGAGAGGATTCTGGCCCTTCTAAGAGCAAGGATGCTTGAGTGGTAACAGGATCCTGGCTGCCTCCCTGAGCCAGCAATTAGCCCAAACGGGCAACAGCCAGCAGAGGGCTATATAGCTGTGGGCTTTGGGAGGAAGCTTTGTGGAAGCAACTAGTCATCTCCCTGACATTCTAGCATCCACTCCGGCTTGACTTTGGTTCCTGACTCCCTGACTTTGGCTTTGGACTTCTGGACTCCCTGACCTCGGCTTCTGGACCTCAGACCTGCGATACTTCTACAGTGATTCGGATTTGGCGCCTCGGACCCTCCTGCTTACTGGCTACAGACCTCGGACTGCCTCTGGACTTTGCCTGACCCGGCCCCAGCCGTGACAATATGTACCTTCTCCTATACCAAAGAAACATGTTCTCTGGTTCCAATATCAGTAGGAGTAAGGCCATCATTTTCACATAGCAAGATCATAGGACAGGAAATTGATCCTATTCAATCACAGTGCAGTGTTGAAGTGGGCCTCAGATAACATCTCAAAATCTGTCTTGTGACTGAAAACCAATTCACAGTATTGGCTCTCTATGACTACATTTATAGTAAATGTTCATGAAGAAATCTCAAAGCTTCATCAATATTATAAAAATTGTGACTTATTTCCACTTTTCTGATTTATAGCATGGGACTACAATGTTTTGTATAAGCCAGATGGATGAAGGCAGAATTATACTCTGAGAGCTCTGAAAAATATTCTGCAATAAAAAAAATGGCTGCACTTGAACATTTAAGTTCATCGTTAATGCTGCCTCAAAAAGAATATTACCGTCTTTGGTCTGTGCTTGTGACAAACAGTTCTCCTGCAGAGAGTCTGAGACAGGGACTGTGTTTGCTTAAGGCAACAGAAGTAGAATATTCAGCCAGCAGCTTCTGAAAAAACCTAGTCCCTTGAGCTTTGTGGGAAGGATTTGTGGAGTTTCCCTGCTATTGATTATGACTGGTCGAATCTATGCATTAAATCAGTTTCCAATCATTTTATCATTTTGTCTTCAAGGAACCCTTCCCTCATTGATTTGTCTTGTATGAAACCACAGACTTGTATGAAACCACAGAAGATCAATGGGGTGTAAAGAATTCTGGGGCACACTTGTTTTAAGCGGGGCCAACTAGACATATGAGATTTCAGCATAAATCTACATGAAATGAAAGTGTGCCAAACAATTTAATGCTATTGTTTACTGCAGTGAGTGAACACTGTTGTACCATCTGTCTTTTGAGGAAATTTCCCTTTTCCTTATTGATTCAGTTTCAGTAGAATCATGGAATCATAGAATCATTATACCTTTATTGGCATACATAAAATATACAGTTTTCATTATTGCTAGAGTGTGCACCTTTTTTTGAAAATGAATGAGCTTTCACACGTTCATTATGGGCGCTTTCACGTGGCGACTTTTTGCAAGTGGATTTTGCCATTCTTACACAGTAAAAATCCAGTTGCATAGGGTGTGAATGTTCCCTATGTTTTACAGAAATGTCCTACCCAAGGTTCAAATTCAGGATTCAAGTTACTGTAGCTGAAGCCAATAATGAAGCATGGCTGTTGTTCCAGCAAAGGCTGAAGGTGAAATTAGGCAAAACCAAATACAGGTAACAATGAATGAATGAGAAATGAGTGTTCCAAAATCCCAAATCTAAAACTATATAGAAAAAAAATCATTGTTTGGGGTTGCAAACATGTTTTCTGGAATGGTAAACAAAAAGCCAGGCTTCTTAGGCATTACTAAAAACATACCCTGAAAAAAAATTAGAGTTTTTCTTTTGTGTGTGTTGGCACGTATCATCGTCATCAGCAGCAGGCGCCTGTTTTTCTCTGATTATCGTGACTTCTCAGTCAACAGAATTTCTCTTTTTAACTGGATCCTTGCAGCCTCAAATTTTAAAACCTGAAAAACAAAACAAAATAAAATTTGGATTTGAATCTTGAAATGGTGCTCTCCTATTTGAAAATCATGAATCATTAATAAATGTGCCCTCTTTGAATCCAAGATTCAAAATCCTAACAGCATTTTTTTTGGATCGAGCCTGCAGAACAAACCATTTCAAAGGTTACAGCGATGGGGGAGAGGTTTTTTTGGTTGTTGTTTTTTTTGTTTTGTTTTGTTTTGCAAAGGGAGCCTTTCTTACTTTGTGAAAGGAGACAATGAACCACAGCAAGAAAGGATGGCAACTGCAGAGTTTTCAGCGGAAAGGGGAAAAAAAAATGTCCGTGATTCCAGGAGCTGCTCTGGACCTGGCCACAGCACAGCATGGCAGGAGCTGCTCTGGAACCAGCCTCAGCAGTACACTCTGGGAGCTGTTACCAGCCAGGCTGTGGCAGCAGAGAACTATGGGAGATGTCTGGAGCTCAGAGTGGCTCTCAGACATTGCTGCTGCAGACAGATCATAAGGTAAGTGGCTGGGCCTAGATGTTCCAGCTCAGCAATGTGGGAGGTCAGATTCCCCACACAAGTTTTTTCACCCCCACCTGTAAATTTCTCAATGTGGCCCCATCTGTGGATACTTAAATCTTGAGAGTGGAGCTCTGAAGAGAAAAGACAGATCTTTCTACAGATCTGAGAAAAGCCTCAGGTTTGTAGAAAAATCTAAAATCTAAAAAAAAAGAAAAGAAAAGAAAAGAAGAAGAAGAAGATATTGGATTTATATCCCGCCCTCCACTCCAAAGAGTCTCAGAGCGGCTCACAATCTCCTTTACCTTCCTCCCCCACAACAGACACCCTGTGAAGTGGGTGGGGCTGAGAGGACTCTCACAGCAGCTGCCTTTTCAAGGACAACCTTTGCCAGAGCTATGGCTGACCCAAAGCCATACCAACAGGTGCAAGTGGAGGAGTGGGGAATCAAACCCAGTTCTCCCAGATAAGAGTCCGTGCACTTAACCACTACACCAAACTGGCTGTCTTAATTGAGTGTCCCAGAAGGCTGAAGTGTTCTTCTGTTCTTGCATATGTTGGAAGTACTCCTTCAGACATAGATGACAGTAATAGTCTTTCAGATCTCCAGACACAATAGAAACAAATCTGACATCAAGAATCACGAGACTGAGAAACCTGTAGGACAGTGGTGGCCAACGGTAGCTCTCCAGATGTTTTTTTGCCTACAACTCCCATCAGCCCCAGCCAGCATGGTCAATGGCTGGGGCTGATGGGAGTTGTAGGCAAAAAAAACATGGAGAGCTACCGTTGGCCACCCCGTTGTAGGAGAACACTTGAGGCTTCCAGGACACTCAATGGGGACCTCAGAGTAGCTGTTTTATTGCAGTTGCTTTGAATGCACAGCAACTGTTTTCTATTCTGCCCTAGCTGAGAGACTCCAGCCATGCATTTACCAAACAAAGGTATCTGTGATGCCATAATTTTGTAAATTTCAGTACAATGTTACCCTTATAAATAAAGACACTTGTAAATGAACAACCAGGGAATTTTTTTTTTAAGTTCCCCTAAAGACTTTTCTGTGTTGCATTTTACTGTAAAATTTGTGACCATTACTTTATCCTATGCACATGATATATGCATATTTGCAGATCTTAAAGTGACCATTCTAAAAGTGAATTTCAAAAACAGGACACAGCAGGAGACTGCTGAGATACCACCATAACCACTGTCCAACTCCCACCTTTTCCTGGATTTGGCCCAGCGCAGGGGCATTTTTAGGGGGGGTTCCTGCTAAATTTCTGGAGAGCTTCTCCATGGCCCCACCTCCATAGGTAGTGATAATGGAGGGCCCTCCCTGTGATGTCACTGGCTCCTCCCTATGATGCCATTGGATCCCAGTTCATAGCAATGCCTCTGGCTGAGCCCCAGCCCCCCCACCCCGGAAAATTGGAAAGTCTACACCCCTGACTCTGACAGATACATTTGCCACTTGACCAGTGAACAGACAAAACATTTGAAAGAGAGATGCACAACTTTAAATAAATGGTAAATGTATATTGTTAAGCTGTTGGCAAAACTCACAGACATTGTATGTGCCTGTGCATTTATATATTTTCCTTTTTGAAATGTATAGCATTTGCACATAATTAAGGCTGGGCCGGCCACTAGGCAAATTAGGCATTTGCCTAGGGCTCCCGAGTGGGGGTGCTGAATTGGGCTCTTCCCCCCCCCCCAGCACCCAAGACAAATGCCTAATTGCTGTGGTCGCTGACTCATGGTGGCAATTAAGCAGTGAGCAGGCCACCTCCCCCCCCCCCCCGGCGCACTCAGAGAAGCGATGCCAGCCTCATGCTTACCCACTTCGATGGGCATCAATAGAGTGTTCTCTCTTAAAAGGGAGCAGAATGAGGCTTCCCTCTCCCCTCCCTTCCTGTTCTGGAAGGGAGGGGTGAGCAAAGCCTCTTCCTACTCACTATTAAGAGAATGGTCTACTACGATGCCTGCCGAAACAGGTAAGGACGAGGCTGGCGTTGCTCCTCTGAGTGCGCCAGAGGGTGGAACGGAGTGCTGCAGTGCATTGTAATGCCGCAGAGAAGAGGGGAGGGGGTGGCCCAGGGTTGCCACTGCAAAGGGGGGTGCGTGGGCAGTAAGTCTGCCTGGGGCGCAAAGCACCCTAGGGGCAGCCCTGCACAGAATGGACAAGTGGCAAATGTGTCTACCACATATGTTTAGGCCTTATGACTCTTCCTAGTTTTCATTAACTGGTCCCAATCTTTCTATAGTTATTTAAAGTCTTCTGAGTTTACAAAAAGGCACATTTTAGTCTGTTGTCAGCTAACAATCTTAAGCAGATCGACTCATAAGTACGTCCCAGTTTAATTAATGGAGCTTGCTCCCGAGAGAGCGTGCAGTACTTCATGTGAATTCACTCACGTATTTATTTATTTATTATTTATTTCCGTAGCTTTCTAGGCCGCCTTTTCCCATAGTGGGCTCAGGGCGGCTTCCAACACAATAAAACAATCGAACCAATTTAAAACAGTTTAAACAGTTTAAAATTCAGGCAATTAAGCCATAGCTCACATTAGGTGAGGCGGCATAGATGGTATAAACAGATCGATTAGGCTTACTTGTCCCAGCCTAGGTGTTCAAATTCCTGCTATATTGGTTTCAAGGAATCAGTACAGTGCAATCAGTGTAGGGGAGGGCTGTTTAAATGATAGGATGCCCATCTGCTTCAGCCATAGGCCCGATGGAACAGCTCCGTCTTACAGGCCCTCCGGAATGGTAACATATCCTGGAGGGCCTGAACCTCCACCAGAAGCTGATTCCACCAGGTCGGGGCCAGGGTTGAAAAAGTCCTGGCCCTGGTCGAGGCAAGCTGGACATCCTTTGGGTCAGGGATGGTCAGAAGATGTTGGCTGGTCAATCATAGCGACCTCCGGGGCTCATATGGGGAGAGACGGTCCCACATATGCTTTTAACGTAACAAAGTTTTTCCTTGGTGTGGGAGAGAGTGATTTCTAAGAGCACTAAGGGACATAAGAAGTGCCTTTCTGGATTACACCAGCAGACCATCTAGTCCTGCATCCTGTTTCACATGGTTGACAACCAGTTCCTCCAAGGGTCCAACAACAAAGTATAGAGGCCAAAACCTTCACCTGTTGTTGCTTCCTACCATCAATATTCAATGGTTTCCTGCCTCTGAATGTGGAGCTTTCCTTTAGTCACAAACCTTGGATACACCCAGGGCTATTTTTGTAGCAGGAACTCTTTTGCATATTGGGCCACACACCCCTGATGTAGCCAGTCCTCCAAGAGCTTACAGTAGGCCCTGCAATAAAAGCCCGGTAAGGTCTTGGAGGATTGGCTACATCAGGGGTGTGTGGCCCAACATACAAAGGAGTTCCTGCTGCAAAAAAAAAAAAGCCCTGGATGACCCTATGGTAGCCTATGATGCATTTATCTTCCATGAATCTGTCTAACCCCCTTTTAAAACCATCTGTGCCTATGGCCATCACTGCATCCACTAGCAGTGGATTCTACAATATGAAAAAAAAATAGAAAACTTCATTAGTATCATAACTGATCAAAACATTTCCCTGAAATAATTTTCTTTGTATATGTTTGCCAACTTAGGGGGAGGGGCAAAGAATATCCATGGGGGTGGAGGCAGAAAACTTAGGGACAGGCAATGAAGGGTATCGTAATTCTTGGAAGGGACAGAACACTACGGGGCACCTTAGGGCTAGGATTCCTGTCCACTGAGTGTTGCATGGGCTGACCTGACTTTCACTGCTCCTGTACTCTTTCTTTCTTTCTTTCTTTCTTTCTTTCTTTCTTTCTTTCTTTCTTTCTTTCTTTCTTTCTTTCTTTCTTTCTTTCTTTCTTTCTTTCCTTCTTTCTTTCCTTCTTTCTTTCACAGGAGCCCAGTCCTTGGCTTCCAGGATTTAGAGAAGCAAGTTCTTCTGGCAGAAGTGGCAGAGCTCCAAGTTCTGACTCATCCCATAATCAAAGGGCAGTTGCCCAGTAGGGGACCCAATTCTCTTGGATGGTGCAGTTCCAGGCTCCATCCAGCTTGAGAGGGCTAATGGCATTCCTAGCAGGTTGCTATGGTAGAGGAAAGGAGGGAAAGATGTTGAGAAAGGGAGGAGACTGCTTTGCCCTGCCATAGCTCTGCTCTGCCCTGCTGGTGAGCGGAGCATCACTTCATTGGGAGTCTCAGAGGAGAAGGAGATAGGGTGGGCAAGGAAGGGAAGGGAGGTGGCTCAGCTCAGCCCAGTCCAGCTCCATGTATGCCCAGCTCTTCCATGCAGTTTCCTCACTCTCAGCTTTGCCTGAATGGAAACGAAGAGGAGGTGGCTTTGGAATGTGTCCACCAATGGAGTTGACCACTATGGGCTCTACTGCTGTGGCCATTCCCATTTTAATTTTTTTAGACAGCAATTTGAGACTAGCAACAATTTCATATCATTAGACTCATCAGCTTGTCAAAAATATTTTACAAACTTTAAAATGAGGGGGAAATGGAGCTTCTACACTGATAAAAGAGGGAGGATGGTGGAAGGTGCAGAGAGAGGAACAACCTCAATGTGGGTGGCAGAGTGGCCTGCGAAGGGCATGAAAAGGGCAGAAATCCAAGGGAATCTGTATGCTTTTGAATTACCTTCAGCTTGGAAATGAAGCAAGGGGAAAACTGGCTCATAAGCACGCTCAGAAAACCTGAGAAACAGCAACCAGAAAGCTAAACCAATGCAGAACAAGAATGAAAGCCTCACAGACATACACAGTGAACGTGAGGCAAAAAACTTATGCATAAGGAGAGCCGGTTTGGTGTAGTGGTTAAGTGTGTGGACTCTTATCTGGGAGAACCGGGTTTGATTCCCCACTCCTCCACTTGCACCTGCTGGAATGGCCTTGGGTCAGCCATAGCTCTGGCAGAGGTTGTCCTTGAAAGGGCAGCTGCTGTGTGAGCCCTCTCCAGCCCCACCCACCTCACAGGGTGACTGTTGTGGGGGAGGAAGGTAAAGGAGATTGTGAGCCGCTCTGAGACTCTTCGGAGTGGAGGGCGGGATATAAATCCAATATCTTCTTAATAGGCCTTAATAGGTCAAACTATTCTTAATAGGCCTTAATAGGTCAAACTATTATGAATCACATTGGTCAATTTTTTCATATTTCCAGGTACTGGTAAGCCATATCCAATTAAAAACTCTAAATTCCAGAGAAGCTTTTCTCTGGAAATTCATAGTGCTTTGAACAAGAGAGATGTGACAAGCAGAAGATGCCAAGGCAGCAAATGACCACCTGGTCTGAGGGTACATGTGGAGTTCTCTCTTCTTCTTTTGTTGGTACTTGCTTACTGCAGGACAGCCATACTTTGCCTCTCTGGGATCTAAGAAGCTCAGTGTTGTAGAAGTGCCTCAGAAAGATGGATAGTTTTGCTCATGTGCTTTATAAAGGCAATAGAATCTATCTGAGGAATAACAGCCTCCTGTCCAGTTGAGTGTATGTAACTCTCTATATAATTTATATACTCAGGCATTTATATATTTCCCAGAATGAGTTTGCTTCAAGGGCTCATGGTTCACAGGAGACTGTGGTCTCCTTAGGTCTTTTTAAAATATTCTTTGTCCAAAACCATCAGGAAGCCTCATAAATTACCAGGCAGTTAAGCACCCAAAGTCAAAAGGGTGCAGTTGATGATGGAGCAAAGATTTATAGGGGAAAGGGCAGCAGGTTCAAACAGGCAGAGAAGCCTAATCAATCGCAAGGAAATATAGTTTCCTATTTACAACCTGAGCAGCTTTTGGAGAGAAAAATGCTGTCACTGAAAGACTTCCAACTTGACATCCTTTGGAGGTATTTTACCTTTTGAAACCTTTATTCTTTCCCTCTGTCTCCAGGCCTAAGCCCACAGTATAATGCATTTACTGGAATGCAGTGTTTAGTCTCTTAACACACACTGCCATGCCTAGGGACACATTCTGGCTCAACTATAGTGTTGTACATTGCATGTATAAAATGGACAAAACAGCATGAAAGGAACTAATCATTATGAATATGGGAACTGAATTTCCTGTATATTGGTACTATATGAATGGCAGCACATCATTCTTTAGCCAGTTTGGTGTAGTGGTTAAGTGTATGGACTCTTATTTGGGAGAACCGGGTTTGATTCCCCACTCCTCCACTTGCACCTGCTGGAATGGCCTTGGGTTAGCCATAGCCCTGGCAGAGGTTGTCCTTGAAAGGGCAGCTGCTGTAAGAGCTCTCTTAGCCCCACCCACCTCACAGGGTGTCTGTTGTGGGGGAGGAAGGTAAAGGAGATTGTGAGCCGCTCTGAGACTCTTCGGAGTGGAGGGCGGGATATAAATCCAATATCTTCTTCTTCATCTTCTTCTTTAGGAATGGTTGCAGTTAAGATTTTTGCATTGTAAAAGGGTATGATAATTGAGATCTGAGGAAGGGTACCTCAACTGATTCAGCCATGGTCTAAGCACTGGGAGATGTGAAGGCAACACTGTGAACATTGCTCTGCCTTTTGGTTCTTTTCCCCAGCCAGATAATCCTGGGGTGTATTGTATGAGTCAGCATTAAAGTGGGAATGGGAAAAGTTCTCATGGGGGTGTCAGTGGAATTACTGCCTGGCTATTTTTTTTTAATGACTTGAATTAACTGTTCCCATTTAGCCAGAAGGCTGTGTAAAGTTGAATATGCAGACTAGGTAGTTGATTTGCATAAGCTCGACACAACCAGTGTTCCCTCTAAGCCGAGTTAGCGTGAGCTAGCTCACAGTTTTTTAGCCTCCAGCTCACACATTTTTGTCTTAGCTCATGAAGGATGACCACAGAGCACCCTAATTTATGCAGTAGCTCACAGCTTTAATACCAGTAGCTCAAAAAGTAGAATTTTTGCTCACAAGACTCCGCAGCTTAGAGGGAACATTGGACACAACTGGTATGTGGAATGCAACAAGGCTTGATAGTGCTTTAGGGTAGGAGGATCACTTCAAGGGAAGGGGACATGATCCCCTAGAAGATGCCCCTTCCATTATGAATGAACAAATATCCTCTCACTCCAAGGATATGCTTCAAGGGGATTGTTATAGTGAGACAATACCAGGGCTTTTTTTGAGCAGGAACACAAAGGAACGCAGTTCCAGCTGGCTTGGTGTCAGGGGTGTGTGGCCTAATATGCAAATTAGTTCCTTCTAGGTTTTTCCTACCGAAAAAGCCCTGGACAATACAATAATTGGGACCCATGGAATGGGTCTTTACAAAGAATGAGCTAGAGCCATGTGAGGAAGTGACAAGATTGTTTGCTTCCACTTAAAAGCCATCAGTCTTGATAAAGGCAATGAAATGTTTGACACCGGCTAGCGTGGACTGGCTTTACATGGATGAACTTATTCTTTATCCTAACACCTCATTGAAACAATAGAGGACTGAGTGTGCATGACTGTGAAGTGGAATAATCTGTTTGATGTGAGGATTTCATGCGGAACCCATAAAAAAGTGCCTATGTGCACTCTTGGTGAAATAATTCATTACAGACTGTTATCTAATGTTTTGGTTTATGAGTCATATGCAGACTCCTAACCTTTAAAAAGTGCCTGTGTGCACTCTGATTTATTCTACTGCAGACTGTTTGGATTCATTTAAGTGCAGACTGTTTGGAAAAAGTTGAGGAGTCTCAATGTATGGATGAGATGATAGTGAAGAGAGGAAGGCTTTAGATTCATTAGGCACTGGAGGACATTTTGGGATAATTCAGACCTATACAAAAGTGATGGGCTTCACTTGCGCCAGGATGGAACCAGACTGCTAGTGTATAACATTTAAAACATGACAGAGCAACTTTTTTTTGGGGGGGGGGTATTGGCATGTGTGTGTGTGTATGCCATAACTTCCAGGTGCTCATTCACACACACACACACAGAAACATGCATATATATACTAGGAGTAGGGCCCGTTGTGAAGAAAAATACAACGGGCTCTAGAAGGAGGCTCTGGCCAAGTACCCACCACCCCTGCTGTCTTCCCACCCACCCAAGTGAAGGTATTAACTCCCCCCCCCACCTCAAAGGGAGTTTATCTCTGCTATCTAGAGAACAGCTGTAAGTCTGAGTGATCTTCAGTGGTTCCCTAGAAGGAGATGCTGATGCTTGTAATTGCTTTCAAACAGTATGGTCAATTTTCTCACCTGGAGATTCGCAACAACGATTCCCCAGGAAGAAAGTGTTGGAATTTTGTACCTTGTCCTGCATGTCTTTTGCAATGATCTAAGTTCCAGTCATTATAGGGTTAAGTATGTTTACCTGTTTCTCTATTGTCTACCTGACCTAGGAAGAGGAACTTGGCTGTCTGCCAATGAAGAGAAAGCCCGCAAAAGGCCTGTTTGTTTTGTTTAAGCTGTTGGTCAGTTAGTCAGGTGACTTCCTTTGTCTAGATAGCAAGAGGTCAAGGAGAAGGAGGAATCTCCATCTTAGCAATGCGACTTTCTTAGAGATAAGATGTAGGTTATAGAGTTTCTTATTTTCCACCCCAGTTCCCTGTAGAAATAAAGTCATGATTTTGCTTTTATACTAAAAGGCTCTCGATCTCATTTTGATCCAACGATCCATTGTACTGTTTGGGATATAGAAACTGATTTTCCAAGCAATACCTCTAACAGAAAGGCCTCTCCCTTTAAGTCCATTCTGTCGTATAAGCCCACTGCTACCATTGCTCTCATGCTGCCCTCCCGCTCTCGTGCCATGGCACCACCTTGGCTGCTCTTGCACCGCCCTGCCCGCTGTTGTGCCACCTTGCCTGCTTTCATGCTGTGGTGCTAGCTTGTTTGCTCTCACGCTGCCTTACGCACTCTTGCGCTGCCCTGCCCGCTCTTGCATTGCCTTGCTTGCTCTCGTGCCATTGCGCCACCTTGCCACTCTCATGTTATGGCGTTCCTTGCCTGCTCTCCTGCCGTCTTGCTCGCTCTTGCACCATGGCACCGTCTTGACCGCTTTTGCACCATGGTACCGTTTTGCCTGCTCTTATGCCATGGCACTGCCTTGCCCACTGTCCTGCCGGCCTGCCCACTCTTGCACCGCCCTGCAGGATCTCACGTCGCCCTTCCAACTCTTGCAGCAATGCCTTGTCCATTCTCGCACTGTGTTGCCTGCTCTTTCACTGTGGCGTCGCCTTGCCCACTCTCCTGCTGGCCTGCCCACTCTTGTGCTGCTCTGCCCGCTGTTGCATTGCCTTGTTCACTCTCATGCTGTGGTGCCGCCTTGCCCGCTCTCACACCACAGCACTACCTTGCCCGCTGTCCTGCTGGCCTGCCCGCTCTCGCGCCAGCCAGCCTGCTCTTGTGGCACCACCTTGTCTGCTCTTGTGGCACTGCCTTGCCCTCTCTTGCACTGCCTTGCCTGCTCTTATGCTGCTTTGCCCACTCTCCTGCTGCCTTGCCAGCTCACAGACAAACTGTCCTGGACAGTAAGCCCCCTTGTCAGCAGAGAACTGTCTCCTTCAAAGGTCAGTGGCCTTCTGCTGATATTTTTGCCTGACAGGGCTGGCGGTGGGCAGGGGAGAGCAGAATCAGCCAATGGCATGGCAGAGACAGTGTGAGCCAATCCTGTGCAGATCACATCCAACAAATGAAAATCCTCAGAATTGCCACTACGGTTGGGCTTTTGGCTGAATAAAGCCTATTCCCACCTCCTGACTGCTGGTATGACAAGGATAACCGATTTTGCACACAGCTCACCTTGGAGTCACGTTCCTCTTCACTGCGCAGCATCTGATCAGATTTCCCACCATCTGTGCCGGAGGAGCAGGAAGAGCCGTGGCTTCTGCCTCGCAAATGGAAACTGGGGTTTAGCGATTTCTGTTTGCGACGATAAATCCTCTCATGGATTTGAAATTGGCTAAAAACAAAACCAGGAGCAGAGACTAGGAATAAACAGTTCTTGCAGTGGAGGGAGATGAGCAGTAGGATCCCTCAGGGCGTTTTCGCACTGACCTTCAAGTGGCGCGACCACCCTCTTCACACCGGAGGATCTGCCCGGATTTCGCACAAGAAGCGCCGGCGCACCCAAAAGAGCCGGCTACTTCCGTCGCGAAACCCGCTCAAACGTTTTCCTGCTTCTTGGCGGTTTCCGTTTGAGCAGGTTTCGCGACGGAAGTAGCCGGCTCTTTTGGGTGCGCCGGCGCTTCTTGTGCGAAATCCGGGCAGATCCTCCGGTGTGAAGAGGGTGGTCGCGCTACTTGAAGGTCAGTGCGAAAACGCCCTCAGAGATCTGTATCTGGACTGGTACTTTTCCACCTGTTCATAAATGAAGTCAAGGCTGAGTTTCAAACTTGGAAAATAGCAAGTGAGATTTAATGTGGACAAGTGTAAGTGATACATATAGGGGTAATCCCAACTTCACATATACACTGATGAGATCTGAGCTAGCAGCATCAGACCAAGAAAGGGACTTTGGGGTAGTAGTAGATAACTCAATAAAAATGGCAACCCAGTGTGTGACTGCTGCGAAAAAGGCAAATTCCATGCTGGCCATAATTAGAAACAGAAATAGGGAATTAAAAACTGCTACTACCTTACTGCCTTTTTCAAATCCGTGGTGAGACCACACTTGCAATATTGTGTACAGTTCTGGTCACCATACCTGAAAAAGGATATTGTAGAGCTTGAAAAGGTGCAGAAAAGAGTAAACAAAAATGATCAGGGGGCTACAACAGCTGCCCTATGAGGATCAGGGGCTAGAAAAAAAGGAGACTTAGGGCTAGAAAAAAGGAGACCAAGAAAGACATGATAGAGATCTATAAAATTATGCATGGCGTGGAGACAGCAGACAGGGAGAAACTCTCCCTCTCATAATACTAAAACTTGAGGTCATTCACTGAAGATGAAGAGTAGAAGATTCGGGACAGACAAAAGGAAGCACTTCACAGAACGCATAGTTAAATTGTGGAACTCAGTCCCACAGGATGTGATGATGGCTGCCCACACAGAAAGCTTTAAAAGGGGACAAATTCATGGAGGATTGAGCTATCAATGGCTTTAGTCATGATGGGTGTCTATTCCCTTCATTATCAGAGACAGTGTGCGTTTGTATATCAGTTGCTAGAGAACATTGGAGGGAAGATGTTGCAATCTCCTTGCTTGTGTGCTTCCCAGAGGCAGCTGGTCAGCTGCAGTATGAATAGACTAGATGGGCCTTTGGTCTGACCCAGTGGCTCTTCTTAAGTTCTTCTGTTCTTATGCTTTTCTGTGTCAGCTGTGGGCAGATTTAATCTTATTTGAACACTTTTTTTTTCATTTGGGTTGCCCATAAAGCACAGAAAGGTGGGGTATAAGTTCAGTAAATAAATAAAACCCCTAGATCTTCTTGGCACTTGAGGCAAAATGATAAATGACCCCGACATAACTCATTTCTTTCTGTACTCTCATAAGAGAGTGTGCTATGGTTCGGGCTGGGGCTGTACATTTGGAATATGTTCATTTATACTGTGCACACACACACGCACGCACACACACAACATCCATATGAGTGGATGCTATACAGCATCCAAAATCTATTCAGAAAGCTTTGGTCTAGAGGAACACACATTCTTATTACAAAACAAACTTCTGTCAAGGGCCTAAAATGGCTCTGAAATGTTGAGCTACTAGAGATGAAGTGACTCACTTTTAACAACAACAAAAAATAAATCAGCTGAATATCAGTCTCCAAGATATTTTACGCCTCCTTTCGAAAATACAGATGCTCTTGCATATAGCTTATATGGGTACACAGCAGGGTACTTCTCCAGCACAAGTAAAAGTAGGCTGAATCCTGGTGAGTTATTGGTGAGAAAAAAAGGAGTTAAATACCCCCCCCTCCCATACCAGTGTCTCCTGTTCCATTGCAGTCGCAGTCCGTAAAAGTAAGATCATCAGGGAAAATATTCACAGGATCACCCCTTAATGAATAGCTCTGAAGGATGGGGTGTGCATACAGCAAGGGTTAGCGATGCTGGAATGCGTCTCCCATCTAACATATGTAAGCAGGCTATCACTGTGCAGCTGCGTCCTGAATTCCCAGTTCAGCAATACAGTGCGAAAGGGGAGCATGCCTAGAACAAAGCACATGACTATAGAGTGAAATATTCTGTATCAGCGTCACGAAAGGACATTCTATAATGTCACCAGACTATAAATCCGAAGTCTGGAGCCAGGAACAAATGAGACAAACCTGAAAAATCTCAAATCTAAAAAGGGCCGTTTTGTTTTGTTTTAAATAAAAAAGCACCAAAATAACAGAAGCAGCTCCTGTAGCTTTCAGAAACTTATGCCTTCTCAGTGGTGACCACAATAGTACCCCCAGCATGTGTTAGGCCTCGGAAGAGCCTTTGTGGCCAGGAGATGCTGTCTGCCTCTATAGGGCTACCCCACATGAATAATGGGGTTCCCAGCTCTGGAAACCAAATGGATTCTTGTCAGAAAACAGGTCAAGGAAGAACACTTCTCTCTGTAAAATGTCAGAGAAACATGCTGGGGCCTGGCTGTGATTACAACATAGGCATTTCCCTGGTCTGGCTACTCTCCCCCTCCCATCTGAATGATGAGATTATGGATTCAACTGGCAATGTATTGTTTCTGTCTTCATCCTCGGCCAACTGATTAAGTGGCCATCTCCCTGCTTCCTTACGCCAACTCAACCTATCTTTTGTTTCCTCCTATGGTAATGCCTGCCACCTGGGCAAATCCGTTGTCTTCTGTGCTTACTCCTCCTCAGGGTATCTCTGCTAAATTGCTTGAACCATTAATACCCATCCTGACCCATCATAACCTATCCTGACAAACATTACTAAATCAGCTATGCCAATTGTCTCAATCTTGGAATCCATTCATGTGTCCAAATAGCCCATCAATGACCATTAAGGTCACAATAGTTATGGGATGGTCTCTTCTCCTCAAGCGTCATTATAGCTCTGGGAGGGTCTTCAACCCTCCAAACCTTATAAAACACGAGAGCAAGCCACACTTCCTTGTTCATTCTGATCACATGTAGACAGGTTGTTCCCTCAGAGTAAGGGGTCCCTCAGACGTGGCACAATGGCAGTACATGTCTCCATCTTTAATTTCTAAATGGACCTCTGCACATCTGGGCAGGTAGTATAACCTTTATGATAAACCCTACAAATCCCTATCAATCACCTCTCTCTAAGCCCTTGAGCGTGTATTTTATTGTTCGTGTGTGATTGTACCTTTTAAATATTTTTCTAGTAAACATTATAAAATATATTCAATCTGGAGTCTTTTCTTCCTGAGACCAGACTTCTGTATCATTGGTGAAGATCTCAGCTCCTAATTCGCTCTACCTGAGTCTCCCTCTTGCTAATTTCCCCATCTAAAAGAGGAGTCCTATCCAAGTATTTCCGGTAACACCTTAGTTTCTGTCAGTAAAAGGAAGGGAGAGAGGGTCTTTCCAGGGCTGCTTTGGCCATTGAGGGAAGACTCATCAGGGCCAGACTTAGTAGTAGGGTTGTCAGATCTGCCCAGCCTCCTCCAGGGGTAGGGTTGCCAGTTGCAGGTTGGAAATCTCCTGGAGATTTGAGGATGGGGCCTGGGGAAGACAAGTACCTTAGTGAGGTAGAGCCCACCCTCCAAAGCGTCCATTTTCTCAAGGGGAACTAATCTCTATAGCCTGGAGATGAGTTGCTATTCTGAGGGCTGGCATCCCTACCTGGCAGCAACTGTGTGACTCACATAAAACTGACTGTTTGTTACTGTTCAACAGTGGTCCTCTCATGAAAGCCAGCGTTGCACAGGGGTTAGAATTTCAGACTTGGATCTGGGAGACCCACATTCAAATCCCCACTCTGCTGTGGGAACTCTCCAAGCATTCTTGGGCCTGTTACTCATTCTCAGCCCAACCTAACTCATCGGGTTGTTGTGAGAATAAGATGAAAGAGAGAACGGCGTTAGCTGCTATGAGTCCCCATTGTGGAGAAAGACGGGTTATGCAGTAAATAAGCAGAAAGAAACAGAAAACAGGTGGGCTGATGAAAAGTAGGTTAGTTGGTGGTTGAGGAGGATAGAAGGGAGCAAGAAAAAGTGAGGATGTGGGGGCTGCCAGGAGGATGGAAAGAGGAAATAGTGTGAGGTTCCCCACTGCACAGCTGGCCATGGCTCTGCAGCTGGAGCTGAACCATTTGGCCAGATTTTTCATAGAGAGAGACTGCAGGGGTAGGGAAAGAGGGCAAACTGAACTGGCTAGTGGATGGGAAGAAGAGAAGGAGTCAGGAAAAAGGAAGAGGCTATGTGGGCTTTCAGGGAAGGGAAAGAGGGAATAGTGGGGGAAAGCAAAATTAGATGTCCTCTTCAAGGCTTTGCGGTCCCACGTTTGACAGTTGATCTAATTCTCATTTGGGCCAAATCTATGGATGCTTAAATCTGGAAATCTGATTCTTGAACAGACAAGACAGATATTTCTACATACTGGAAAAGCACCCTAGGTTTGCAGAAAACCCTGAAATCTAAATACATTAAAATAAAAAAATTAAAAATGGACCCAGTAATCCCTTCCCAAATAATAGCAACAGAGCCTGTAGCTTTAAGAAACAAATGGCCTCAGTGACTGCCAGCCATCAAGCCTGGGTTTCTGTCAGTAAATGGCAGGAGGCAGTGAATAAAATGGAAAGCAGGAGAACGATGTATGATGACGTTTTGGGTCCCTATTGTAGAGAAAGATGGGGTGTAAATGAAGTAAATAAATAATAAATATTATATAACTGAAGACTGGAGGCAGATAAAATGTAGGGTGGGTGGGAAGGAGAGAAAGAAACAGGAAAAGGTGAGGATATTGGGGTTTCCAGGAGGAGGGAAAGAAAAAGGAGTGGGGTGCAGGGAAAAGTGAGGCTCTCTACTGCACAACTGGGGTTTGTGACCCGCACTGCAAACCTGAAACAAACCTGGTGGCCAGCACTGCATAGCTGGGGCATAATTTTCTTGGAGGAAGGCTGCTAGGAGGAGGAGGACGTGAAATCTGAATATAGGGGGGGGGGGGGCATAAAGATAGATTGGCTGTTGGGCGGGGATGAGAGAAGAAATCGGGAAAAGGACAGAGGCTGTGGGGGTTTTCAGGCAAAGGAAAGGGGGAAGAGATGGAGAGGGAAATTAAATACCCCAACAAGTAATTGTGGGTTCCCCATCCATGTGTATGCATGTGTATGAGTGTGTTGTGGGTCAGTCAGGAGAGGAGAACTCCTCAGGAGGAGAGGACTGTGACTGTACCTATCTCTGCACAGCATGCAGAGAGAGAGAGGGATGGAGGGAAAGAGAGAGAGAGAAAAAAAATGCACACACTGAAACAATCTCCCCACCCCCAAAACGTAGGCTGTTTCTCTTTCTTCTTATTTCTCACATTTACAGGAGGGGTATTTAGGAGCAGAGAAAGCCAAATATCAAATATATCTCTATTGCCCTCTAGTGGAATCTGCTATAAATAACAGCCCCATAATGAGAATTACCTTAGGTTTTAATCTGTCAATGCTTTCTCCCATTGTTAAATTGATAACGTTTAATGTAAAGGCAGGTCAAATGTGAACCTCTGTATTTACAACAAGCATGATTAATGCATTTTTATTCCGCTTCTTTTACTCTGTCCCCTGTTGGTCATAAACGAGGGAAATTAGAACTTCAGGGAGGAATGTCTGCTGTTGGTAAACAGAAGAAGGTCCTCATTATGCTTTCAGGATAGCCTGAAATATTTCCCACTTCCTGGTCTCCATGAATACCACAGCCAACGTTCCTCAGCAGACCGATTTCTCTGAGAAACTAAAGGGAGAAATAACAAAGGGAGGTGGGGAGGGGAGGAAACTAGGCTATTTTTGGGCTGCATCCACAGTTCACAGTAAATATGACTCCAGATTGCATCTGAGGTAGGGTTGTCAGCTCCGGGTTGGGAAATGGCTGCACATTTGGTGGTGGAGTCTGGGACCTCAATGCCATATAATGCCACACAATCCACCCTCCACCTAGGGGAACCATTCCCCCCTCCACCCAGAGGAACTGATCTCTAATTCCAGAAAATCTCCAAGCCTCACATGGAAGATGGGAACTCTAGTGTGGGGATAGGAGCAACCAGTCATATCATTGTGAGAAGATGTTTGGGGAGGAGGATGGAAAATATAAAGAGCGCGGTAAGTATATGTAGTATGCATGTGAAGGTATGGTTTGAAGTACTTGTACTGGTGCAGTGATCACTGATTTCCGATCTCTGTGAAGGTGTTGCAGCTCTGAGGTCCTATGCATTTGAAGACAGGTGGATGGGGAGGATGCAGTGCTGTCTACTCTGGACTTGCTATCCTGAGTCTTTGCGTCTGAGGTTCCATTTTGGAGATAACCACAATTTAACTGGGAAATTTTACATTTAAAACATGAACTTTGCTACTGAGCTATGACCCATTCCACTAGTTTATGTTTATTTATGTTTATTTATGATTTATATCCCGCCCTTCCCACCAAGGTGGCTCAGGGCGGCTCACAACACATGAAGTCTAACATAACAATATTAAGTTTTAGGCATTTTACACAGTTAAAAACATTTAAAACATTAAAAGCATTAAAACATCAGAAATCTGTCAGAACCACACTTAATTTTCCATGCCGGTTAGCTGTAGGCCAGCCGGAAGAGGGTTGTCTTACAGGCCCTGCGGAATTGAACAAGGTCCCGCAGGGCCCTCACCTCCTCCGGCAGCTGGTTCCACCATTACAGAGAAAGCCCTATCCCTGGTAGATTTCAGGCGAGCTTCCCTTGGCTCAGGGATAACAAGAAGGTTTTGGGTTCCTGATCTCAGCACTCTCTGGGGAACATGTGGGGAGAGACGGTCCCTCAGGTAGGCAGGTCCTAGGCCATATAGGGCTATGTGCCTTAGTATCTGATTTTTTTTTTTTAAAGAACATCGAGTCTGAATCTCTCTTGGTCTAAGCTGTAAGCCTGAAAGCATTAGATATCAGTAAAAGAGTGAATCAGAACCTGCTGGTGTCCTCATTTTAACATGCTTAGTATTTGTTTTCCCCAGAGGCCCAGTCCAATCTTTCTAAAAATTACATTTGCATATTTTGTATTTTTCCATCCTTCGAAATATTCTTTGGACACAAAGGCATCCTTCCCCTGGGTTTCCAAAGGACCACGCATGCCCGTCTTCATTCAGTAAGGCAGGCCTCAAATACCAGGCATCTGCTGCTGCTTCTTTGTGATTATAACACAGAGGTGCTTGCTCATTTCACTGCCAATGTACCTTTTCTCATAGGCAGAGGATGGCAGAGAAAAGGCTTAGCTCCGGGGATTACAATGCAGTTTCCCAGGAAGATAATGGAATGCTCTTCACATTGTCTGAGCTTCCTTCCATTCCTCACATAAATTTAACAAGAGCGTCCTCTGGTGGAATTAACATCCATTACCTAATCAATCTCCCTCTGTTGTCCTTTATAGAAGCTGAATGCATTTGATCGAGGTGGGGTAGACAAAATGGAAGCTTACCCAAGGACAGGAAAGCATGGCGGCTTAATACTAGCACGGTTTTAAAATTGATCTTTTCTTTGTAGTTCTTGCGTTGTATTTCCCTCTAGCAAAAAGACAGGCCTCATATTTTGTCATGACATTCTGTTCTGAGAAGCTGCTCAGGGAGAAAGAAGTATATAAATAAAAAGCAGAGAGGACTGCACGGAATCTCCTAGCCCAGTTCTGAAAGGATTGTATTTTACAGGTCTTTTTACATTGCTACTCTGTGAAATATCTTGGGCATTCATACCATAGAATTGACAGCACCTCCAGGTAAAAGGATCTTCTTGGGCAGTACAACTAGTTGCCATAACTCCTGCTGAATATGGTGCCCAGTCCATCACAGTATACAATAGTAGGCTAGATGAATAGATAAGGCAGTTTCAAATGATTGTAACATTTGCTCTAGAGCTACGTGAACCTATCAGAGTGAAGAGGGATCATTATCCCAGTTCTGAGGTTCTTGTATTGATTTTGTGGGAAGTCTGCTTGCTCGCAGCACACATTTCACCTTTGCACAAAATGGCTACTAACTTACATTTTCGTAATACATTTGCAGTAATCGAAACTGACCAGAAGGCAAAATGAAAATGGCATTTCATTTGATGTTTCAAGAATGTCTTTAGAGCTCAGCCACAGGTATGGTTCCTTCCACCATCCATTTGGCAAGTGTCAGTCATGAACTGTGACTGGCATTTTGGTCAGGCTCCCCCTTCAAGCTTCTCATAAGTTCTATAGCATGTGGTTTTGGCCCCTGGCCGAGTCTACTCCCAGCCAAGGAATGATTTCACCACCAAATAGGTACCTGTCAGGATACAAGGACTGGCCAGAATTGGATTTCAAGACATTCACTACTCGCACGACCATGGCAAAATGCAGTTTGGAACAAATACTTCCATCTATGTGCGTTTTACTAGTTCCTATTCCCTCCATGCAAATTCCTTTGCTTTTTCTTTCACACAAATGGAACAAATAAAAAAAAAAATACAAGAAGAAAAATAAGACTGTAAAAACCTCAAGATGATTTCAGTTCTTGAATGAAGTTACAACCAATGATGGAGATGATATTTAGTATTTCTATAGGGTTTCTATAGGCACTGAAACCACTTTGAATCCATTACCATAACAACAGCCCAGCAAAGTAGGTTAGTACAGTATTTATTACCCTGTTACAACTTATTTATGACCTCTGTTGTCTCTTGCCACGGATCCCTCCATGAACTGATGCTTATTCATTTCACTTTGACCTGAACTATCACCAATAACAATAGCTTTTTAAGATTGGGGTTTGTTTGTTTTTTAAAAAAGGACCTGCTGTTATGCCACCATCTGGGTATTATTGGACTAGGGGGCACAGGGCTCCCTTTATGGTACAAACTTAGTCAGATCCATATGTGAATTCTTTCGCCAGAGATGAGAGACAGTCAGTTGCTAGGCAACCTTTTGAAGAAGCAGCAAGGGGTGTCACCAGGAAGGAGAGTAATGCTGGAAATCTGAGGAGGCAGGTAATAGATGAAATAACTACAGGTCTCACAAAGCGGCTGAGCTTTTTGCCTTGAAAGACTATATGAACAGGAATGGAAGGTGAATTAGGGAGGCTTTGCTTAGCTGTCTCCCTTCCTGCTACTTTACTGGGACACACACACACACACACACAGCTATTCCTCCCCCCCCCATGGAAAAATATGTGAAGGGAAAGGAGGGAAATAACTCTAAAGGCAGACTGGGAAGTTCAAATGATCCAGATTCAAGCCAGAGTGAGCAGCTCCTGTGGAGCTACAAAACACAGCTCAAAACTGTCCAGCAGCACCAGAGATGGGTGCCATTGCCTCCTTCTGTAGTTATAGCAACTGAAAGTAGTGTCGGATGAGGCAACCCATTTGAGTTCCTCTTGAATATCTGACTTTCAGCAGCCTTGGCAACCCCACCTGGACATGCAAATAATAGCGTCATTTTGTTTTCTCTAGTTTTGATAAGGAAGAGGCATTTGTAAGTTCTTTCATGTAGGAAATGGCATTCAAATAAAAGCCCAGCCTATAAAACTAAGCTCTCACCTACAGTTGTAATCATATGCACTGTGAAACTGTCCTAAATCCACTGAAGTCTGTGATTCAGATAAAGGGTAACTCCGCTTAGGATTGCATTGTTAGTTTTCTAATGGTATCTACAGTGGTTCAGGATGAAAAGATGAACAGGTCTGTGAATATGGAATGTTAAATACAGAGAGTCACTCCATGACTCAGTTCTAGTGTTGGCATTTCTAAATCCCACTGACCAGAGAAACCAGGGAGAGAAAGAGACCGATTTCTCACTAGGCTTGTTCCGGTCTCAGAGCCCTCCCCCCCCCTGGCACTTCTGTCCAATTTCACACAAGCTGCCACGAGGCTGTGACTTGCCCCACTTCTTTCCTGTGGCAAGCAAGATCCTCTGAAAACTGTTTTCTGCTTGCCATGGGAAAGAGGCAAGGCAAGCCGCAGCCTCATGGCAGCTTGTGCAAAACTGGACAGGGGGGAGGACTCCAAGACCGGAACAAGCCTAGTGAGAAATCGGTCAGACACAACTCCCCTTGGAAAATGGGAGATCACTTCAAAGAGGATGTGAAGCTGCAATGGCTGAGGCAATCTCCCTGTTCCCAATGTGGAAGTTTCCAGAAGGAACAGTGAAAAGCTGTTATTCCACGCATGCTGTTTGAGCACTGGCAAGAAGGCAGTTACTGGCAAATCTATTATATCCATCACCTATTTCCCAAGTGCATGGTTGATTGGTGACAGTAAAGGAACACAAGAGCCTCACATTTTACTTCTCCCAGTCACCCATCAATAGGGAAAAGGGAGGTTGTTCTAGGCAGCAGACCTGTAGCATCTCTGCAAGCAAAAGGACGGGCTTCCTCTCATGGAAGGGGGGGGGGGACTGCAGCTGTATGAGTGAAGGAATGGAAAGGTGCCTCTGAAGTAATCCTGCCGGGGAAGAGATGAAGCCTGCAGAGCCTTTTCAGTATCCCAGAAATTCTGGAGCTAACCCTGCCAAGGCTATTCTGTGAAAACAAATCCCAGTCAGAAAAAGAGCTGTGAAATCTCTCACTTCTCAGGGCCTGCAATTGCATCTGCATGTTATTATTATACGGCTTTAAAAACCACTATAACAATACACTGTAAAGGGCTAACAAAAACAGACACGCAAACACAAAGCCCATAGTGAGTATCTGTGCTCATATTTGCTTCTGTGCGTGAACTTCTGCTTCACTTGGAATTCAAGACTATAGCAGTTTCCAAAAGCATGTACAAGCCACAATGTTAGCAAAACAATTCTAAGCCGAATGACACCCTGCTAAGTCTATAGAGTGCAATAGAGTTTTTACCGCAAGTCCTAGAGTGTCTCTGGCACAACATTCCTGGCACAATGACATCACTTCCAGGTGACATTATTGCACTGGAGCAATAGAGGGACTTGGCAACCCTAATTCCATCATGTTTGAGGAAAAGTTCAGAAATTAGAAGTTAAAATCTAAGTGTTAGCCCTAGCAGAATTCTATTTATTCACAGTCTTCAGAACTGGGTTAGGTTTGACAAAATGATGATGATATTGTTGTCAGGGGGGTTTTTAAGCAGGAACGCACAGGAATGCAGTTCTGGCTGGCTTGGTATCAAAGGGTGTGGCCATATGCAAATGAGTTCCTGCTGGGGGTGTTTTTGGTTGTTGTTGTTGCCTGATTTTTGACCACCCCTTCCAGTAGCTAGGCTCAGGGCAGTTTATAATAAAGTGCACACTGAAAAGACTTAAAACCAGCATAAAACAGTCAAATATCAGATTCCCTAAATGCAGACGGCGTCAAAAACCCAATAGTGCCACCATCTTGCAACACTACCAAAGTCCCAGTGATGCTGCTATCTTGTGAGAAGTAGGAGTGCCAAACTGAATCATTGTTGCCCTCAGCCAATGACTGATGGAACATCTCTGCCTTACAGGTCCTGCAAAAAAATAGTAAATCCTACAAGGAGCGGTAAAATTTGGCCGAGAGTTCCACCAGGTTGGGTCTAGGGCAGGAAGAGCCTTGGCACTGGTTGAGGACTGCCAGATGTCTCTGGGGCCACTGTGGGTCCCTGGCCATTAAGGACCTTAAAAGTCCACACCAACACCTTGAACCTGATCTGGTACTCCACAGAAGAGACTGGACAGTAGATTAAAATTGCCAGTCTAGCCAAGTAGAAAAGGATTATTGCTCTTAAAAAGAGGAGAATATTTCTTTCTCAGTTATTCAGTGAGGTCAACTCAGAAGGGACCCCTGGTTTGTGTAAAAAGGGAAATGGTCTTAGGCTTCTCAACAGTAAAAGGTAAAGTTGTAATCCCACAGGAAAGGAAAGGTCTGCTGTGCAAGCATCAGTCGTTTCCGACTCTGGGGTGACGTTGCTTTCACAACGTTTTCATGGCAGACTTTTTACGGGGTGGTTTGCCATTGTCTTCCCCAGTCATCTACACTTTCCCCCCAGCAAGCTGGGTACTCATTTTACCGACCTCAAAAGATGGAAGGCTGAGTCAACCTCGAGCTGGCTACCTGAAAACCCAGCTTCCACTGGGGATCGAACTCAGGTCGTGAGCAGAGTTTAGGACTGCAGTACTGCAGCTTTAACGCTCTGCGCCACAGGGCTCTGTAATCCCACAAGGGAGGTATTTAAGTACAGGGAGAAAGTACTAACTTCCAGAAAAACTAAGGTTGCGTTCACACTGCAATAAATAATGTGTTTTACAAATGGATTTTTGTTATTCTTACACAGTAAAAATCCAGTTGCAAAATGCATTATTTTGTGTAATGTGAATGCACCCTAAGATAGATACATGCAACTTTATTAAGACACATCATGGCTGAAAGAAATCTCCAAGACAAACAAGCCTCTCACAGTTAAGAACGGAGTCTCTAAGAAAGTAACCTTCAACTATATTCTGTTGCATGTTCAAAATATTATAATTTGTGTAATATTTATCTCAGTTTCTCATCCCCTGCCTTTTCCTAACTGAACTGTAGCTGTTCAATAAAATCATAATTTCTATTTGAGCAATTTACAAAGGGAATTACAAGAGGGATACTGCTTAGCTGCAATAAATCTCCAGCCTCAGCAAAAGCCTGATAACCTCTCTATCCCAGGGTGGGAAACACAGAAAATTATAATTCTTTCATTCATGTGCACTACCAAGGTGCTCAATCAGAGTGGGGAACTGCATTTTGGCGGGAAAATCTGCCTCATAGTAAAGAAGAAGAAGCAGGGGTCTGTCATAGTAGTGTAGGGTGTAAAAGACAACCGTGTGCTCCTTTTCCTTGAAGTGTGTTCCACTGAATACATTGAGATTTATCTCTGAACAGACACTCTTAGGATTAGATTCCAAGACTACAGTCTGCACAGTCTACTTACTCCAGTAGTTCTGGAGCAGTCTAACAGGTTGACCCTTACATTATTAGATTTTGCGCTATTATAACAATGTGTTTTCAGGTTTTTTATATCTCCAATATCCAATGGTGTGTGGAACCACAAGTTCAAGTTCAAAGTTCACGTTCAAAAGGGAAAAGAAGGGCTGAAAACAGATGGCCAGCTCAGGGTGGCATCAAGCCACCCCGAAATAAGCCAGTCAGAAAAGGAGTGGTCAGGAGCCTCCAGAAGGCATGCAGCCTTGCCCCTGGAACAGAGATGGGATGTGTGCACTCTGGAGGAGCTTCCAGAGTGCTCGTGCACCTCTCGGCTGCTACCAGGACGCTTCCCTGCTGTCCAAATGGTTGGGGAAGCACCTCAGAGCCATCTCAGAATTTAGGCCCCACTTTGTAAGGTGGTACCTTTCTGAGGCGGCTTCAATCCGGCCCCGGACGGACTGCACGCAGGATGGGGATGGCAGGCAGATGTGTGCATGTGTATGCGCTTCTTTGATCCATCTGCCTCCCATCCCCGGGGTGACTTAAACCACTCATCTGTTATCACCCAAGGAGTCAGTGGCCTGTGGCTTGCCTTCAGCATTGCCTGACATTGATTCAGAGCATTATTCCATGAATTTTAACATATGGAATTTGCTATGTCTCCTATGGATTGTCTTTTTGTTCATAAGAAATACCTTTCCACAAGTCTTAATAAGGATTCAGTCAGTCAATCAACACCCAGCAGTAATCATTAGGTGTGTATCTCAAGCCTGCAGTTCTGGTTTCTCATTCTTGAAATCTATTGCGATCAGTGTGACCTGAGGATGCCAGGTTCCCCCTCACCACCAGAGGGGAATGTGGATAGGTAGGTTGGGAAAGTCCTGGAGATTTGGGAATTGAGCTTGGGGAGAATAGGGACCTCCATTGTGTACAATGTCATAGAATCCAGCTTCCAAAGCATCCATTTTCTCCAGGGGAAACTGATCCTTGTAGTCTGGAGATGAACTGTAATCCAGGGGGAATCCCAAGTCCCACCTGGAGGCTGGCATCTTTAAGGTGATTCACTTCCAGCAAATGTGCTATGTGCTTGGGGGGCAAATGCAAAGATAACTCTTCCTTGCCTACCATTTCTGTGGTGCCAAGATTCTTGTCATTTGAATCATTTGGTTAGCTGGTTACAAAGAAAACTTGTATGACGTCTCTCCCAAAACCTGCTGAAGGTGCTCACGAGTAAAACAATAAGCAAAGTAAAGGCAAGACAATATGGAAGGAGGCTTCATAGGGTATTCCAGGCAAGGGATGTTCAGAGGTGCCTCTGTGTAGTAATCTTAAACTTCCTTCATGGTCTCCCATCCAAACACTAACCAAAGCCAATGGTGCTTAGCTTTCAAGATATAATGAGATCAGCTATCCAGGTGAGAGCTCAACAAGAAGTAGCAGCTTCTTATTCATTGAACTTTATGATTCTTCCTTTAATCTTTTTTTTTTAAACACATATATTGAGGTTTTGGTAAAAATACAGATTTAAAGTTAATTTGAAAGGCAGAGGACTTAACCAAAAATCATTTAACCTGTGGACAGACATAAAAAAGCATTGTCACAGTCTGAGTAGAAGGCAATATGATTGAACAGGCGATCCTCCTATGATGATCTGAATTTTCTTGCCATTGAACATATGAAGCTGCCTTCTACCGAATCAGACCCTCGGTCCATCAAAGTCAGTATTGTCTACTCAGACTGGCAGCGGCTCTCCAGGGTCTCAAGCTGAGGTTTTTCACACCTATTTACCTGGACCCTTTTAGTTGGAGATGCTGGGGATTGAACCTGGGACCTTCTGCTTCCCAAGCAGATGCTCTACCACTGAGCCACCGTCCTTCCCCACTTAAACTCTGGGAACTTTGGGATCTGCCTGGAGAAAAGTGATTTCAGCTAAAAAGAGCAGAAGTAATTTCTGATACAGCTGTTTGCGAGTAAGATAACATAAGAGCTAAAAACCTGAAATCAATTTTCCAGGGACAAGAAGTATACTACATACATTGCACGGTGATATCTAGCTCATCGATCACTGGATTCTCTGAAGCAGTATCTGTCCCCAGTCCTAGTTTGTAAAACAAAACATCCTAATGCAGACCAGATAGCAAACCATTTGCTATTTATACATGAGAGATAGATGCTTCATTGTTTTTGTACTGGGATTCAATTTCCGTCTCAGCGATCAACATTAAAATAGAACAAGGGGAGTTGCAAGGACTCATGGGGAAATGCCAACTCAGCTACCTGCTGTGGCTGTGAGCTACCTTCCCTACCCCCATTGCTGCAAGTTACCCTTTGCTTCCTGCCATGATGTATTTTTCATTTGCCTCCCCCCCCCCCCCCCCCACTGCTCCTACTATCCCACCCTGGCTTTCTTCTGTTCATTGCTGCCTGGCCTCTGCCAGTGTTTGCATACAATTTAGGGGTTGCTAGAGCAACCTAGAATGCCTCATGAACTGTTGCCTTTTTTTTGTTACAGTGTACGCACATGTGTAATGTTGCTATCAGCTTTTAAAGTTGTTGTTTTTTTAAAGCCTCTGAATTAATCTTTAAGAAGTTAGACCTTAGTTATGCCTGGCCCTGCAGTGAGAATTCATCTGTCTGCATAGATACCTACATAAAAATATCAAATATTACAGAAAATTAATTAGGTTTTAGAGACCTCCTTGTACATTACGAGCTACATAGCTGGACTTGAAGAATGATACGACTTTTCCTATATTATAATCCATTATTCATCTAAAAGCCATGTAGTGAAAATGGAAGTATGAACATCTGTTTTCAAGTAGACTTTTCTGGCAATCTAATTCCTCTCTGAAGAACTTCAACCCACAAGCCAAGTATCATAAATAATTAGACAACTGATCTTAGGAACTAGAAGAAAGGAACAAACGTTTTCCATTACTCTTTTGACATTCTGGGTTCACATCGGATGTCAAGATTTGAGTTTACAGGTATGAGGAATGTCGTACAGTAGTAACTCCCAAATGCTGGGTAGGATCGATCAGTGAGTTACAGGAGCATTCTAGATAACAGTGGTGAGTGCTGGGAGATTGCTCTTTAGGTGTGCAACTGATGGGATCCAGTGATGCCTCCTTAACAAAAGCAACAGGCGCAGTCCAAGCAAAATTCAGCACTTTTGTGTAATGGTACCATGGGATGCTCATCATCATCTTCCTAAGCTAACATTTTTCTCTTACCTGATACCCCATTCTTTTATAATGTTGCTGCATTCACTGTATAAAATGAATCTTACTCTGAATTTGTGTGCTGCTTTGGCATCTGTAGGTGACATTCATCATCACACCAGACAACTAGCTGGTGCAGGACTTACCAGGTTGCAAGCAAAGGTGGTTATGTCTCAAGGACATGGTTTGACTAAATGCTCTTATAAAAGACATCAAACAAGGATCATTGGGGAAATTTAGCCTTTGACTTTTTCAAAGCCACCCTGAGTCTGCTTTGGCGGGGAAATAAATCAAATAAATAAAGAACAGAACAGAACAGAACAGAACAGAACAGAATAGAATAGAATAGAATAGAATAGAATAGAATAGAATAGAATAGAATAGAATAGAATAGAATAGAATAGAATAGAATACAAACAAGTCTCCTAAAATCCACCAAACAATATCAAGCTTCACCAAACCAACCAGCCTTTCATACCATCCATGGCAATCAATAATGTGATGTGATAGACAAAACATATTTAGATAAAGGGTGTGAGGGTTCTTCAAGGCACAGAAAGACACATAAGCCCTTCAACTGCTAACAGCAAACCTGTGATTCTCTTTTCCACATACAAGTTGTGCTCTTTGATTCCACTTAACAGCTGGTTCTGTGGTCTAACGCGGAGGAATTCGGATTCTTCATGGCATCTCATCCTTCTGCAGGCCATTGAGAGATGTTGCCTGTCAGGTTGTCTTCCTCGCTCAGCCTCCTCGTCTCCTCTCCTCTCCTCTCCTCTCCTCTCCTCTCCTCTCCTCTCCTCTCCTCTCCTCTCCTGCCCTGCCCTGCCCTTCTTCCTTTGACTTGACACTTCCCTTCCCCTTTGGGTGCTGAATTCTGGCCCTCACAATGTCCTTGTCTCCCTCTGACAACCTGTTCCTATTTGGAGTGGACTGAGAGAGTAATGACACTCCCACCAAGCCTTTGTGGGGGCACTGCCTCTGGGAATTCTGGATCCTGCTGCGTTGGTGGAGTTAGGCCATCCCCACTGGGGCTAGGTAAGTTGGGGAAGGCGGGCTGTTGCCATTGGAGCTGGGGTGAGTCCTTGTTTTCTCATATGTTGGAAAACATAGCACTGGTTCTCACCCTCCATCAAAACTGCTTGCTGTGGTCACTATTTTTTTTTAAAAAGGATCTTGAAATTGCCACAGTATCTCTGTTCACAAATTGCAGTCAACACGTGTACAATCTGTGTAAGTGAACTGAGTAATCCTCATTTAACATTCAACACATTTAAAGTCATTTAAGCCCTATGTTGATCCAAATACTGGTTGCTGGTTTCATTTGTAAAGACAACACGAATTGGCTCTTTCTTATCAGCAGATGTATGCCCTTACATACAAGACGTCTGTGCATTCAGTGTACACAAAGCTACCCTTATATTGAATCAGACCATCAGTCTATGAAGATCAATATTGTCTACTCAGTCTGGTAGCAGTTCTCCTGCTCTTTCACATCATCTACTGCCTGGTCCTTTTAACTGGAGATGCCAGAGATTGAACCCGGAACTCATACATATGAAGCAGATGTTTTCCCACAGCCCCTCCCCTATAACATGTGAACAGGGCTACTGTTAATGTCATTAGATGAGAACAGGGCTTTTTTTGAGCAGGGACGCACAGGAACGCAGTTCCAGCTGGCTTGACATAAGTGGGTGTGCCCTAATATACAAATGAATCCCTGCTGGACTTTTTCTGCAAAAAAAGACCTGTGTGAAACAATAGTGACATCAGGGGGTGTGGCCTACTGTGCAAATGAGATCCTGCTGGGCTTTTTCTACCAAAAGAACATAGGAAGAGCCCTGCTGGATCAGAACAGTGGCCATCTATTCCAGCATCCTTTCTCACATAGTGACCAATTAGGGCATAGAGGCTGAGGCCTTTGCCTGATGTTGCCTCCTGGCTCTTGGACTTAGAGGATTACTGCCTCTGAATACGGTGGTTCTCCTAAGCCTCCTCAGTAGCTGTCTATAGACTTATCCTCCATGAATTCATCAAATCCCCTTTTAAAGCTGTTGACTCCTGTGGCCATCGTTACATCTTCTGGCAATGAATTCCACATTTTACTTACTCTCTGTGTAAAGTGGTATTTCCTTTTGGTCTATCCTGAACCTGCTGCCCATCGGTTTCATCAGATGCCCTCAAATTCTAGGATGTTGGGAGAGGAAGAAAAAAGTTCTCTTTGTCAACTCTCCCCACCCGATGCATAATTTGATAAACCTCATGCCCCTGCATAGTCATATCTTTTCTAAACGGAAAAGTCCCAGACTCTTTGGCTTTTCCTCATACAAAAGGTGCTCCAGCCCCCCCAAATAATCTTGGTTGCCCTCCTCTGTAGTTTTTTCCAGCTCTGCAATGACCATTTAGAGATACAGTGGTCAAAACTGTACACTGTAGAACTCTAGATAATAATCCTTGGTGGCATAGTCTAATGGCACTTCAAGTACTTGAAGGGCTGTCATATAAAGGATGATGCAAAGTTGTTTTCTGTTGACCCAGAAGGTTGGGCCAGAACCAGTGGGTTGAAATTAAATCAAAAGAGTTTTCAGCTAAACATCAGAAAGTCCGTTCTGACAGCGTGGTTCCTCAGTGGAACAGGCTTCCCCGGGAGGTGGTGGGCTCTCCTTCTTTGGCGGTTTTAAACAGACGCTAGATAGCCATGTGACAGCAATGCTGATTTTCTGTAAACTTAGGCAGATCATGAGGTGGAGGGTGAGAAGGGTTGCATCAGTGCTTGTGGCCCTTTCTGACACGCCCAAGGAAACACTGATTGCCACTTTGAGGTCAGGAAACATTTTTGTTCCGGGCCAGTTTGGCCAGGGATCCTGGAGGATTTTTGCCATCTTCCGGACATGGAGCAGAGGTCACGGGGTGTGTGTGTGGGAAGAGGTATTTGTGAATTTCCTGCATTGTGCAAGGGGTTAGACTAGATGATCCTGGAGGTCCCTTCCAACGCTATGATTCTATGATTCAAGTGCTAATCAAGTAAAATGACAACAATACTACTTGTACTGCTACTACCACTACTGATGACGATGATGATGATGACAGTTATGATGATGGCAATATGCTTCACCATTGTAAGCAAGTAGAGCAAAAACTGCTTTTAGTTACTGATTATAATACCTTTTCATAGCACCCCACATCTCCTATCACTGCCTTCAATTTAGTTCAACATTATCTGAGACTTCCCATTTAGTCTGCGTACTTCTAGTTTCTGTTCCTTATAACCACGAATCTGCTTCCATCTCCGTTTACTGATGACGTCTCTGTAAAATTGTCATCAGTTTGAAATAATACTACACCACCAGGATTATTGCCTCGTGACAGAAGTAATATAATGGTGAAACAGCAATCATTTCAATTTTTAAAAAAGAGACAACCGCAATGGAACTACAGGCAGTGCTCCGATCCTGGAGAATAAGCAGCTGCTACGCAGTCTCGAAGCTGCTCGACGCAAACGTTAATGAAGATCATCGCACCATTCCAGTCAGGAGCTTCTCTCACATTTATCTGAGGAGTCAAACAAAGAAAAATCAAATGGACACTGTATACAGATAAGTCTACCTGGAAGAACGTGCTTTTGTTGAAATTCACAGTATCCCTGTATTGGTGTGTTCAGTCACACCATGTCTATACAACCTGGGAACCATTAAGTCAAATACAGCCCACCAGGCTACTTGTCTATGAGTGCAGGGGGCTGTCAAAGGCCTGGTAGACCATAATACATAGGCAGAGGTCACCCACGGCCCAGGCTTGGATTACAGTATTGTATTCATTACAGTGGGAGAAGGAATGCAGATTCTTCAAAAAATTAATAAGTATCTTCTGGGATTTTCTTTTGCGTTTTTCTCAGCAGAGGGCGCTTCAGTCTACAGCAAACACTTGCATTGACATGGCCTGTTATGTCTGCCTTAACAGTGTCTATCATCATTTCCAACATTTCAGATCAGGTTTCACTGCTGCAGATATTAGTGTCTCAGCAGGGGAAGAAATGGTGATACTTAGAAGGCAGTGTGTGCACAAAAAGAGCATGTTAAGTCTTTGGGGGAAAGAACTGAAGACTACCAGTGCCTTTTTTATGAGCTCCAGTGCTAGATTCAAAGCCTTCATTAGGGATAAATTGCCAGATAGCCGTTTGGAAAAAGCTGAGAGAACACAGAGAAAAGGCCAACTGCTCCCTTTCCCAATTCCTTTACTGATCAAATTGGGAAGGAAGGATTTATGAAACATTTTGGTAGACAGTGACTCTGTATGGAAGAGGTGGTCTCTAGGGATGAGCCGCTTGAAGAAAATTGGTATTTTTTCAGATCCAGCTATCAGGGAGCTGGGGGCGGGGGGGGGGGGGAGGCGGGATCAGTATTCCTGGTTTCCCTGATCCCAAATACCAGTTTGGTATTCAGATTCTCCTCCCCCCCCCAAAAAAAAAAATCCGTTCTTATTTGGCTCCATGATTTCCTTCGGGCAGGGCTATTTTTGTAGCAGGAAGTCATTTGCATATTAGGCCACACATCCCTGTTGTAGCCAATCTTCTGGAACTTACATTAGGCCCTGTACTCCCTATAAACTCATGGAGGATTGGCTACATCAGGGGTGTGTTGCATAATATGTAAAGGAGCTCCTGCTGCAAAAAAAAAAGAAAAAAAGTCCCGCCTATGGGAAATATTTTTGGAGGGCTGGGCAGGCTGCTTTCTGAATCAATTGCACCAAATTGCAGCAGAGCTGCTGATGCCGTTCCTTTAAATAATTCCCAGATTTCAAGTGAATTGGACTAGGAGCCACTGAACAAGGTGCTCCCAGCCATCCTCCATTGTTTGCTATGGGTAGGGGAAATAGAATAATAGAATCATAGAGTTGGAAGGGCCATACAGGCCATCTAGGCTAACTCCCTGTTCAAGGTAGAATTTGCCTTTCACATATTTAAAGAGAGTAAATTTGTTCCCCCTCCTCTTCTCCAAACTGAACATTCCCAAGTCCTTCAGCATGAAATTCCATGTTTTATCCAAGGAAAAGAAAAGCCAGAGACACAACAGCAAGCAAAGAAAGCCCTGGACAAAAGCCTCTGACTTGTATAACCTGCCCTGAGAGCCTTATGGGGAGGGCGGACTATAAATAAAACCAAATAAATAAATAAAGCAGACAGAACCAACAAGCCCAAAGAACCAATACAGTGCTAGGGAATCCTAACAGAACCATGGAAACCATGGAGCCAAGCCTAATACAATAAATATACAACTTGAGAATCCAACCCAATGTCAAATCAGAGAATTGTCAACCCAATAATAAGACTGCTGTGCAAGCTCAGCAAATGTTAAACAAGAGACTCTGAGCCAATACACAACCCAAGAATTGAGGCGATTGTAGAACCCAAGAATCCACTGAAAAAGCAAAAGTGACGCGAAGCAACTTGCACAAAGAATACAATTTTGCAAGACCAACAAAACTAATTTAAAACGGACAGAATTAAAAGTGAAACCAACCTGCCAAGCCAATACCAAGTCCCCTGAAGACACAAATACACCAGTAAATAAAGAAGTCCTGGGAGCCTTAAAACACTGTCTCCTGATATTTCTGGTTAATCCTGAAGATTTTTTTTTTTGTGGGGGGGGGGAGGTTTGGGACCCATTTGCTGGTATTCTGGAAACTCTGCGATACCATTCATTGACCTAAACATATCCAGAAAATACCAATAAGGTGTTTTATTTATTTATTTATTGATTTGATTTTTAGCTCACCTATCCCATAGAACAGGCTCAGGGCAGGTTACATCATAAAACACAATCAACAGTTAAAACCAACTAAAATATATAAAATCTAAAATTACAGAGTAACAATAGAGACTAAAATGGCAAATTCTGTCTCACAAACATGGCCTATTGTCCAAGCCCAACAAACAATAATGTGGCTCAGTGCGGCCCAAACTGAAGGAAATATAAAGAAACCCCAGGTAGAGGTGTGCGTTTGCTTATTAACTAACAAAAACAAATATGCAAAAAGTATTATTTCTTATTGCTATCAGAACAACAAAAAAGAAATAAGAAAGCTAATGGCACCCATGAAGATCTAATTCATTAAGATTTGTCATTCTGGCTTAAGAGAATTCAAGTTGCATTTGAACTCAGAAGGGAGAGGACAGATACTGTCATGAGATAATGAAACTAACAGAGGTCCTTTCCAGACAGAGAAGTAAAACAGACCTTGCAGGACAAGAGAGTATTTGTTCTTTCTGCAGAGTTGCACTAGTCATTGCTAGCTTGGGGAAGGCTTTATTTATTTTATATGAGCACCGGCTGCATTGCCAGTGTTAGTACCAGGGCTGGCCTAGGGAAAACTCTCCTGTCTCTTTAATAGAGACTTAATGAGATATTATTTTCCAGATGATGTTATTGACCTCCATACCATGAAAAGCTTCACCTGCACATTTCCACACATTAAGCCTCTATTAAAGAGTGAGAACATCGTTTTGTCCAGGCCAGCAGGCATTCTTAGCTGTAGTTTTCTCATGGAACCTGTGCGGCTGACCACTTTGTGAGATGTTGATTTGCTGACTTTGCGTGTGTGTGCAAAAGTGTTCAGTCAGTTTGAAGTTTTCCTCTATTCCTTGCATGGTAATTCTAGTACACATCTGTCTGTTGACACAGTTCCCTGCCTCCCAACTCTTTAGTGTCTCTAGCTTGTGTGTGTGTTTTAATGATTATTGTAGAGCACACAGATACTTGCAGAGTTGTCTGTTTCTCATATTGTGCACACACATATTGTCAGTTTGCTTGATTTTGTGTGTAAGGCATTGGAATACACAAACTTGCAATGCCCTGTTCATAAGTTTCAGTAAATGAACATTCAGTCCATGAGCTGAGTAATATGCAGTTATATGTGTGTTGAGAGTTTCTCCCTCTCCCATAATACTAGAACCCAAGGTCAGCCACTGAAGCTGAAGGGTGGGAGAATCAGGACTGACAAAAGGAAGTAGTTCTTCACACAGGGCATAGTTAAATCGTGGAACACACTGCCACAGGATGTGGTGGCGGTTGTCAACTTGGAAGGCTTTAAAAAGGTGAATGGACAAATTCACAGAGGATGGGGCTATCAATGGCTGCTATGGTACCTCCAGTACCAGAGTCAATATGCCTCTTTGTATCAGTTGCTGGAGAGCATTGGAGAGATGCTGCAGCCATTCTGCTTGTGGGCTTTTTTAGAGGCAGCTGGTTGGCCACTGGGTGAACAAAAGACTTGACTTGATGGGCCTTTGGTCTGACCCAGCATGGCTCTTTTCATGTTCTAACATTCTTACAGCTCATTAGGGTTTGTAGAATCTTTCAGGCTCAAGTGCCGTGTTCTACTGGAGAAAGTTTTTCTTCCAGACGTTTCGTTCTCAGCTGCGGAGAACATCCTCAGTGGCGTTGCAGCCAGAGCAGGCGCTCTGACCTTCTTGGCTGCTGTGCATTGAGTGAGACCAGGGCTGCTGGAGAGCTGCTATTTCTAAGCTGGAGGGGGTGTGGTGAGAGGGCAATTGGTTTGTGGATGTGCCCATTGTTTGGTGGGACTTCCTGGAAGGGTAGTGATAAGGAAACTGGCTGTGGAATGTGACCATTGTTTTGTGTTAATTGCTGGGAGGGTTGGAAGGGGTGTGAAGATAAGGAAGATGGTTGTTGACTGTGCTGATTGTTCTGTGGAATGTTTCTGCAATTTAACATCTGAGGATGTTCTCTGCAGCTGAGAACAAAACGTCTGGAAGAAAAACTTTCTCCAGTAGAACACGGCACTTGAGCCCGAAAGATTCTACAAACCCTAATGATGTTACCAGCTGTGAAAACCTGAAATCTTTGATTCTTACAGCTGAGCGTGTGATTTGTCCAGTTACTGATAGCTACTTGTGAGTTGGATTTGCACTACCAACCATCTTCACTGTCTGTATAATGAGCAAAAGGTTAAGGATGTATCCAGCTTTGCTACAAATGAGTCAGTCTGGTGGATTTACCATTTCGGTGGGGAGTGATTGTGTCAAGATGATCCTGGGATCACTTCACTTGCGCAGTGAACAGCAACTGGTTGGTGCTTACACAGAACTACTCCCCCCCCCCCCAAAAAAATGCAGTTATGCACATCAGGTGGGAGGAAAGCTGCAGAAGCAGAACTCCCAGATGGGGGGAAACTTCATATTGTAGTGACGCACTGTAGAGAGGGAGGGAGACACAGAAATGAAGCCTGCAAATGAAAAACAATCACTTTGGGTGGAGTTTTCCACTACAGAAATGCAACCGCAAAATGGACAGACAATCTTTGGTATGAAAGTAGTCACGGGGAAAATACAGTCCCCGCACTCTTTTGCTAAAACTATGCATGTATGACACAGAAAACACGTGCAAAAGCCATTTGGTCACAAGTGTGTATTGGTGTGCTAGACACGCAGCTCCTAGCAAAGGGCTTGGGAATCGTGATCTGATCATTAATAACGGTGGCTAGTGAATACGGTGAGCTGAACCCACAGGAGTTCAAACATTCCAACAAGAGACGGAATTGTGCCTGAGACCAAAGCAGGGAGAGGAGTTCTCTTTTTTTTTTTAATGGCTTGCTTGGTTTTTTATATTGATAATTCATTGTGATATTTGGGTGTTTGTATCTGTAAGCAGCCTTGAGCAGGACTCTAGATAAATGGCATTAATATTTCATATATAAACAAATAAATAACTTATTTTCTTGGGGTTCCTGGTATCTCTCTCTGTAACACCTGTAGCAGGAGAAAAGAGCAAGAATCCAGTAGTACCTTCAAGAGCTTTTGTGAGCTCATACCTTGCCACAAATGTCTTTAAGGTCCTACTGGACTCTTGCTCTTTTCTACTGCTACAGACAGATTGATCGTTTCCGCACACAGCTAACCTCGCAGTCACAATCCCGTTCCCTCCGCAGTGTCCGGTCGGATTTCGCACCATCTGCGCCGGAGTTACAGGAAGTGCCGCGGCTTTTGCGTAGCAAACGTAAACCGCTAAAACCCAGTTGTTTCCATTTTTCATTATTTCCTGCCCTCCCCGAAGCAGGCTCAGGGCGGCTACAGGGATCAAGGCTACCCCATCTTGATTCTGTACCAACTGTGGAAATGTGCTTATCATCTTGAAGGATCAGTGCTCTCCTCCTGCCTGATCTGCATGCGAGCACTTTAATCCCTGGACCAAAGGAGGCCAAACTGAAAGTAACGAGGGAGCAGGCCTTCTCAATAATGGCTCCCCACTGGTGGAATCAGCTCCCGGAGGAAGTGCGAGCCCTGCGGGACTTTAACCAGTTCCGCAGGGCTTGCAAAACTACCCTCTTTCAACAAGCTTATAAGGAACCCTGAAAGTGACATCTAGCCATCTGGATATATATCTCACTGAATGCAGCACCTCTAATTTATTGTGGTTTTTAAAATTTTATGTAACTGTTTTAACTGTATTTATTAACTGTATTTTATCATATGAATTGTATAATAAGCATGGTACACACCATGTCTTGTTAGCCGCCCTGAACCTGCCTTGGTGGGGAGGGCGGGATATAAATAACATTTATTATTATTATTATTATTATTATTATTATTATTATTAATTGCCTGTAAAAATGTTGTCCTTACTCCTATCAGCATGCTGGGAGGATCCTTTAGGTGACAGGTAGAATCCTGAGAATTTCATCGGACGGAAGGCAGCTGTTGCTCCTTCCCCATAGAAGTTTTGCACCAGTTTTAAGTCTAAACTGCACTGGGGGGTTTTCTGGGCCCTCCACACAATATCATCCCTTTAGCTAGGTGCTCAGCGCTTCCTACCACTGTGCTTGAGGGAAGATACAAGAGGACCCCTGATGTACAGAGACTCTGTCAGTGTGATCTAGGGGAAACTGAAACCATCGAGCATATGTTTTTAGGTGCCCCTGGTATAACCAGGTTCATGCCAAATCCATAGCACCCATAATGAATCAAATGCCTGTTCCAATGGACTTGACTGTATTACCTGTTTGTTAGCTGATGAGAAACAGGCTATCCCTAAAGATGTAGCCAAATTTTGTGCAGCTTGTCTTAGTATCCGTAAGGATTGCGCAAATCGTTAAATTCTTTTAATTTCTTTTTAATCCCCTTTTGATATTTATATTATTTTATTTTATCAGATTTATATCCCGCCCTCCCCTGACGGGTTCAAGGCAGCTAACAACAACAGATTAAACCACCTAAAACAATAAAAAAACAAAATACACAATAAAATCAATCATACAGTTTACCAGCATTAAAACCAAGATGTGCATTGCTGATTACTCTGATGTTCTTGATTCAGTTATAATGGTTCAGTGGGATTATCGGTCCTGTGGAGTAATATCTACCTCCCTTTAACCGTTAAAAGCGAGTTTAAATAATTTGGTCTTGTGGAACTGTGGTAGGTCCCACAAAAACTGATGTTTTTGGGGAGGGCATTCCACAAAACAGGGGTTATTACTGAAAACACTCTGGCGCTGGTGACAGACAGTCAAGCCTCTGTAGGTCTGGGAGGTTTTGAGACCCCAAATGGAGTGCTCTCTGGGGCACAAATGGAGAGAGGTGGTCCCAAAGGTAGGCAGCTCCCAGGCCATATAGGGCTTTAAAGGTTATGACCAGCACCTTGAAGCAAATCTGGAATGCCACAGGCAACCAATGCAATGTTTCCAGCACAGGTTGAATGTGCACCCGTACAGGTAGCTCCATTAACAACCTGGCTGCCACGTTTTGCACCAGTTGCAGCCTCTAAATTTGAGTCAAGGGCAGCCCCATGTAGAGGGTGTTACAGTAGTCAATTATCGAGGTGATCATCACATGGATCACTGCTGCCAAGTCGTTGCGCTCTAGGTATGGAGCCAACTGCCTTATCCATCTAAGATGATAAAATGTGGATTTGGCAATGGCTGCTATCTGGGCCTCCATTACCAGTGACAACTCCAGGAGCACCCCTAAGCTCTTGACCTTTGAAGCTGGCACCAACGGCACTTCATCAAAGGCTGACAGAGGGATCTCTCTACCCAGGCTGCCATGACTTAGGCGCAGGACCTCTGTCTTTGCTGGATTCAGCTTCAGTCTGCTCTGCCTGAGCTATTTCACTACGGCTTGCAATGCCAGGTCCAGATCTCCCAGTGCACAGCTGGACTGGCCCTCCATGAATAGATAGAGCTGGGTGTCATCCACATATTGGTGGCAACTCAGCCCATATCTCTGGATGATCTGGGCAAGGGGGTGCATGTAGATGTTAAATAACATTGGGAAGAGAACCACCCACTGAGGCACATCACACACAAGTGGGTGTCTCTGGGACAACTGCTCCCCTATAGCCACCCTTTGTCCCCAGCCTTGGAGAAAAGAGGTAAGCCTTGGAGAAGGGCAGATGCCCAAATTCCCAAATCGGCAAGGCGGTGAAACGGTAGCTGGTGGTTGACTGTATCAAACGCAGCTGACAGGTCTAGTAACAACAGCACTGCTGAGCCGTCCCAATCCAGATGTCTCAGGAGATCATCCATGAGGGCGACCAGTACCGTCTCTGTCCTGTGACCCATCTGGAATCCGGACGGAAATGGGTTCAATACGGGAGCATCATCAAAAAAAACCAAAACCCTGTACCTGAACTGCCACTGCCCTCTCAGTAACTTTACCCAAAAAGGGCAAGTTAGACAACGGCCGATATGTGCTGGATAGTTATGTATTCAATTTAACTTGTATATTGTTTGTAAGTCCTCCTTTATGTTGTATCCATATTCTACTTGTACAGTTTTATGCTATTTTTATTGTTGATGTGATCTAGTTAGATTTCATACTGGCCTGGTGTGGCAATAAACCTACCTATCTACCTACCTAAAAAAGTAAAAAGGTAGTCCCCTGTGCAAGCACCAGTCATTTTCGACTCTGGGGTGACATCGCATCACAAAGTTTTCATGGCAGACTTATTAACGGGGTGGTTTGCCATTGCCTTCCCCAGTCATCTACACTTTCCCCCCAGCAAGCTGGGTACTCATTTTACCAACCTCAGAAGGATGGAAGGCTGAGTCAACCTGGCTACCTGAACCCAGCTTCCACCAGGATCAAACTCAGGTCGTGAGCAGAGAGTTTGGACTGCAGTACTGCAGCTTTACTATTCTGCCCCATGGGGTTCTATACCTACCTAACTACCTACCAGCCTTAATCACCTGTTTCCCCAGTCTTTGTTCTGATCTTTCCCAAATCTCTTTGTAATACAACCAGGGCTTTTTTTGAGCAGGAATGCACAAGAACGCAGTTCCAGCTGGCTTGGTCTCAGGGGTGTGTGGTCTAATATGCAAATGAGTTCCGGCTGGGCTTTTTTCTTCAAAAAAAGGCCCTGGATACAACATTTTGGAAAAGATTGCCGTCAACACACCTCTGGATGGAAACATGAACGTTTTCCAGCTCCAACCTACATGTGTGGCCTTTTCCTCCATACCCAGCCTCCATGGCAAAACCACCACCAACAAAATGACCAACTTTAACGTCTAGCAATATGTCAGAAGAAGAAAAGTAGTTTTATACCCTGATTTTATCCACCCTAAGGAGAGTCGAAGCAGCTTACAACTGCCTTCCCTTCCTCTCCTCACAACAGGGACCTTGTGAGGAAGGTGAAGCTGAGAGAGGTTTGTTTTCTGTTTTCTTTAAAAAAAAAAAATTCTATCCTGCCCATAGCCAAAGCTCTGACAAAACCATGACTGGCTCAAGGTCACCCAGCAAGCTTCATATGGAGGAATGGGAAATCAAACCTGATTCTTCATATTAGAGAATGCCACCTTAACCACTATACCAGGTGGATTGACTAAACTAAAGTGCAAAAAAAAAAAAAAAAAGCCTTCCCATGGCGTGTGGCTGGGAGGTGGTGGTGGCAGCCATGGGGGCTCTGATAAGGAATAAGAAAATAATCAAAACATATAAAGCAGACAGATCGAAATCTTCATCACATAGGCTACATGGAAGATATTGGATTTATATCCCACCCTCCACTCCAAAGAGTCTCAGAGCGGCTCACAATCTCATTTCCCTTCCTCCCCCACAACAGACACCCTGTGAGGTAGATGAAGATATTGGATTTATATCCTGCCCTCCACTCCAAAGAGTCTCAGAGTGGTTCACAATCTCCTTTACCTTCCTCCCCCACAACAGACACCCTGTGAGGTAGATGAAGATATTGGATTTATATCCCACCCTCCACTCCGAAGAGTCTCAGAGCGGCTCACAATCTGGTCAGTGGGGAAAAGCAGAGGTCAGTGGGGAAAAGCAGACTGAATATCCCTGGGCCAAAAGAAGTCAAACTTCAAAGCACCCGCACTCGGGCCTTTTCCGTTGCGGCCCCACAACTCTGGAACAAACTCCCAGAGGAGGTGCGGGCCCTGCGAAACTTAGACCAGTTCCGCAGGGCCTGCAAGACCGCCCTCTTCAAACAGGCGTTCACCAATAACTGAATTAATGTTTACTGCCAGATTAATAACGGTTACCGCCAGTGTTGATTTAGGAATGTTTTAATTATTGATTGATTTCAATGTGAATTTTAATGTGAATTTAATGTTTTTAATACTGTATTGTTTACTTGAAATGCTGTTAGCCGCCCTGAGCCTGCTTCGGAGGGGGAGGGCGGGATATAAATAAAATTTTACATTACATTACATCTCCTTTACCTTCCCCCTCCCCCCACAACAGACACCCTGTGAGGTAGATGAAGATAGTGGATTTATATCCCACCCTCCACTCCGAAGAGTCTCAGAGCAGCTCACAATCTCCTTTACCTTCTTCCCCCACAACAGACACCCTGTGAGGTACATGAAGATATTGGATTTATATTCCGCCCTCCACTCCGAAGAGTCTCAGAGCGGCTCACAATCTCCTTTACCTTCCTCCCCCACAACAGACACCCTGTGAGGTAGATGAAGATATTGGATATATATCCCACCCTCCACTCCGAAGAGTCTCAGAGCGGCTCACAGTCTCCTTTACCTTCCTCCCCCACAACAGACACCCTGTGAGGTAGATGAAGATATTGGATTTATATCCCGCCCTCCACTCCGAAGAATCTCAGAGCAGCTCACAATCTCCTTTACCTTCCTCCCCCACAACAGACACCCTGTGAGGTAGATGAAGATATTGTATTTATATCCTGCCCTCCACTCCAAAGAGTCTCAGAGCGGCTCACAATCTCCTTTCCCTTCCTCCCCCACGACAGACACCCTGTGAGGTGGGTGCGGCCGGAGAGGGCTCTCACAGCAGCTGCCCTTTCAAGGACAACCTCTGCCAGAGCTATGGCTGACCCAAGGCTATTCCAGCAGGTGCAAGTGGAGGAGTGGGGAATCAAACCCGGTTCTCCCAAATAAGAGTCCGCACACTTAACCAGTACACCAAACTGGAAAAAGTAATTTAAAAAGTATGATGGTAGTAAGGTTTTGTCATGGCAATTCTAATTCAAGAAGCATTTGAGGGTAGATGCTGAGATGATATAATCTAGTACACCTTTCGCTGATGCCAGGGGTGTGTGACATATGCAAATGAATGTGCTAATGAGCTCCGGCACCTCTTTTTTTAATTAAATGACCTCTGGTTGCAGCAAATGTCTATTAACACTGACAATGAAAATAACATAGTGAATTATTGCCTTGACAATGCATCTTATGCTACAGTTAGAAAAGAGCTGTGCCTTCAATGGACTATACAACCATGGTTGCCTGCCATTTGACAGGGATGAATACTTTAGGGAATGGCAAAATCCCAGAATGTTTCATCCCAAACGCAGGGGAAGCAAAGACATTACAGCCTAACTCCATTAGAAGCAATCTAAAAATGAACACGAAAACAAAGTAACACCCTGAACAATGAAGCCAGTTCCTTTGAAAACTGAAAACTAAATCAAATAAACCAAAACCATGCATTCATGCACCACAATAGATTAGCCAACACTGATAGCCAAAGGCATACTGGTGGTGATGCAGAGTGGTGTGGAAGGTTGGTATGTTATGGATGAGATCAGATGGAGCATGATATTTATGAATATTGACCAGCTTTGAGGCAACACTGGGGAAAAAAAGCTTATCCTGCCAGATGGGCAGAGTTTTACAGCCAGGAGTGGAAAACGGCAGCTCTTTGATATGCTAGTCTGTGCCTCACTGTTGGCTGAACAGGTTCTGGTGTACTCTTGCTTCCAGAACATGACATCCAGATATGCTAAGGCTTTTTATACCGCTCTCTCTCTCTCTCTCTCACACACACACACACACACACACAGAGGATGCAAAGGACAGCATCTTCTTTATGCGTATAACCATTGGAATCTCCCAACAGGAAAGGGAGATCACATGCTCAGGATGTATGATCCAAGCAGTTTATCAGTCCTTCCAGTTTCATTTGTTTTAGCACTCTTCATCCTAGAGCTGCAATTTGTATTACTCTAGAGATTTGTCAGTAGGATAAAGTTGTACTAATTAAGAGAAGATTATTGCCTTAGTTCCTACCTACATGCTTTGCAGCAGCTAATCTTATGAAAGTAGCCCCCTATTCGGATGCTCTTCCTAGCTCTGAAATAAAGGAGGAGGAGATTGGATTTATACCCCACCCTTCCCTCAGAGCAGTTTATAATCTCTTTCCCTTCCTCTTCCCACAACAGACACCCTGCGAGGTATGTGGGGCTGAGACAGCTCTCAAGAGAACTGCTCTGCTGAGAACTTGTGGCTGACCGAGGTCACACCAGCAGCTGCATGTGGAGGAGTGGAGAATCAAACCCAGTTCTTTCAGATTAGAGTCCATGTACTTAACCACTACACCAAACTGGCTCCCAGTTTGGAGGGGGGGGATGAGAAGGGGGGGATCGGATGAAGAATGAAGGCTCTGAACCTTGCTTGAGGAAAAACAGAGGAAAAAACAGTTGGGAAACAGAGGGAGATTCCCACTGGGATAAGTGGATTTCCTCACCAAAACAAGTTCTTCCATAGTTTCTGAGCAGGGCCAAGTCTTGACTGGTTGCTCAAGGACTCATCGCCTGAGCAGGGATTGAGTGTGGAACATCAGGTGCTGGGTTGGATATGATACAGGTTGTGTATATGAGAAGGGGGAGGAGAGGTGTCTGTATGAATATTTGTAGAACAATTAGTTTCTTTTTGGACAAGTGTTAGTACAATGCCTTAGTACAATGTCTGTTTTGGAGAGGGGAAGGAAAGGAGATTGTAAGCTGCTCTGAGACTCCTTCAGGTCATGAAGGGTGGGGTATAAATCCAAACTCCTACTCCTCCTTGTTAACTGAAGAAGAAGATATTGGATTTATATCCCGCCCTCCACTCCGAAGAGTCTCAGAGCGGCTCACAATCTCCTTTCCCTTCCTCCCCCACAACAGACACCCTGTGAGGTAGATGTAGATATTGGATTTATATCCCGCCCTCCACTCCGAAGAGTCTCAGAGCGGCTCACAATCTCCTTTACCTTCCTCCCCCACAACAGACACCCTGTGAGGTGGGTGGGGCTGAGAGAGCTCTCACTGAAACTGCCCTTTCAAGGACAACCTCTGCCAGAGCTACGGCTGACCCAAGGCCATTCCAGCAGGTGCAAGTGGAGAAGTGGGGAATCAAACCCGGTTCTCCCAGATAAGAGTCTGGACACTTAACCACTACACCAAACTGGCTCTCTAAAACAACAGTAGTTACTATCTCAGATTAAGTCTTACTGGGTTACTACATGAACAAATTTTGAATCCATCTTCCTCAAGTGCATTCAAGCACAATTTTCACTCAATGGCTGCAACATCAAAATGTTTCTGAGAGAACCATTACAGATCACAAAGGACCATGGCAGGAACTTTTATGACACGTCACACTGCCTCAAATGTCATGCTTTTCAATACTGCTCATGGTCAGCCATTGAGTGCTGAGTAGAATTGGCTCTGGTGTATACCTCATGCACCTGTTTAACATACTGATAAGACAAAGAAGCAGAGTAATTTCAGATGCCTTCACACATTATGAAAACAGATCCTGAGTCAAAGAATGTGAGGAATATTTATTTATTTATTTATTACTTTAAATTTCTATCCCGCCCTCTCCGCAAGCAGAATAAATCTCAGACAAATGTGATAAAGGGGAAGATAGTGATTAAGATTTCCCCCCTAATGTTGTGATGAGAATACTAAATGCTGAAATAAGCAATCTAAGTGACTGACCAGCCATCTCCACAGTATTTCGTGAACTCACACATCAAGAAAATGGACTTGGGTACCAATTTCATAAAACATGAAAGACTTCTCAGTTAAGCAGCAGAGTTCATTGTCCTCACACTATTTAATCCAATGTTTTTAGGATTTTTAAAGCTTGGGTGGGGAGGAATCTGTTTCATTGACAGTTATTTCCCCCCACCCATCAATTTCCATTAGTGATATTGCGAAACCTACTTTTCCCATCTCAGTTTGGGAATGGCATAACAATTTGCATGGTGAATGTTTACAAAAATTACCCTTTAACCCCTGAGAGTTCTAATATTGGTTTATGATTGAGTGATTGATTGCACATGCACAGTTCCTTTCCAGAATGGAGCCTAGCATGTTCTTGTACTACTGCTTGGGAATAACAGTGTTCTTCCAAAACTAAAGGCACAGCAATGGAGCAATTGCAAATGCTTGAGATCTGTAAAATCGCAAAGGAGATACACTGACTTTTTCTGCTGTTCTTCATGTAGGATTGATGGTATAGTTCAGGGTAGCATACATACATTTGAAATCAGCTGGTTTGCTGGGTAAGATTTTAAACATTAGGATTATTTCATATCAGGCCCTTTTAGCAGACAGTCTATTGGTTACAAGTCAATTACTGGGTTCAGCTCAAGGTTCTGGCTGTCACCCACAAAGCCCTTCAAGGAAGTGGTCCACATAACTTCAGGGCTGCCTCTCCAGTTGTGTTCCATTGCAAGAGCTCCATGAATTTGCGCAAAGCCTTCTTAAGGTGGTTCCCTGTACCATGTTAAATCAGGAACAGTCTGTTCATGCACATTCTCTGTTACGGCTTTTGTGTCATGGAATGATCTGCCTGAGGCTATTATTACAAAATGTGCAAACAGCCTTGTTCAGGAGGGCATTCTGGTTGAAAGAGAGAAGCCATGGTGTATTGGATCAGCTCAGGAGGACACTTTTATTGGAGATAAAGTCTTGATCAATTCCGCAGGGCCTGCAAGACCACTCTTTTTAAGACGGCCTTAGCTGAATGCTGAGCTAATGATAGATTCGCTGCTGTTGTATTCCTCCATCAATCGATTAAAAACCTGTAATTTAGCACCATAACTGTTAATTTTAATTGGAATGTTGTTTTAAATGATGGTTTTATAATGTAGTATTTATTGAATTATGTGATTGTATTGTATTGTATTGTATTGTATTGTATTGAACTAAAATGTTGTGAGCCGCCCTGAGCCTGCTTTGGGCGGGATATAAATAAAAAGTATTATTATTATTATTATCCATCTCTTATGGTCATGCTGCCTTAAAGATATATGTTTGCCTACATTGTTCTTTTTCTGTTCCAATGTGTTCTACAATCCCAGCCTGGCTGCATTATTTTGTTTCACTCAGAATTTTGCTGTTAGTTATCATTCCTGCATGTTATTTTTAATTTTCCATAAACAATAATTGTCTTGGTTTAATGGCCAAACACTGGTACATTTGGCTTAATGGCCAAATAAATGCCATATTTTTATGGTCTTTGAACACAGGTGAAATATCCTAGAATAGTAATTGCTTGAACAATCGGAGATTCAAGAAGTAGGAACTAAGGCATTCATTTTGAATTTTCTGTATCCATTTCAATTCCTAAGTCAATTTTGACAACCCATAAACATGGACTAAGCAGAGTAACACCTTTTTGCTATTGACTTTGATTACTTAGAATGGTGTTATTTAGCTTAGGATGGCACTGCTGGAAAAATATTGGGCTAACAGTTAAATTAAATGGCATCAACATTAATGCAGCATTTAGGAATTATCTTCTAGTACTTGTAAATTTGTTTACAGATTTCATTTTATAGAATTTTTCTTAAGATACCCTTTCTAGGTAATAAGTTTGAATGAGACCACAATATAGTCTGAGTTAAAAATTATTATGTTTCCATTATTTCTGGATGTGTGCATCATCATCCAGCAATTGACTTCAACCTTTGACAAGGATGTATATTGTCACCCTACTTATTTAAATTATATGCAGAGTACATCATGCGGAATGCCGGCCTGGATGAATCACAAACTGGAATTAAGATTGCCAGGAAAAACATCAACAACCTCAGATATGCAGATGACACCATTCTAATGGCAGAAAGTGAGGAGGACCTTAAGAACCTGTTATTGAGGTGAAACAGGAGAGCTCAAAAATAGGCTTGAAATCAAGCATAAAAAAAACCTAAGAAATGACATCTGACCCCATCACTCCTTGGCAAATAGAGGGGGAAGACATGGAAGTAGTGACAGACTTCACATTCCTGGGATCCAAGATCACTGCAGATGGTGACTGTAGCCATGAAATTAGAAGACGTTTGTTCCTTGGGAGGACAGCTATGGTGAACCTGGGCAGTATAATAAAAAGTAGAGACATCACCCTGCTAAAAAAAAGTCTGTATAGTCAAAGCGATGGTATTCCCAGTAGTAATGTATGCCTGTGAGAGTTGGACCATAAGGAAGGCCAAGCACAGAAGAATAAATGCTTTTGAGCTGTGGTGCTGGAGAAGATTCTTGAGAGTCCCTTGGACTGCAAGAAGATCCATTCAGTCAGTCTTAAGGGAAATCAACCCAGACTGTTCCCTGGAAGGTCAGATGCTGAAGCTCAAATACTTTGGCCACCAAATGAGAAGGGAGCACTCACTGGAGAAGACCCTGATGCTGGGAAAGACAGAAGGCAAAAGAAGAAGGGGATGGCAAAAGATGAGATGGCTGGATAGCATTAATAACGTAACTAACATGGATTTGAGGGGACTTTGGAGGATGGCAGAAGATAGGAGGGCCTGGTGTGACTTGGTCCATGGGGTTGCAAAGAGTTGGACTCGGCTGCACGGCTGAATAACAACGACTTCAACCTTATACTAGATTATTATATCAGTGAAGATTTCTGTGTGAGTACAGCTACCATGTGAAGAGATCCATGGCTTGATTTATCAGTATATATCATACCACACGATACATGAGATAACAACACCAGGGTTGTGATCAGACAGGTGTTTTGGCTTGACATAATCACTGTACCCTAATGGATTAAAAGGGCTCAGTTAGACAGGCGCAGCTATCAGCCATTCCCCAATCACATTCACCTCACTCTACAATGAGTCCAAGACAGAATACAAAGCCACCAAGTGACACCCAGCTCTAACAGTTCCCTGCACATGCATTGCACATTCCTGGACATCAGAAAGCAGGGTAGCACACACAGAGATTGGTAGCATGAACCCACCAATCTGTTCCAGGCTTTTTCGCATCCCGTTCTCCACAGTGCTCATATGCACATGTGCAAAAGATATATAAAAACAAAACTCCAAACCACACTAAGGGGCTGGTGTGCTGCAGTGATACAATTCTTCACCAACCCCACCCCCCATCCCAACAATATACAGGTGCCTTGTGCTGTGGTGTGTGATCATGTCTCCACTCCAGATTGAACTGGGGTGCGGTCACACCTCACATTAAAAGCGTGTGTGTAGCGCTCAAATTTGAACAGTTGAATATTGATTTGATGCAGGGCCATTCAGACGAGCATCCAAGAATGCGACTCATTCTGTTGTTGAGCGTTCAGACATCCAATACTATCACGCTCTTTTCTTGGAGCATGCGTGATCAGGTGGTGATTTCTGGGAGGGGGGGGGGGTCCATTGAATATGCGCCCAACTGTTTGGAGGTGGGAAATCAAACGTTACTTCAGAAGGGGGGGGGGAAGTTTCCAGAAATCCTCCACATTGAAAAAAAGAGACTTTTTCCTGTTCTAAATAGTGGGATAACGTTCCCCCCCCTTCCGATCCTGTGTTGATTGGAGAAGCAGAAGCGTCACCTCAGATTCCCGGATGATCTGGCAATGTGCATGTCTGCTGGGCTTTTTTTTTTAAAAAAAGGTGAGAGGCAGTATCGCGCGTGAGCTGTTCAAACAGGAAAAAGCCGATCTTGTGCAGCTTTTTTGAAAAAGGACCGGACTTTATATGCTGTCAAATTAATGCGCCGTAGATATGTGGCAAACCGGGATGACACTGGAATACGCTCGATTGCCAGATGTGGATGTCTGAACAAACACATTTAATCCATCAGCGAGATGGAGCTGTATCACCACTAATGGTACATCTGGCTGCACCCATGGAGAGCTTTGCCTCACCTCCAGCATACCTGGAGCTGCCAGTCTGAATGCAGCTCTGGTCAGGATTGATGTATAGTAGTTTTTGGATGCATATTTTTTAAAAATAAAAGGATGTATTGTTGACTACTGAGATACTATGGTCTTCTGTTGGTCATAGGGCATGTTCACCAACTTTGTAACGGAAATTATTACTGCTTATATAAAGCTTGTTCTGACTTAGGGTTGCCAAGTCCAATTCAAGAAACATCTGGAGACTTTGGGGATGGATTCAGGAGACTTTGGGGGTGGAGCCAGGAGACCTTAGGGGTGGAGCCAAGATCAAGGCTGTGACAAGCATAATTGAACTCCAAAGACAGTTCTGGCCATCACATTTAAAGGGACGGCACACCTTTTAAATTCCTTCCTTCCATAGGAAATAATGAAGGATAGGGGCACCTTCTTTTGGGGCTCATAGAATTCGGCTCCCTGGTCCAATCTTTTTGAAACTTGGGGGGTATTTTGAGGAGAGGCACTAGATGCTATACTGAAAATTTGGTGCCTCTACCCCAAAAAACAGCCCCCCCCCGAGCCCCAGTTACCCGTGGATCAATTCTCCATGATTTTCTAAGGGAATAAATCTCCATAGGGAATAATAGAGTTCCCAGCAGACATTTACCTCCCCTCCCCCCGCTTTCTGATGACCCTGAAGCGGGGGGAGGGCCTCCAAACCGGGGGATCCCCTGCCCCCACCTGGGGATTGGCAACCCTATTCTGACTCTAATGCAGCCTGATATTCAGGCCCTATGTTTTAATTATACTATTGTGTACACCATACAATAAACATGTATTTTTATATTATTATATCTGCTGCAGCTTGACCTTTGGATCAACCAGTCCACCAGCTCCAAGGCCAAGAGTCTGGTAGCACTCGAGGGGAATAGACTGGCCTTGCCTGCAGAGTAGAGGACACAGAGTTTTATCAGGACCACATTATAGCATTGGTGGGCTCTAATGGGCTATTTTTCTTACACTTCCTAAAACAGAAGCAATTGGAAACCCATCTTACACTGATTCATTAACATTATGGCAGATTTAACACAGTTATGATGCCAAAGAAGACTAGGAAATTCACTTCTCCAATGAGAACAGCATGTTATTGTTTTCCACTATTGCCCAAACCCAGTTAGAAAGTAATTTTGGTGCTATAGTTAACAGCTTTTGGTAACCTGGTGATTTTGGTGCTAGAGTTAGCAGCAGGGCTTTTTTTTTGTAGCGGACTCCTTTGCATATTAGGCCACACCCTCCTGTTATAGCCAATCCTCCAAGAGCTTACAGGGCTCTTACTACAGGACTTACTGTATGCTCCAGGAGGATTGGCTACATCATGGGGATGTGGTCTAATATGCAAAGGAGTTGCTGCTGCAAAAAAAGCCCTGGTTAGCAGTTAGCCTAAGGAAGTTTTCTGTGGGAATAAAAAAAACCCTATTTCATTATTTTGTGTGATTCAGATCACAAGGACTCACTTGTATGGTCCATGGACCATGAGTAGGGGCTAGGGGAGGACTTGGTCTACATGAGACATTTATTGGGCTTCACTTTAAACTGTCTCCCAGACTTTACCTCTGCATGTAATTTTTTTAAATGTTTCAGTTTATCACCCCTAGTCATTAAATATTTTGTTATGTATCTGATGGTTTACATTGCCTGAAAACATGTGCAGAGTGCATTTCTGTGGATAATTATAATTTCTTATGTAAAATGTTAGGTGGGTTCCATAGCATTGAGCCTATACAAGGCTAAACATAATCACTTCCCTTAAAAAAACAAACACACTCCATAGTTTCCTTGTCATATTTTTTAAAAAAAGTTAAAGAAACAAGAAGGCATTGCTACAAGTCTGTCAGTTGGCTAGGGTTGCCAAGTCCAATTTAAGAAATATCTGGGGACTTTGGGGGTGGAGCCAGGAGACGTTGGGGGCAGAGCCAAGATCAAGGCTGTGACAAGCATAATTAAACTCCGAAGGGAGTTCTGGCCATCACATTTAAAGGGACGGCACACCTTTTCAATGCCTTCCTTCCATAGGAAATAGTGAAGGATAGGGGCACCTTCTTTTGGGGCTCATAGAATTGGACCCCCTGGTCCAATCGTTTTGAAACTTGGGGGATATTTTGGGGAGAGGCACTAGATGCTGTACTGAAAATTTGGTGCCTCTATCTAAAAAAAAACAGCCCCCCCCAGAGCCCCAGATACTCACAGATCAATTCTCCATTATTTTCTATGAGAATAAATCTCCATAAGGAATAATACAGTTCCCAGCAGACATTTTCCTCCCCTCCCCCCACTTTCTGATGACCCTGAAGCGGGGGGAGGGCCTCCAAACCGGGGGATCCCCTCCCCCCACCTGGGGATTGGCAACCCTACAGTTGGCTCTTGACAGACGTGGGCCTAAGGCAGCTGCACTTTTGGCCAATAGATAAAGTAGCACTTATGGTAATCAATTTTGATATCCAGGGCTTTTTTTGTAGCCAGAACTCCTTTGCAAATTAGTCTACACTCCCCTGATGTAGAGCTTATGGGGGCATGTACTAAGAGCTTATGGTAGGCAATGTACTAAGATCTCTATAAGCTTTTGGGAGATTGGCTACACCAGGAGAGTGTGGCCTAATATGCAAAGGAGTTCCTGCTACAAAAAAAGCTCTGTTGATATTAGGCTTCCCAATCCCCAGGTCCCAGCGGGGGATCCCCCGTTTTTACAGGCTTCCCCCTGCCCCCAGCCAGCTGGCTGGTGGGGAAGCCCGGCCCCCCACAGTCACCATGTAGTTTTAGAGCTCCTGCAGGTCCGTTTTTAAAATATGTGCCTTTAAGGCTGAGCAGGGAACAGGAAGGGCTTCTGAGAACGGCCCCTCCCTTTGTTTTGCTTTCGTTTTCAGATCAAGTAAAGTTCTGTAGGAACAAGACCCAGTAAGTATTTGTGTGTGAAAGAAAGGGAGGGGGCAGGGGATTCCCTGATTTGGAGGCCCTCCCCCCACTTTAGAAAGTGTGTGGGGAGGGAAATGTCTACTGGGCACTATTATTCCCTATGGAGAACGATTCCCATAGGGAATAATGGGGAATTGATCCGCGGGTATTTGGGGCTCTGGGGGGGGCTATGTTTTGAGGTAGAAGCACCAAATTTTTAGTACAGCATCTAGTGCCTCTCCCCAAAATACCCCCCAAGTTTCAAAACGATTGGACCAGGGGGGGGGGGTCCAATTCTATGAGCCCCAAAAGATGGTGCCCCTATCCTTCATTATTTCCTATGGAAGAAAGGCATTTTAAAAGGTGTGCTGTCCCTTTAAATGTGATGGCCAGAACTCCCTTGGAATTCAATTGTGCTTGTCACATCCTTGTTCCTGGCTCCACCCCCAATGTCTCCTGGCTCCACCCCCAAAGTCCCCAGATTTTTCTTTAATTGGACTTGGCAACCCTAGTCAATATCTAAGGATGCTGCCACAACAAAGATAATTATTCAAATAAGGCAGGCAGCCACAGCAAGTACTGGGATGGGCACAGTGCAGGGATTCTAGAAGATTTGTCTCTTTGATCCATTCAAATCTGCTGCTTCCTGCCTCTTTTGGGTAATTATCTTTGTGGCAGCAGCACCCTTTTTAATTCACTATTTTTAAATGCACAAAATGGCCAAGGAAGTATAAAAGGTACATGGAGTGCTAGATGAAGGACCACTGGACACTCCCATCCTCCCAGGCCTTAGTTTTTACAGTGCCACAATCATGATTTTGTCATCCTCTTGAGAAAGTACTGCCAAGGAGTATGTAAAGCAATCTTATGCTTACCTCGATCATTCACACTGTCAGATCTCATGATCCTGTCATATACATAATCACAGGAGAGAGAGGGAGCTAGTAGGGAGTGGGTTCTATGCCTCCAAAACAGGCAGCCATCTTGACGATTTTCCCTACTGGGAGTAGTTCTGCTGTGATCCTGGACACAACTGCCACCTCCCACACGTGCCCAAAACAGTTCTCTAGGTAATCTATATTATGGAAGCATGAATTATACCTCAGAAATAAGATAGACCCAGTTCCACTAGACTCACTCTCCTGTAAGTGTTCTTAGGAGTGCCATGTCAAATAACTGCTGTAAGAGAAGAGACAGCAGCACCCTTGGGCCAAACCCTACAGCCTCATGTTACTTAAAACTGATCAAATGCTTCCTCCAAAGTGTACAAAGCAGCGATCGTTGCAATGGCCTATCAAGAAGATATTGGATTTATATCCTGCCCTCCACTCCGAATCTCAGAGCGGCTCACAATCTCCTTTATCTCCCTCCCCCACAACAGACACCCTGTGAGGTGGGTGGGGCTGGAGAGGGCTCTCCCAGCAGCTGCCCTTTCAAGGACAACCTCTGCCAGAGCTATGGCTGACCCAAGGCCATTCCAGCAGGTGCAAGTGGCGGAGTGGGGAATCAAACCCGGTTCTCCCAGATAAGAGTCCGCACGCTTAACCACTACACCAAACTGGCTCTCAAGTAAGGTAGGTATTGCCCCCATGTTGTAGACTTGCCTATGGTTTGTGTGGTGGCTCAGGTAAGATTCAAACAGAGGTCTCTTGACTCGTGGCCAGAGATATATGACCACTTAATTGCCAAGTGGCTACTCAGAACATCAAATTGATGGGGGTGCTGATGTTTGATTAGGCAACAAGTGATGCAGCTCTTGTCACCTGTGCTGGTGCCACTGGTCCTAGGGATCCAAGGCAGGCAAGCAGAAGTGCTTCTTCTTTAAGCCAACTTGGACCTCTTCAGACGGCTCCAGAGGAGGGATGCACTTTCTCTCTTTTGGCTGTTGCCCACGCAGAATCCATCCAAGGCAGGGTGGAGAGGAAGCATCTTTGTACACCTTCTTGGATTGAGAATCCTAGGCAAGCAAGAGGAAAAAAAAAACCTGTTTGCTTTGGGTCACCAGGGCAGGCTTCTATGCTGCCCACCCAACATCCTTCAACCAAAGTAGATTACAGAGTCATTTGCCTTGAACCCTGCTTTGACACTCTCCAGGGCAACAGGAAGGAGGATGCTTTGGATGGTCCTCAGCTGACATTCTTAGCCCCTTTCTTACTTCAGCTGTTGTATCATTCTCACTTCTCCCAGCCCTTTGCAGTCACAACTATGAAGCATGCAAAGGTTCTTGAAAGCTCCAGAATTCAATCAATGTCTTCTCCCCTCCCTTTCCTTTCCCAGCCAGCTGGACTAAGGTGTTTGTGGTTATAATTGTGAAAGAAAAAGAATCTATTCAGGAACTGGGAAGGGAATTAGCTGACTGCTTGGAGTGTGCAGGGGACCGATACCCTGCAGGGCTGGCAGAACAGCATATTGAGTCAAAGCAGGGTGTTCAAGATGGCAGCAACTGGGAGCCATTCTGATTTACAGACAACTGAGACATTAATTATTTTGTTGCTTTCTTGTATTGCCATAAAATTGCTCGTTCTCTTGGATGTTTACTTTTCTCACTTGCAATAGGAAAAAGCCCTGTTGTTCAAATGGGCCCAGCATCAACCGCTGTTTGTAGCTGGGCTGGAGGCAATAAGATGGGAACATGCAATTTCCCTGAGAAGTACCTCAAAACAGTGTGCCTGAGGAAAGTGGTGGTGGACAGCTCTGTGGTCATTTCACGTGCGGCACTATGGAGACTCCCCCGAATCAGTCTCAGAAGCTGCTTCTGCAGAACAAGGTCTCCAACCATCTCTCTCCCCAGGGACATGTTCTGTGGCTATTGAGCACACGTATGTGGATCTGTTTATGAATTGCGGGGGTGGAGTTTGCTTTTATTGCTCCATCAATCTCACTCACTTTTCCTGGACACTCCTGAGAACTGCTCCATCAAAAAGGGTGGCATCTCCCGAGTGTTTATTCCCCTGGCTAGCTGAAAAGGCTGTGTCATCTGTCTGAGCTTTATATATCTAGTACTCCACATTCATGATGGTGGGGGAGGAAGGGTTGGGGGGGGGGTGGACTTTGGGCTCTTTCGTTTATATGAGTCTCACAGCCATAGGGGGTATTTAACTTTCTGCCCTGGTTGCTGTAATTCTCTCTCCAGTGGATATACAGTTCAGATCAGGTTCCTATTGCTGTGATGACAGGCATTCAGCAGGCACTATAATTGCAGAGTTAAAACAGCTCATTTTCTTACTGGCAAGCTGTAGTTAAAGAGGTGCTAGGAGGCAGCCTGGCTGTCTGCATAGAAACTGATCAAAGCACTGAAAGGCATCTGGCTTGCCTCTGTTTTCTTTCACCACCCTCCCCCTCCCCCTTTCTCTTTAAAATGGGAAGGGGAAGGGCAGGGGGAAGAAGAAAAATTGGTTTAAAAAGTAATTTAAGAAGATGAATACCTATCCCTTTCCCGAGGCTAAAAGGTGGCCACTTATTAGAGATATTAAACTTAAGCAGAGTGGGTTTTTCTTATGCGCTCGACATTTTCTAATAAGAGCATTTGGGCCAACACACGTGTCTACCTCTCTGTCTATTTCCATTAAACCCCACTGTGAAAAATTTCTAAGCTATTGGATTGGACTTTTCACACTTGAACTTATTTCCTGAAGGAGATGAAACTTTCCCCACCTCTTCCCTGATCTGAAGTTGTCCTGTCAAACTTGCTCACCTCCTCCCCACTCCCCCCCTCCCCACCACAGCATGTTGTCTCCTACAGTGAAAAATGTCAGCAGTCCTTCCCCGTGGTGTGGGGATTCTAGATCTTGGGCAATATGGGTATGTTTAAAAGAGGCTGCTTTTTCTTCCTCGTTTTATTAATTTTCCCATTCTGAAAAAAAGGAAAGCTAAACTGTCTGCCCTGGGCATTGGTATGCTCTAAAAAGGAAACCCATCTACAGTGAAAGACCAGAATTCAAAACAGGTTGACATTCAGCCTACCAGTATCTTTGTGAGATTCTTTGGATCTTAGCAGAGAAGCTCACTTCCATTGGAGTTGATGTTTAGCAAACAAGTGAGTGAGCAGAGGAAGCTACTGGCAGTGACAAGAGGGAGGCACTTCAACAAGTAAAGGAAAATCTTAGAATGGCAAAAGCCTCACTAATCAAGCCAACAGTTGCTAACTCTGAAAGTTCTCCAGCTACAAGATTTCTCTTGTTGATTATTTGACTCTCCTGCCTCTAGGTTGTCCAAGAAAAAAGAGGGGAGGAAAACAGGTTCTTAAAAATGGCAGCAATTCTTCTGCATTGCAAATTCAGATTGATTTGCAACCAATATAATTGTAATAGCTCCTGTGAAAATAACCTGGAAACTAATTTTTACAAGTATAAGAATTCTTTACTAGAGATTCTGAGCCCTCTTGTGGGCTCTGGATCCCCACTCAAGGTGGATTGCAAGATTTGAAGAGATCTAGAAGAGGTTTAAATGTATACATTCAGATATTCCCTTTGTTAACTATTCACAGTACTAATGTTATACTCCAAACCCAAATGGCTAACCAAAAACACATATTGATCAAGCACACTTGCAAAAAAAAAAGTTTTGCAAAACAAATAAAGGTCTTCCACTCCCAGTCACAACTAAAATGGCATCTGCTTCCCCCCCTTCTTCCCCCCCCCCCCGGGGATCTTTATTTCTGCTGTGTTTTCCTTTTTATAATATGGAAATCTAAATAGGTACATACATCTCACATGTAGAAGATACTATATCCATGTAGTTACAGAAGATTAAGCATGATGGGTAGATTCACACAGGATGATATATTTTTCTGCTTTTCTAATCTCGTCACAGTTATAGGATATATCCCCCCCCCCCCCACCGCTAGAAAAGTGTTCCCTATGTGATTGTTACATTATTATTCAATACAGTTTGGAGAACAGGACAATTACAAAGTTTGGAAAATATGCCTGATTTTATTTTTTCCCTTTATGTTGGCCATGGACCATTTTTTTCCTTCACTGCCCCCCCCCCCCCAGTAATGGTAATGCTGTCATTTTTACAAATTTTAAGAAAGAGATATCTTTAAAAAAACAGAGAGAGAGAGAGAGAGACAAAATTATAGTTTACTGGCTCCAAGGCGCCTATGCCAGGGAGACAGCAAAGTGAGTTGAAAGGCACCTGGTTCTGCACCTTTGCTCCTTTAATCCCTTATTTCTAATTAGCATAATTTATTAATATATTGTAGTCATGCATGTGAATATGCTTTATAGTTTTTGATTGTTCCCTGAGGCCACTCCGTGAAAGCTCCCCCTCCTACTGTTTAATAACATGTTACATAAAGAAACCAGCTTCTGATATCATTTAAATTATGGCTTTCCGTTCAGCCTCAAAATGCTCATTTCCTTTAAATAAGGTTAATTTCTTAAGAATGAAAATCCCCCATTTTCAGGTTACTAGTCATTAGGTAGTTTCATTACACAAAACGTCCCACAAACAAACATGTTAAAGGTCATTTCGAAAAATACTTCAAATACTGGTTAAGAAAACTTCAAAAGAAGAACCAGTTGAGAAAGCATGTGAGCAATCCTTTTCCTCTTAGTCAAAAAGATGCAGAGTGAGAACATTCAGAGACTGCAGACACTTTGGAAGTTTGTTTTTCAGAATGAGTAGAGTTCTATGATAAAGAAGCAATGTGAATCTTCCCCCCACACCTCGCTATGCACTTAACTGTCCAATTGTTGAGTGATGAGTCGGATAGACAAAAAAAAATTAGGAAACAAAATCAGTAAAGTTGTTCAGAGGTGCTCAAACTTGTAGTGAAAAACTGAAAGTAGATCCATCTGATTATTTTTTTCATCCAGGTAAAAATAGGTCCCTATGCTGACCAGCTGAAACCTGGGGACCATCTTTCTGTACAGCTTTCTGAGATCCTATGAATTTTGGCTGTCTGTAAGCAAACCGGAGAAAGGGGGCCCCACCAATGTCCCACCATTTCTTCTTGTGTGCCTTGGGATAACTTGCAGGCCATTGCTGAGAAGATGTAAGTTCCTGATTCACCAAGACAACAGCAATGCAGAATGTAGTCCCATTCCAGGAAAGGTTTGCCATTGCTTTTATAAGAGGGTGTTCAAAATGTTGTATCTAGATATGAGCAACTAGTTCAGAATAGGTGCTTCCATTACTTGTGAAACCTTCAGGGAGGTGTTGTTTGCCATTATTGAAATTTTCCTGCACTCTGTAATATAACTGGACCATGATGAGGACTTGATGGCTGGGTTCATGAAATTTGGATTCCCAGGGTGTCTAGGCCTTGATCAATTATACTTCCATCATCTGAAGACCTAACTAGATGCTACGGCAGTCATTGGTTCAACCCATGGCTACCAATCCATTTTAGAGAAGGCTTTTAAATTGTGCAGTGAGGGTAGGGTTGGCAAGTCCGATTCAAGAAATATCTGGGGACTTTGGGGGTGGAACCAGGAACAAGACTGTGACAAGCATAATTGAACTCCAAAGGGATTTTTGGCCATCACGGTTAAAGGGACGGCACACCTTTTAAATGCCTTCCCTGCATTGGAAATAATGAAGGATAGGGGCACCTTCTTTTGGGGCTCATAGAATTGGACCCCCTTTTCCAATCCTTTTGAAACTTGGAGGTTATTTTGTGGAGAGGCACTGGATGCTATGCTGAAAATTCAGTGCCCCTACCTCACAAAACAGCCCCCCAGAGCCCCAGATACCTACAGATCAATTCTCCATTATACCCTATGAGAATTGGTCTCCATAGGGAATAATGGAGTGCCCAGCAGACATTTCCCCCACCCTGCTTTCTGATGACCCTGAAGTGGGGGATGGGCCTTCAAACTGGGGCATCTCCTGTCCCCACCTGGGCATTGGCAACCCTAAGTGAGAATGGCACAGCAGAACTAGGTGATTGTGCTTCTCCCATGCCTTTCTGTTACCACAGACAAGAGATTTTTGAAACAATCCTCAGTATATCTACTCAGAAGCAAATCCCAATGAGCTTCAATAGGACCTACTCTGAGGTAAATGTGTTTGGGATTATAGCTCCAGACTCGGGGCTTTTTTTGTAGCAGGAACTCCTTTGCATATTAGGCCACAAACTCCTGATAAGAACATACAGAAGAAAATAAGAGAAGCCATGTTAGATCAGGCCAACGGCCCATCCAGTCCAACACTCTGTGTCACACATAAGAACATAAGAGAAGCCCTGTTGGATCAGGCCAACGACCCATCCAGTCCAACACTCTGTGTCACATAAGAACATAAGAGAAGTCATGTTGGATCAGGCCAATGGCCCATCCAATCCAACACTCTGTGTCACATAAGAACATAAGAGAAGCCATGTTGGATCAGGCCAATGGCCCATCCAGTCCAACACTCTGTGTCACACATAAGAACATAAGGGAAGCCCTGTTGGATCAGGTCAATGGCCCATCCGGTCCAACACTCTGTGTCACACATAAGAACATAAGAGAAGCCCTGTTGGATCAGGCCAGCGACCCATCCAGTCCAACACTCTGTGTCGCACTTAAGAACATAAGAGAAGCCCTGTTGGATCAGGCCAATGGCCCATCCAGTCCAACACTCTGTGTCACACATAAGAACATAAGAGAAGCCATGTTGGATCAGGCCAATGGCCCATCCAGTCCAACACTCTGTATCACACAGCGGCCAATAATTTATATATATATATATATATATATATATATATATATATATATATATATATATATATATATATATATATATATATATACACACACTGTGACTAATAGCCACTGATGGACCTCTGCTCCATATTTTTATCTAACCCCCTCTTGAAGCTGGCTAGGCTTGTAGCCGCCATCACCTCCTGTTGCAGTGACTTCCACATGTTAATCACCATTTGGGTGAAGAAGTACCTCCTTTTATCCGTTCTAACCCAACTGATGTAGCCAATCCTTCAAGAGCTTACAGGGCTTTTAGTACAGGACCTACTGTAAGGTCCTGGAAGACCGGCTACATCAGGTGTGTGTGGCCTAATATGGAAAGGAGTTCCTGCTACAAAAAAAGCCTTGGCTCCAGTGATGCAGCAAAGCATTTCATCGGTTGTGTGCCATGAAGCATTTTGGGACATAAGGCTGGTCTCTACTGGGGAGTCACAGGGACAGATCAGAAGGAACGCAATCAGGATCTGCCAACACAAGTCTGAATTTTGTGAGCCAAATCCTGGTTTCACAAAAATAACCACAGCTAAAATAAAGCACAGGTTCATGTTGCATCTGAACAAGCCCTAGGCTTGATTTAGAGGGGGATCCGATTAAACTGTACCCAGTATCTGCACTTTTATTTATATTTAGTTGCTCTGTCCTGTTTTATAAATGAAATGTATACAATACAAAAATGAGAAATCTGGCCCAATAGAGCATCACCAAACCTTATCAAAGAGAAAAGAGGCATGCTCCACCCCACTCTACCCCAGGCCTCACCAGGCCATCTTTATCAAAAGGGTAATTTCTGTTATAGGAACTGAAAACTGGTTCAGTGTCAATCTCTGCAGATTCTTGTTGCAGTATAGTTTACTTTCACAAGGTCATGGTGACCAGAATTATGTGAGCTAACTTGTAGGGGCCTGAAGTACAGAGGATCCTGTACAGAGGCAAGCCCAGAGTCGTATATTACTGTTAGCTTGCCTTGTTGGTTTTAAGATTCATTTTTCAAAATATTGGTTTGGATCCTACCTCGATTTCCATGGATGCAGGGGGGGGGGGGAGTTGGGTGATTTTTTCATAAATCCCCCCTCCTGTGGGAGATAGCCAATTCCTCCTTTGGTTTGATTTGTATGCCAGAGCAGCACTGGGGGCGGGGGATAAAGGAATTGCCAAACATTGCCCCCCCTCCCTGTGCTAGAGGACATCTAGACAGAATCCTACCCTGTAATTCACATTCTTTGCACGTCCAGGCAGCAGGGATATGAGGCATCCAGGATCAGTTTCCTTGGGAGGAGAGAATACCACAGATTTTGGGTACTTTTATAGTATCTATTATCTATGAACCTGTAAGTTGTGCACAATGAGAGCTTGTAGATACCCAGGGCTTTTTAGAAAAAGCCAAGCAGGAACTCATTTGCATATTAGGCAACATCCCCTGTTGCCAAGCCAGCCGGAACTGCGTTCCTGTGTGTTCCTGCTCAAAAAAAAGCACTGTAGGTACCCAAACAGATGGTACCATTGGCAGCCCACTTCCCAAGAAGAATAGCACATTCTGGCTGCTTTTCAAAGCTGCCTCTTGCCTGTTAGTTCCAAAAGGCCAGTCTGTATTTCTGCTTTGCTGACCAGTGAACTTATTTATTTATTTCGATTTATATCCCACCCTAACCCACCGAAGTGGGCTCAGGGCGGCTCACAACACAGAATTCTAACAATAAAATCAAGAATTAAAATACATTAATAATTTACACAGTAAAAATAAACACAATTCATCAGCATACTATCCTACAGTCTTCCTTAAAATTCAGATTCATATGCCGGTCAGTTGTATGCCAACCGGAAGAGGACTGTCTTACAGGCCCTGCGGAACTGCCCAAGGTTCCGCAGGGCCCTCACCTCTTCCGGCAGCTGGTTCCACCAACAGGGGGCTGTGATCGAAAAAGCCCTGTCCCTAGTTGACTTCAAACTTGCAGAACTCTTTTCTTTTGCTTCTTCTTGGGCAAATGCAGACCAAATCGCAGTGCCTTGGACGAGCTGTCGGTAGAAGTAATATTTTTTATTTTTATTCAATTAATGCATTTAGTAAAGGGAAATAGATGTCATCACAAACCAGTCTATTTTTAAAATACTTTGGTACTTACTGTTGCAAAATTCAAAGTACCCAGTTCTCATTGAACTTGTTCGATGGTGCATTAATTTCCATCCTTCTATGTCAATTTAGACCAGGAGTGGCCAAACTGTGGCTCGGGAGCCACAGGTGGCTCTTTCACACATATTGTGTCAGTCATGAAGATTTCTCTGTCAGCCAGCTTGGAGAAGGAATCTTTCAATCACTTATCCAAGCCAAACCAGCCAGCAGCTTCAAGAATGCATTTGAAGTTAGTTGCTTTCTTTTCACCTCTCCCTCCCTCCCTCCCTCCCTCCCTCCCTCCCTCCCTCCCTCCCTCCTCCTTCCTTCCTTCCTTCCTTCCTTCCTTCCTTCCTTCCTTCCTTCCTTCCTTCCTTCCTTCCTTCCTTCCTTCCTTCCTTCCTTCCTTTTTCAAATACCCCAAAATAACCATTTGAAGATCGAGCAGCTGGCTAGATTGAGACATTAAATTTATTATTTCTTTCCAGGATTTTACTGTTATTGGACATAGCCAAAATACATGTTTTAAAATCTACTTTTCAACACTGATAGCACTCAAAAATAATTAATTAGGATTCTGTTGTTTTAGTCTCAAGCATATAGGAACCCAGAGAGAGAGAGAAAGAGAGAGAGATTTTAATTAAATCATTTGCATGAGTATGTGCATGTTTACAACAATATTTTAAACTCAAGTAAGGAACCCACATAATACAACACAAACACAATTTTGCACTAAATCCAAGAAATATGTGTTAGGTGCCATCAGCCTGTGCATTTCTTACACATGGATTATGTCCTTTTATGAACAATGCATCTTTCATTCTACATCATGAGCAACATCTGTATTTCATTTTCCTGAAACAATTCCTAGGATGTTGATTAGTGTGACAAAACCCCAAGTTTCCCAGAGAGCAGGGACAACCAAGGTCCCTGTATCCATGAACCACAAATATGTAAAGTAAAGAGACAGCTTCTTAAAATCATTTGCTGAGCTCGGAAATCATGGCTTATGAGAACCATAGTAAATTCGTGGTTCATTTTTATTTGCCTTCTGGTTTTTAAGCCCTTCAGCTATGTTGCTGCCACATTTTCAAGTTTGTCTCCACAATCAGAAACACTCAAAAATGACTTGAAAAATGAGAGGCAAGATTTTCAGGAATTTCAACAGAGACCACAGACTCATGGAGTATGTGTGGCCAGAAAATGTTGCTTTCTCTGAAGCTCTTTCAGCAGTGTGTGGTGCAATACAAATCTTCTCTTGGATCACCCAGAATTTCTTCCCATCCAATGATGAAAGCACCTGACAGAGCTCTTGTTCCTCTTTAGTAATTTCATCTTGCACATCTCTTGTTCTGTCCTAGTCAAACTAAGTGTTTTCGTTCTTTTCATCATTCCTCATAAGCCATCTTTTGAACAACTTAATTTCTCTTGCTCTTCCTCTAATTTGTCTACATTCTTCAGTTAGTATTAGTGCCTTAAAATAAATATGGTTTCTAGGTGTGGCTTTAATATATATTAATGTTGAAATTACTTTAAAGCCCCTTCAAGGGGGGATATAGAAATTAAAAGACAACTCTGAAGGTATAGATTATGAAAGGCTGTAAAAATGATATTTAGAAGTTGGTTAGTACCAGCTGAGCAAAAAAAAAAAAATCGTGAGAGAGCTGAATCCTGAGGAGATTCAGATTCCTGTCTCAACTGAGAAGAGAAATGTACTGAGTCTGTCTGAAAATAGCCCTATCAGAAAAGGGGCTTAGTGCTGACAGAGTCAGATTTTAGCCTTGACTGAAGTTTTGAATTCAGCATTAGCTGAGAGCAATTTGACCACAGACAGAGAACTGAGAGAAAGTTTGGCAAGGAAATTTGGGTAGTAGGGAATGGGAATTCAGGCCAAAGGAGAGGGGATAGATCTTCTAGGGCAGGGATGTCAAATGTTCAGCCCATGAGCCAGAATCATCCCACCCAAGGTTTTAATCAGGCCTGTGGGCTGTTTACTCCTCCTCCTCCCCCTCCTGTCCTCACCTTCTGAAACTCCTAGGCTGCCAAAGTTCCCTTCTCTATCTGCCTTTTCTTTGCTGGTTGCAGCATGAAGTAAAGCTGCAAAGAAAATGTGGAGGGTATTTTCCATTAAGGTCTCTGTGCCCAGATAGATAGTCTGTCTGGGCCCAGAGACCTTAGGGAGTGAAAAAATTCCATACCCAGTCAAGCAGGGTAATGATCCCTGGTCTGGTGTGGTTAGAAACTGCCTTTGAGAGAACTTGAGAGTCAGTTATAGTCTCAAGAACACTACTGATGTTCCAAAAGGGGTTCCCTCCTATTCCTCCCTTCAGGTTCCTGGGCTGAGCAAATAGCCAAAATACACCTTTCTGACAGTGTGGGACAGCCAAACTTTCTTAAGGGGAGAAGAAAACATGTTACCAGGGCTGCTCAGTCAGTGAGGGAACAGAAAAACGGAGGGAAAATCTAGCTTCTGAGGGAGAGACATGGAAGGGGTGCTCCATAAATGGATTAGACACGAGAAGAGGATGCATTCCCATGCTCTCCAAGATACCATAGCTGTTAGGAGTTTGAGCAATATCCAGGGTCGGCGCATGGGAGTCGGCGAGGTAGGCAGCTGTCTTGGGTGCTACCTCACCAACAGGTGTCAAGTCGACGGATTCAAGAATGAGCCAAAGTTGATACTAACACTTCATTTATTGATAACCGGTACTCTGGCGCAAGCCTCTAGCTTGCTAAGAATGAAACCAATACATTGATACCTGGGTTTTAAGATACACTTCAAAAACATTCCTACTGGGGGGGGTGGGGGGGTTACAGGAGGAAACATTCACACATAACTACTAGATACTTTCTCAGGCGATAGCTAGCCACTTGTCCTTGTATTATCATGCAAGGCTTCCTCCCACCTCAGGCCCTGAGAAGGCGCCGACTATTTCTTTCACACCAGTTGCAAATCAAAATAAGAAAGGGGGGAAGGGAAGTAGCTAAGGGTAAAACATTAGCAGCAGTGGATCCATTATGATTTTAACTAGGCCTAATACTTAGGCCAAGACCCCCCAGTATTTTGTCAGAATCAGTCGATCTTGACAACAGGGTGCCTTCAGTCACCCTCTCTCACTGCTCTGCTGTTTTCAGCTATCCCAGTTGCAGACCCCGAAATATGAGAGCCACGGAACTGCGCCACAGTTTGTGCTCTCCTCCAAGCCTGGCTTCCTTGCCGGGCTTGGAGGAGAGCAGTGTCACTCTGAAGCTGCCTCCCCTGCAAAGGGAGACAGCCTCAGAGTGAGGCAGGCAGTCCCACGGCCACTTCCCCCACCCAGCAGCCAGGTGGAGGAAGGAGAAGGTGTGGCATCGCTCTGAAGAGGGGACAGACTAGGGGCCTGCAATGGATCAAAATGAAAATAAACTGCTAGGAAATTTCCCCCAAATTTAGTCTTGCCTTCAGAACAGTATATAAAGTCACCAGTTCCAGTGTCGGTCCTCAGTTGCTCCTCCGCTCACCAGCTGTTTTATCGTTTTTAAACCCTTATTTTTTTAAGCTTATTTATTATTTTAAGATTAACTACTTAGGAGTTCTGGCTGAGTAGAGTGAAGCTGGAATCTGAATTTTCTTTCACGACCGACAACTTGAAGCAGAGATAAGGTTCCCTCCTACACCAGCTTTGCTAACGAATAGGAATTTGCTGCTGTTACAGCGAAGTGTTTGATTGCTGTCCTTGCTCACTTTTTTCTGGAGGAAAAAAAGCCTCTCATTGCTGGTTACATTTTGCAGCTCATCTTCGAGCTCCCTAAAGTTTGGGGGCTCATTAACTTTAACAATGAAAACATCTAAACGCGGGAGAGAGGAAGAGGACTGTGCCACACCCTCTTCCAAACAACTGAAGATTAACAATTTCTATTCATGTCAGATTCCTACCTGCAACCGGTTTGCCATGTTGGAAAATTTAACAGACCCCATGGAAATTGCTGCTGAATTTAATGTATCACTCCCTGAGCTGGAAGCTGAAGCTGGGAACTCTGCTGTGGATGAGAGCCCGCCAGACCATCTTAAAGGCACCGAGAATGTGGGTGTTGGGGCTGGGCTCTCTGAGATTTTACAATGGACTGCTAGAACTATTGACCACTTTTGTAAAATGATCCATTTGCTGCACCATAAAAGGATTCTATGAGCAGCATCCTAACAAATAAGTCTGATAGGAAAACTGAAGTTCTTAAGGATGGAGTGACAAAGGTGCTTATACAGCAGTCTCCTCTTCTTCCGGAGGACATTTCTACCAGAGATAAGGACCTAATAGCTACAACTGGTTCACAACGGTTAGTGCTATTACCTACCAAGGTTAATTTGACTCTCTGTAAATATAATGGAAGAATCCCCCCTTGGAACTCAAAAATGCTGGTAAAAAAGCACTTAAAGGCCTTATTGGGCAACCAGTTAAAGACATTTGACTTAAAAGACCTAGAACTGCTACCCAGAGTGCATCAGACACAGAGGGCGTTTTCGCACTGACCTTAATCGGCAGCGACGTCCCTCTTCACCGCACAGGATCTGCGTGGATTTCGCACCAATTGCTGTGGAGCACCCGGAAGAGCCGCAAAGTCCCGCGGCTTTTGTGGCGCAAATGGAAACCGCCAAAAACCAGTTTCCATTTGCACCACAAAAGCCGCGGGACTTTGCGGCTCTTCTGGGTGCTCCGCAGCAATTGGTGTGAAATCCGCGCAGATCCTGCGCGGTGAAGAGGGACGTCGCTGCCGATTAAGGTCAGTGCGAAAATGCCCAGAGAATTATACTATCCTTTTGTACTTCGGGAATCCCCTCAATCCTTCTTAGAAACAAAGGGCACTTGATGTCCAAAGGGATTTTTCCAACCTGTGTTTATATGAGCACTGTTTTGGCTCCTCTCTGCCCGGAAGTGAGATATGAAGAAGAAAGATCAGATCACGCATGAGCCCTAAGAAGAACATAAGGGCAGTAATGAGCATTGTCAACCAGAAAGACTCTGCTGTTTGCCAAGTCCTTGCAAACAATAAATCTGTGCCTTACTTATCAGATCTGCTATCAGATGTGACTCCAATGGAAGCGGGTATCCAAGATGCATTTGTGGAATTCCCCGAGAGAGAACAGCAGTGGATCATAGACAGATGCTCAAGTGAAAACCCAGTTGCTCAAGTGCAGATCAGAGCAGAACCAACGTGCTAGTTTTTCAGATGTTATGCTGCATGAGAGCATGGAGGCAGACTGTGCTATCCCTACTACAGTTCTTTCTAACCAGAAGCCAGATGGAGGGCTGCTTAAGGGCTTGGCAACGCAAGCAAGTCTGCACTGCACCAGAACTGTGGCCCGGCCCTGCAGGACAGTTCTCGGATTGGAGTGAATGACAATTGTACACTGACTTCTGAGCCCAGCTCAACTTTAATCTCACTGCCCCCCCCCCCATATGGAAGCACAAGTTAAATCCCCATGTCGTGACGTTGGAACCTACCCATCCTCCCACGATACTGATTATACTGCACTATCCTCAATAGAGCCCCAAATCATCTCCAATTCTGATGATTTATTACATCTACCCGCAGAGGCTCCTCTCCCAATAATGACATTCAAAAACTCCACCAAAAATGGCAGTGTATTTCTTGACCAGGGGAGAGTTCTGGATAAGATATTGAAGTCCAACTGACTATTCAAAGGTGCCCAAGAACCAGCCCTAAAGATTTTATCCTGGAATATTGCAGGTTGGAAGTAAAAGGTGGCTAGCACAGATTTTCGGTCTTTCCTCAAACAATTTGATATTATATTATGCCAGGAAACTTGGGCTCAGAGTGAAATACAATTTGAAGGTTATAAATCCTATTCCACGCCAGCAATTAAGCTTAAGCAAATGGGCTGCTGTAGAGCAGGCCTGTGTTGTTTAATTTCTTTCCAGATTAAAGCAGAAACTACCTTTCTGCCCCCTTGCTCTTCACTGGCCCAGGTGTTTTTGCTTAAACTATCAGCCCTAACATTTATAATGGTTAATGTATATTTACCCCCTTGTCTAAACAGAGGAGACCTTTCAGCACAATGGAACAGTTTTATCATGTATATTGAGAATCTGCAGCAGGAGTACCCCTCTGCCGAATTTATAATTATGGATGATTTTAACGCTAGAATAGGTAAAGATTATGCTATGTAAAGATTATGTTATGTAAACGCATTATGTAAATCCTTGGGTCTTGACCTGCATGACTCCCTCCCAGAATTCCTAATTTTTTCAAGGAACTCTAAAGACCTCTATGTTAATGCAGCAGGAGTATTCCTGGGAAATTTTTGTATCCCCTCTAATAGATCTATATTAAATGGGTCTATGCAACATGACTTGCTGGGGGAGTACACATTTAGTTCCAGATTAGGCAGTAGTGTTGTCTATTATGCTATTGTTTCTCCCAATCTGAGAAAACTTATTGTGGACTTTTCAGTGGGTGAGAGCTTGGACAGTGACCATTTCCCATTGATTACCTCACTAAAACTTGAGGCTGTTAGCCATTCATCTCTGGGTCCTGTCGATATGCTTGCCCCTCCATGAGTCTGATGGACACAGACAGCTCGAGAAAGCATTGACCTGTCGCTCCAAACAAATAAATTAACGGAATTAAATCAGCAACCGGCCGAAGCTGCAGGCCCTTCTGAGGCCCTTCAAATTTATAGCAATATAACTTCTGCTATAATTAACTGTTATAAACAGCAATCGACCGCTAAATCCAGCCCCCTTGTTCAGAAGACAGGCCCATGGTATGATAAGGAATGCCAAAAACTGAAACGCCAACTGCGTGCAGTATATCGCACTTATCGTAACAGCCTCACTGCTAATATCCCCCTGAGCTACTTCAAACTGAAAAATAAGCTTAAAGACACAGTGGCTCATAAGAAAAGACAATTATCTATTAAGAACTTGGGTTTACTTATCAATGCCTCTACTGCCTCTAACAGTAAGCCTTTCTGGTCATTAGTTACTGGTTCTTCTGATGTGAAGAGCCACTGTTCTAGACATTCCATTCCTACCAAGGTCTGGATAGACCATTTCCATCATTTTTTTTTTGACCCTCTGATCAGCAAGAACAAATCCCCCCTGATCTACCTGAATGGGTCCCTGTTAGTCCTAATGAGATTAATAATCTAATCAATCATTTGAAGGCAGGGAAGGCCCTAGGCCCAGATGGACTCCCGCCAGAATTATTTACAAACCACTCTGACTGGTGGGCTTCCCCTCTGGCAACTCTCTTCACAGTGAAAGATAAAACAGGGACCATGCCTGAATCATGGACAAATTCCATAGTTGTCCCAATTTATAAGAAAGGTGACCCACAAGCACCAGAGAACTATCGCCCAATTAGTCTGCTTGACATAGCAGGCAAATTATATACAAGACATCTCTTGGGGAAACTCACTTCTTGGATGAAAGAGCAAAATCTCCCAAGTAGGGAACAGATTGGATTTTGTCCCAGCAAGTCTACAATGGACCACTGTATAATTCTTAACCATCTGATAGAGAAATATAGTGGTAGAGGGGGGAAGAAGGCTGTTTGCGGCCTTCCTTGATTTAAAGGGGGCATTTGACTCTATTCCCAGGGATCTTCTCTGGAACAAATTGGACATCATGGGTCTGGATAAATGCCTACTTTTTCTTATTCGTAAAATGTATTCCCTTAATAACTGTCAAGTGCGATATAACAACCTAGGTACATTAACTTCAAAGATCATTTCCAGTCGGGGAGTCAAACAGGGCTGTATACTAGCCCCCTATTTGTTTAATTTATTCCTGAATGATCTGGCCCCCTTTCTAAATGCTATTGATGGTCACTCCCCTAAACTTGGGCCATCCATTATCCCTTTATTGCTCTACGCCGACGATGCAGTTGTACTGTCACGTTCGCAGAAGGGCCTCAAGCGCCTGTTACTCGCTTTTACTTCATACTGTGAGACAAATTTCCTGTCCCTAAACTATGTAAAATCCAAAATTTTAGTATTTTCAAAGTCCTGGAAACCACAAAGCTGGTGCCTCAAGGGAAATAATATTGAACAGGTGAAATCTGTCAAATACTTGGGGGTATTTTTCCAATATAATCATAACTGGACAGTACAACGCAAGCAAGCAGTCATCTCAGCAAGGTGTAGTTCATCTGCAGTGGTTAGCTTTTTTTACAAGAACGGCAACCAATTTGTCCCAGCTGCTATTCGTGTTTTTAATGCTAAAACAGTTTCTCAGTTGTTATATGGGATCCCCATTTGGGTTTGCGCCCTCAATTTCCAACTTGAGCAAATTCAGGAAGCATTTTTACACTGTATTTTAGGAGTCCCCAACTGTATCAGCTATGCTGCAATGTGCCTAGAGACTGGAACCCATTTGATGGAGACCAGGGCATGGCTACTAACTATAAAGTTTTGGCTACACCTACACTTTAGGGCAGACCCTGCTAGTTATAGCCATATGATGCTAGCGGATTCCTTCGTTTCCACTTGGTATAGCCAGATCCAGAAGAAAATACATTCCATAGGTGTCTCCTTGGACAACCTCTGTATGCTAGGTGAAATGCAGGCATTCAGAATCCTGAAACAGAGGATCTTAGATATTGAGAAACAGTCCCTTTGTTCTTCTGGACATAAAACTTGTTCCCTTTTAGCATTTGGTATCTTCCCAGATCATGGGCTGCCTGCTGCCTACCTTTCCCAGATTACTTCATCCCAGTTATGTCGCTCCTTTATGTTAGCAAGACTCAATGTTCGACCCTCAGCAGTACTGTCTGGGAGGTTTGTCAATACCCCTTATCAGGATAGAGTCTGTCCATGTAATGGAAGCCACCTTGAAACAGTCGCCCATTTTACTTCATTGTGATTTCTATGGGGAAGTGCAGGACTGCATAATCAAACCTATTCTGTCTAATTTTTATGGATTACCTGAAGCAAAGGTAGTTTTTTTCCTACTATCTGACCAATGTTCCCGTATCACAAGCCTGGTTGCAAAGTATCTTTTGGCTGCCATAACAATCAGAGATCAAAAGACTAGCTCCCCTTCTTGATGTATGACTGTTTTTTATAGCTGAAACTCCATGCAAATTTGCTACGCTGCACTTTTTATTTCTATGCCAATAAAGGTATTTGTAATTTGGAATATAAAGTCTTGAGCAAGTGAATTTCCAAGCCCCTCTTTTTTCCTCAAGTTCTATTGCTCTCAGTATTCCATGCCATTTACAGCATGCTCAGCCCTTGGCAGGACATCCTGGGCCTAGTGAGGTCTGCAGGCCCCAGGGAAACCTGCCTAGAAGGTACTGTGAAAAGCCTACATTTCCCAGGATCTCCTCTGTCCCTCTGATTGGGTGGCAAGGTTTTGAAGGGAAACTAGACCAGAGTAGGGTTGCCAAGTCCAATTCAAGAAATATCTGGGGACTTTGGGGGTAGAGCCAGGAGACATTGGGGGCGGAGCCAGGAACAAGGCTGTGACAAGCATAATTGAACTCCAAGGAAGTTCTGGTCATCACATTTAAAGGGACAGCACACCTTTTTAAATGTCTTTCTTCCATAGGAAATAATGAAGGATAGGGGCACCTTTTGGGGGGGGCTCATAGAACTGGACCCCCTGGTCCAATCGTTTTGAAACTTGGAGGGTATTTTGGGGAGAGGCACTAGATACTATACTGAAAATGTGGTGCCTCTACCTCAAAAAATAGCTCCCCCAGAGCCCCTGAAACCTCCAGATCAATTCCCCATTATACCCTATGAGAAATATTTCACATAGGGAATAATGACGACGTTTCCCTCTCCTCCACACACACACCTTTCTCGCAAATCTGATGTAGGGGATTGGCTCTCTACTCACCAGCCAGCTTCTTCACAGTAACAAAGTCACATACACAGACACAGAAAGTTGAAGCCTTTCACCACCTCCGGAGGTGCAAAGGCACATGGTCCTTTGGGGCGGGGCAGGAAGCAGCCTGGGAAAGCTCCGGCTGCTGCGATGAAGCTGGGTGGGAAGGGGAGGGGCAAGGAGAAGCTGCTGTGATCGGAGGTGAGAAGGGAAGGGAAGGGAAGGGAGGAGGAGAAGCATCAGGGATTGGTGGGAAGGGGAGAGGAGAAGCTGCTGGGTTCTAGGCTGCGTGGGAAGGGCCGCCATTCCCCCCGCTTTCTGGATTTTTGCCAAGCGAGGGGAGGAGGCTCCAAATCGAGGGTCCCCCGCCCAGGCGGGGGATTTGGGAAGCCTAGACCAGAGAGGGGTGGGATTTGGGAGGAGAGCATAAAAGGGCCAAGCCCAGACAGGGTGTGTTCTTTCTGGAGAGGCTGCAGGCAGAGAAGGAAGGCTCTCTGGAACAGGCCTCAGGAAAAGATCCCTCACCAAAGGGAAGTGTGGTGACTTGTGGTATTAGAGTAGGGACTGTATAGCTAAATGCCTCAGGGCTTTTGTTTATTTGCACCAAACTTTACTGCTTCATATTCACTATAGCACTAAATCTTTGTCACCCACTTATTGTTTTAGAGCACTAGTAATAGACTTATTTTTGTTGTTATACTGCCTGGGTTCTCACATCTCCTTGGTCACAGCTCCTTGGTTATTACAGCTCCTTGGTTATTAACTGGAGAGCCAGTTGGTGTGGAGAGCCAGTTTGGTGTGGTGGTTAAGTGCATGGACTCTTATCTGAGAGAACCGGGTTTGATTCTCCACTCCTCCACTTGCACCTGCTGGAATGGCCTTGGGTTAGCCATAGCTCTGGCAGAGGTTGTCCTTGAAAGAGCCCTCTCAGCCCCACTCACCTCACAGGGTGTCCGTTGTGGGGGGAGAAGATATAGGAGATTGTAAGCCGCTCTGGGTCTCTGATTCAGAGCAAAGGGTGGGGTATAAATCTGCAGTTCTTCTCTTTCTTCTAATAAGAAAGACAAGGATGGTTGGGTGCTCTGGGCCCTCCATACAAACCTTTACCAGAGTGGTGGCAGCCAGTAGAAGGCCCTGCTAGGCCTTGCTGTGTGACAAGGGTATATTCTTTTGGACTTACAAAATTGTTTTTTGGCATACCTATGGTATCCGAGGTCTGTAAAATGAGTACCCAGATTGCTAGGGGGGAAGTGTAGATGAATGGGGAAGGCAATGGCAAACCACCCCGTAAAAAAGTCTGCCATGAAAATGTTTTGAAAGCAATGTCACCCCAGAGTCGGAAACGACTGGTGCTTGCACAGGGGACTACCTTTACCTTTTTATGGTATCTGATCAATATGTGGAAACCCCCACCATGTCTTTCATGAAAGACAGTCACAAAGGTGTTGTAAGCCGCCCTGAGCCCACCTCGGTGGGGAGGGCGGGATATAAATAAAAATAAATAAATAAATAAATAAATAAAAGTTTGGGAGCAGAGGGAACAAGCTGGGGGTGGGGGGTGGTGGTCCATGAAGAATCATGGGAGGGGGATAAGCAATTGAAAAAATGTCCCCAACACAAATTCCTCTTCACCCCCTTGTAGGATACACTAAACTTTTTGAGGCTGGGGTAAGATAGTTCCCCCATCTCCCTGTTCTTTCCCTCTTTAACTGTTTGTGTTATTCCCAGAACAGTGAGAATGCCCTGCACTCAGTGGGCTCCTTGGCTATCTGGGGAGTCCCCAGTGGGCAGAAGCCCCTGTTTTATCAGCAGGAAGTCCTCTTTCACTGCCTTCCTTGTTCCACTGCTTTCCTGAGAAGCACTGGACTATGAAATGTGACTTTACAGGGAGCCAGCTGTGGGCCTCTGAAGAATCACCAGGTGGCAGAAAACTCATGCCAAATCAGACAGAACACACTACAGAGTCCACTTAAGGGCCTATGAGATGGTGCTAATGATGGCTTTCTTTTCCTCTACCATTGCGGCAGCTGAAAATCATTTTTAAAAAACTATGCAGTGTGGTTCAGAGCCTAATGTTCTCTGGGCTACACAGAACTCTCGTCTGATCCAACTTAGATGCCAGTTTGGGAGTAGATCCTGGGCTAGTGATGCCAGTGTCAGAGTTCCACAGATCACTTTAACTTGTTTTGCCTTGAGGGTTGCCAAGCCCAGTGGGACTCTTGGGTGGATGGGGACAGGGACAAGAGGACAGTTATCAGAGACAACATGATATCTAGTGTTTTACCATCCTGACTCTTAAAGCCCTGCTGGAACCAGGTGCTAAAATCTTAGGGATGATTTTATTATGTTCCTATTACACAGCGGGGGGGGGGGGGGTGTCTCCTTCTCAGCCAAAGGAATCTGTGATTAGGTCTCATGTTAAGAAGTCATCTATAGATAAGAGTGATGTGGGCAGTTAGCATCATGTTGGTCCCAGATGGTAATCATGGGAGGAAAAAGGTCATCACCGCAGGCCCTAACCTGTGGAATTCTTCAGGGGTCAATTCTCTCCCCAGTGTTATTTAACATTTATAGGCACCCTATGGAGGAGATTGTCAGGAGGTTTGGAGCGTAGGTGCCATCAATATGTAGATTACATCCAGCTCTACCTCTTACTTAAGGAGCGGCTGGTAGCTGGAATTTCGGTCTTGGCCTCATGCCTGGATGCAGTGGTGGAATGGCTAGGTGAGAGCTGGTTGAAACTAAATCCATTTAAGACAGAGATTGTGTGGCTGAAGAAGCCTGGTCCATTGGGGTGGCCACTTCTACTGACCTATTATGTTATTGTTATTAATAATATAATTATTGTTGTTAACAAAAACAATTTAGTTTATTACCCGTTCTCCCAGAACTGGCTCAGAGTGGGTAACATCAATTTTAAAGACATACAAAATTCTAAAAGCATTAAAATACAACAAATACACTATAAATTATGATTATTACAATATAATAAGTTCCATAAAATGCATGCAGCTAAAGGATGGAGGGCAATCTGATGAGAAGGAAAGGGAGGGCAATCTGATGAGGGCAATCTGATGAAAAGGAAAGGGGAGGGGAGAAAGGAGAATGAGGGGGAGGCCAGCCATTGATGAAACTCATCAGAAAGGAGCCCATAGCTGTTCTCAACCATAGGCCTAGCAGAACAACTCTGTTTTACAGGCCCTGCGAAATTGTAAAAAGTTCCACAGGGCCCTGGTCTCTCCCAGAAGAGTGTTCCACCAGACTGAAACCAGGGCCAAAAAGGACAGTTAGATGTTCTCTGAGCCAGGGACCAGCAGCAGATTTTAATCACTAGAGTATAATGCTCTTTGGGTGACATGCCAAGAAGATATGCTCATCCCAGATCGTTTATGGCTTTAAAGGTCAGCACCAAAACCTTGAATTTTATCCCATCTTCAGTCTGGAGCCAGTGCAACTGATAGAGCACCAGTTAGATACGTGCTCTAAAGGATGTTCCTGTCAGAACTCTTGTAGCTGCATTCTGGAGGAGTTGCAGTTTCCAGGTCAGTTTCAAGGGAAGCCCTGCATAGAGTGAGTTACAGTAGTCCAATCTGGAGGTGACTCCCAGTCCAGCCACAGGACCTCTGTTTTTATTGGATTTAATTTTAGCTGGTTCTGCTTTAGCTAACCATCCATGGCCTCTGGACCCTTGGCCAAGTTCTCTAGAGTGGTATCTAGACAGCCGCTCATTGACAGATGAAGCTCAGAGGGGTCAATCTTTGATGGAGTCCTTGGTAGGGTCCATCTTTCTATGGTTGACTTGGTCAGGAATTAGGAAGTATGGCTCAATTCATTGGTCTCCATAGACAAATGTGTGTTCTTGGTGACAAAAACTGTTTTATTGTCTATGCTGGGCCTACCAATTGGCTCCCTATCTGTCTTGGGAGAACATTGCCACGGTAATTCACATGATAAGTCACCTGAAGACTGGATTCAGGTGAATATGCTCTACACAGGGCTACCTTTTGAAGATGCTTTGGAAGCTGCAAGTGGACCAAAACACAGCTGCCAGATTGCTGACAGGACTGTCCTGGTCAGTGCATATAACACATATCTTATGACACCTGCACTGGCTCCCAATTAGTTTCCAATGCCAATTCAAAGTATTGGTACTTACCTTTAAAGCACTAAACAGCTTCAGACCCTCATGCCTTCAGGACTGCCTCTCCTGGCATGATCCTCCCTCCTATCTTAATCTCAGCATTTATTGAAGGTTCCTGGTCCATGAACTGCCTGCCTGGTGTCAACAAGGGTGAGGGCCTTCACAGTAGTGGCCCCTGTCCTGTGGAACCAGTTGCCTGAAGAGATTTGTGCCTTGTTGGATCTCCCTGGGTTCCACAGGGCATGCAAAGCTACTCTTTTTCAAGTGGCTTTTGGATGATTGTGATTCACCAGGCAACTTGATAGTGGAAAGATTTTAATGGGGATAGATTTTTAACTGTTTTATATTTTACAGATTATTATATGTGTATTTTTTTACTGATGTATTCTATATGCTTTTAGCTGTCCTGAGTCATATCTCTCCTTCCTCTTCTGCCATTGCTATGGGGTCATCTAAAGATAGGGTTGTCAAGTCCAATTCAAGAAATATCTGGGGACTTTGGGGGTGGAGCCAGGAGACATCGGGGGTAGAGCCATGAGCAAGGTTGGAACAAGTACAATTGAACTCCAAAGAGAGTTCTGGCCATCACATTGAAAGGGACTGCACACCTTTTCAATGCCTGCCCTCCATTAGAAATAATGAAGGATAGGGGCACCTTCCTTGGGGGCTCATAGAATTGCCCCCCCTGGTCCAATCCTTTTGAAACATGGAGGGTGTTTTAAGGAAAGGCATCAGATGCTATGCTGAAGATTTGGTCCCTCTACCTCAAAGAACACCCCCCCCCCACCAGAGCCCCAGACACCCGAAGATCAGTTCCCCATTATTTCCTATGTGAGTCGTTCTCCATAGGAAACAATAGAGTGCTCAGTAAACATTCCCCCCTGCAGTTTCTAAAGCTTTCTAAAGCGGGGGGAGGGCCTCTAAACCAGGGAATCCCCTGCCCCCACCTGGGGATTGGCAACCCTCCCTCTTTCACACACACACATACACAGACTTACTGGGTCTGGTTCCTCCACAACAGCATCTGAAAAGAATAGGGGTTACAAGCTGCTCTCTTTTACACACACTTTCTTGCTCTGAAAATGAAAGCAAAACAAACGAACTGTGCTGCTGACCCTTCCCCATAAAGTGCTTCCTGTTTCCTGCTCAACTTTAAAAGCGCACACAAACACACACACACATTTTAAAACGGGACCTGTTTGCAGGTTTCTAAACCTGCTGGAGCTCAAGAGGTACAAGGTAGCTGTGGGGGCAGAGCTTCCCCCCCGCCGGCCAGCTGGCTGGGGGCAGAGGGAAGACTGTAAAACCAGGGGATCCCCCACTGGGACCTGGGGATTGGGAAGCCTATCTAAAGACATACAGCTCCACCAAGCTTAGGGCCTTGGTACTCTAATTCAGGGGTGGCCAACGGTAGCTCTCCAGATGTGTTTTGCCTACAACTCCCATCAGCCCCAGTCATTAGCCATGCTGGCTGGGGCTGATGGGAGTTGTAGGCAAAAAACATCTGGAGAGCTACCGTTGGCCATCCCTGCTCTAAGTGGCCCAATTCCAAGTGGATACTATCAGCTCAGCATCATAATGTCCACCCCAGTGTTTTATGCTTATACTGGTTTTTAAGGTTTTAACTGTTTTAAATGTTTAATGGTTTATATATTTAAATATTGTTTAATTTTTATGTTGATCAATTGCTGGAAGCCGTCCTGAGCCACTTGTGGGAAGGGCGGGATATAAGTCATAGATAAATAAAAAAAAATAAAAATAAAAATATGCACTTATGGAACTGCTATTTGGAACACTATGGACAGGTGAATGAGGTGAATGAGGAAGGTGGATAGAAGAAGGAAGAGAGGCGGGGATTTTTTTTTTTCCTGGAGGAACATAGTGAAATGGAGTTTTGGAACCTCTTTGTAGAAACACAATTCTCAAATAAATAAATAAATAAAAGTTCATGAGGGGCACGCTTAATTTCCTTCTTCAGAGTTCTGACACCTCTTTTTCCAGAAAAAAAAAAGCCCTGAAGAGGGGTCTGTGAAAATTCCTCTTTGAAAATTCCCCTGTGAAAGTTCCCCACTGTTAGTGGGATGCTGTAACAAGCCACCTTATTAGATACTGGAAAGATTATGCCTGAATTTTGCCATGACAAGATTCCACGGCATTTTAATAGGATTTCAACTCTAATTTGCTAGATTCCTGAAACAGCTTTCCTAAGTATTTGGCCTTTCCCAGCTCTGCTACCTGTAGGTGCTGCTGATTGGTTCTTCTGAATACAAAGTAGGTACTTATCCCTGTGTCCTCCTATTCATATGACTCTACCCAAAAGAAGAAGCTAAGACCGAATGTACAGACATTATAGCTAGAGAAATATTTGGCATGTTGCCATCAATCCCCAAGTCAGTTAACATGAGTTACCATTAACTCAACATTTTTCTCTTCCCAAATGTTGACCTGATGTCCTAAAATATTTGCCTGAATTGAAATCTGTTTAACTACTGTTCATAGCAATGATATCTGTGCTCTTGTGAGTCATGTTTTTGTACTGACTGGGACTACATTTGGTGAGTTCAGTTTTCCAAAGCATTCTTTCCTATTAGGCTTCCCAATCCCCCAGTCCTAGCAGGGGAACCCTGTTTTCCAGGCTCCACCCCGCCCCCAGCAAGCTGGCCGCTGGGGAAAGCCCTGCCCCTGTAGCCACCATGTGCCTTTAGATCGCCACAGGTTTAGAAGCCTGCAAACACCTTGTGTTTTAAAATGTGTGTGCGTGCCTTTAAATTTGAGCAGGAAGTGAAAGCTGCATCGGGAGGCTCCAGCAGCAGAGCCACGTGTGTGTGTGTGAGAAAGAGTGAGAGTGCAGTCCCTCTGCTTGCTTTCATATTAGATATCTTTGTATAGGAACCAGAGCCAGTAAGTGTGTGTGTGTGTGTGAGAGAGAGAGAGAGAGAGACCACACCCTGTGCTTGTTTTGGATTCATTGCAGATGTCTTTGTATAGTAACCTCTTTATGGGATAGAGGAAAACTCCGACCAATTTTGCATTCATCCTATGCCGCTCTCAAGTTCGTCTTCTCAGCGTGGCTTTCTTCTGATTTCCCACTATTTGCCCTGAGGCTGCAGCAAAGATCGGCATTTAAGCACAGCAAACAGAAACCGCTAAAAACCAGTTTGTTTGCTGCATTTAAATGCCGATCTTTGCTGCAGCCCCGGAGCGGATAGTGGGAAATCGGAAGGATGCTGCACTGAGAAGACGAACATGAGAGCGGTGTATGGTGAGTGCGAAATTGGTCTCCATCTGTCTCTCTTTTCATTTGCTTATGTTAGTCTGAAGAAATTAGCTGGAAATACAGCAGCTCTTGTGCATAAAACCCAGTGAGATCACAAAAGTGTGTGCTTGCTAACTCTGTTTATTTTGGCTGCTTTGTTAGTGTGGGTTCACTTTCATTTACAGAAATTGAAGCTGCTGTTGGGGACAAGGAAACGAAGACTATTCAGGGAAATTGCACTGCTGTATTTTTATTTATTTTAGTGAATGGGAAAGCCTCCTGGCTCCACCCCCCAAAGTCCCCAGGTATTTTCTGAGTTGGACTTGACAACCCTATTTCCTGTTCAGCTTATACCTTTCATTGTTAAAGGCCTTTAAAAACTACCACCAAGAGTGTCTGAGCCTGTCATCTGTCTGGGGTAATTTTGTGATCATGACATCAGTGTTTTGACTGTAAGATCACCAGATAACCTGTGAGAATGATTAAAAGCTACTGGGATGGATATTTGGTACCGCAGTCTCTGATGTTGCTGCTGCCTTCTTCTTTTGTCTAAGCGAAATGTGCCTGATACTTCATGTCAACTGAACACTAAGGCCGTTTTCCCACTGACCTTACTCTGGAGCGACGTCCCCCTTCACCGCGCAGTGTCTGTGCGGATTTCCCACCAACTGCTGCGCACAACCAGGAAGAGCCGCGGCTTTTGCGTCGCAGATGTAAACTGGTTTTTAGCGGTTTACATTTGCGACGCAAAAGCCGCGGCACTTCCTGGTTGTGCGCAGCAGTTGGTGGGAAATCCGCGCAGACGCTGCGTGGTGAAGGGGGACGTCGCTCCGGAGTAAGGTCAGTGGGAAAACGGCCTAAGGCTGCAGCTACAGCAAAGTTTATTCCATGGGTTAAAGCGCATTTATTAAGCTCTCAATAAAATCCTCCCATAGACAGCTAACATGCTAATGTTTGTGCTTGTCAATATGAAAATTTTAATACAACTGTCCAAATTGTCTTTGTAATGTATATTGAAAGAAATTTAGCCCACCGAGGAAACATGACCCTGGCGGTCTTGGATCAAATAATAATAATATCCTACATTTTGATAATGCAAGTGTCATCGCCAATGTTGCATCATCGCTCTTGAGTTAGTCTGCAACTAAGTATCGCATAAAACCATTCCCCTTGACACAACAGACCCATAATGTTCTTCTGTCTTGGAACAGATTGTTTGAAAAATAAATGCTAGCACACCCTGCACTTCTTTGATCCCCCTTGTAAACTATAATTGATGACTCAAACGGCCAATTTACATGATTATAGGCTGAGGTATTGGTTAACTTGCTAAGTTCGCCTCCCTTGAGTGGCACTGCATTCACATGATTTGAAAGCTGTATTCATTCGAGCTGATTTATTATAGTCATTTCTCATACACTAGCTGCATTACTGTAAGATGAACATGGTTGTGTGATTTGACCCTCAAGTCCTTTAGTGGTGAACTTCTCATGCTGTCTGAGAAAAAATTAACAAGTTCTTTTTTAATTATTATTATTGTTGCTTGCTACCTAGCTGCATGCTTGCTCTCCCTTTCTCTATTGTCTCCTTTACTAGTAGAATAAAGACTAAACTCCTTGGGGCAGAGGTACGTCAAGATATATTGCACTGTACAGTACTGTGTGCCTTAACTGCCCTGTGTAAGTAAAATTGTGGTCTGAGTAAAAGAAAACTTCATTGCTCCCTCCCTACTCACTTAACTCTAAAATAGTTGCCTGTTATATCTCTAAGGTCTTGATAATTGCTACCACACAATAGTTTAAGAGTCTTAACATTTACATGTAGCAAACGTTTTTCCAAAGGGTCAAAGTGCAAGGAGATCTTGTAAGCAGATTAAGGAACTGGTAGAAAGGCCAAAGGCACCCTAAGACTTTACATTCCCAAAGTGTTGTGTTAAGTGGTAGCCCAAGGATATACTTAACTCCAGAGGTCAAATGAACTCACAGTCTTACAACCATAACCAGTCCGGAGGCAGAGCTGTTTACAAAGAAGTACATTAAAAGGGCATCCAAGTATTAACATGGCCGTTTTCTACAACCATGTCTAGCCCAAATTGGTCCTGTGAGAGAGCAGCCACATTTAGGTGGCAGTACTAGACCGAAATTATGCTTCATTTCCACGTAATCGAAACCCACTTGATCTGTGTTAATGCTCAGGTCTAGATTTCTTTGCAAAAAAGCATCGTTGTCTTTATAGTAAGTTCATTGTGTCAATAGCACTTTCCCAAATCCATCTGCCCATTTTTCCTCTATGATTTAGTTCTTCAAACAGGCTAAAAGTGCATATGTAGGTTTGAGAGATATACAAGATATAAAATATGCAAAATATGTCTCTTCTTAACTGTTACTTAAGAAAGGTGCCAGAGGCTTAATGTCTCAGGTACAGGCAATTATTTTAAATGGTTCCCTTATAAAAGCTTCATCAAATTGTTTACATAATGGTAAATTTTGTGAATTGGTGATAGGAGTCCAATGAAGAGGTTAGAAGGTATGATGTGACTGTCTAGGATGGCTTCCTACCTTTATATCCTGCACTTCTCTCCCAGGAGGTGATCCAAAGATGCTTACATCGTTGTCCTCTCCTTTGATTTATCCTCACAACAAGCCTGTGAGGCTGGTTAGAATGAGAATGTGACCCTTTTCAAACTCCCTTTGTATTTTGTTTTAGTAACTAGTTGCTAATGGAAGAAGAGGAGGGGGGAGGAGTTTGGATTTATACCCCACCCTTCACTCAGGGTCTCAGAGCACTTTACAATCTCTTTCCCCTTCCCCTCCTCACAACAGACACCCTGTGAGGTAGGTGGAGCTGAGAAAGCTCTTTCAAGAACTGCTCTTGAGAGAACAGCTTTGAAAGAACTTGGGATTGACTCAAGGTCACCCCCAAGGTGCATGTGAAGGAGTGGGGAATCAAACCTGGTTCTCCCAGATTACAGTCTTAGCTCCTAACCATTATACCAAACTGGTTCCGTGATTAGCAAAGCGTGGTTGAACTGCTTTTGATGGAATCTGTTTTTTTTTCTATTTTCAACCCCTTTGTTGAGCTTCTGAATTGTAAAGTGCTGCTTAAAATGTCCATAGTGCTTCCTACAATGCTGTTTTCCCCCCCCTGCCCATTTTTGCTGTGCAGTCTTCCTTGGCCTTTAAAAAAAATTATCTAAGGTGAGTGCTAGAGTGCTGGACCACTATAACACTGAAGTCAGTGCCTTTCAATGGTGCTATTACAGCACTAAAACACTATAGCAGTTTAGCACTATAGCATGCTGTAGCACTGACCTTAGATTATTTTTAAAAAGTCTGAGAAGGTTCATGTGGTGAAAAAGTGTGTGTGTGTGTGGGGGGGGGGAAGTGACAATGTTTGAAATGACCATAGTGCTTCAGAGACAGCTCATAAATAGAAAGAAATTCACTGTATGAAACCCCCATTCTATTATCACTTTACTCAAAACTGGGTCAACAATGAATAACATCTGGTTTAAAACGGTAATGTGAAAAGAGCCTGTGTGACTTCCCATAGTCACCAGCAAACTTCTATTTCAGAGTGTTGATCTGAATGAGTCTACCAGATTCTAACCTGACACTTTAACAACACTGGCTTTCACAACAAGCATTCACAAACGTCCATAGTACATTATAAACTGGACTGTCTGTATATAGCAAATGAGAGAGAGCATATCTGTTTTCAGAGCTTGAAATTAAACACAGAGACATCTGCTGGCTGAAATGTATAACTGCATATAATGAAGCAATGTTGGCTGTGGGTTCCACTTGAATAGATCTGAACAATTTAGGAAATTGTATTATCTGTCCTCTGAACAGAGTGGGGTAGGGAACACAGAGACATGGTCCAAGCATATAATACGTATGTTGGTCCAAGTAAAACTAAGCAAAATTGCTTAGAGAATATTTTTGGCCGCATTTTTTTCCACTTTCTTCCTTTCCAGTTTATTGCGCTCATCTACTGCTAGAAGTGGATTAATGCCTTTTCCATTGTGTTATATGGGCAATTTTCCAATTTGACAATGTGAGACCAAACAAGGACGTCATCTCCTTTGGCCATGAAGAAATCTAATTAAGCGGCCATCCCTGCTTTTTGTCTAAACCAAACTGAGCATGTAAATGACTTGCCTCCCTCTTTGTACAAGGAACACTGTCTTTTAGAGCCATTCAACCTGAAAGTCACACCATGTCTTTAAGCCATTGGTAGACTCAACCCAAAGACAATATCTCATTGAATGTAGTTGACTCGCATGTCTTTGGCAGGGGACAAATCACTACTAACACAAAATGTTCAGACAAGATTGATTTTAGATTTTTGTTCTCTTTTGACACTATTTCCAGAGAACAGACCAGAGTTGCAACCGATCTAAAAATATCACTGGCTTTGCATACAACATGACATCACTTCCAGGGAAAACCTGGAAGTGATGTCATGTCACCCTAGGAATCACTCCAGTGACTCCTAGAACAAAATGATGTCATGCATGAGACTGGCACCTGGCAAATAAAATTAATTATTTTTTTTTTTATTTATACCCTGCCCTCCCCGCTGAGGCAGGCTCAGGGCGGCTTAAAAGACATGGTAAAAGCCATGTTGAAACAATAAAACAAGATAATACAGTTAAGTACAATTAACAATTAAGCATTCAAATAATCTAAAAACAGTCTAAAAGAATATAATTTAATAGTGCTACTATCTCAGTTATATTAATGATGGCGTGATGGTTATTCCAAGTTCCATCTTAGAAGGCTAGCTGGAAGAGGGAGGTTTTGCACGCCCTATGGAATTGGTTAAGATCCCGTAGGGCCCGCACCTCTTCCGGCAGCTGGTTCCACCATTGGGGTGCCTTTATAGAGAAGGCCTGTTCTCTAGTTGTTTTTAATTTGGCCTCCTTTGGCCCAGGTACTTCCAGAAAGAGATAGATGAGCAGGAATATGGGGGAGGTGTGTGCAGCCCTGTTTGTGTGTGGTAGTTATTTTTTTAAAAAAACTTTCTTGTAATTTCCTTAATTTCTCCAATTCTTTTTCACACTTTTCTTTGCCTTTATTTTTCTCTCTTCCTTTCATGATTGGCTGTTCCTCTATCCCTGCTTCTATTCCCCCCCACCCTCAATTTTTTGGTCTTGGTCTCAACTCCTTCTCATTCATCCTGACTGATAACTTAGAATGCATTTAATGGTAGTATCGGAACAAACCTTTGTTAATATTATGAACAGAAATGAGGACATAATATTTCTCCATAATCTATCAAAGTAGTAAAATTATACTTCCCTCCCTTTACATATAATAAAATGTCAACCCGCATTGGTGGTAATAAATGAAGAACAGAAGTTAGAACTTAGTTTAGCTTTCATTCCAAATAGCACCCGGGGGGGGGGGGAGCTGTCTAGAGAAAACCTGGGCCAGGATGTTCTGATTCTTTCATTTTTGGCCCTGGAACTCCCATGACCATTCTGAAGCTGGTGGCCAATTTTGAGATTACTCGTTTTATTTTCTCAGTTATGCCTGCCGCAAATGGACAGACACAAGGGCATGTGGATTCTTTTATTATCAAAGTTGTATGGTAACAGGCAGCCAAGTGATGTGTTTTGTTATGATATCTGGTTTCAATCAGAGTCATATGGGAGACAAGTGGAATCTTTATCTGAGGGCCCATGGTTCCTGAAAACAGGAGGCAATCAATTAATGGGAGCCTTGTCAACTGCAAGGCTGGTCAGATAGTTTTCCAATTACCTGGTTGATCCTGAAGAGACACAGGGCTTTGATTCAAGGGGCACCAGTGGACTAAGTCAAGAACAATGTTCCCTTGTTAATTACAGGCCAGTATACAGATTAAAGAGGTCTTTGCTGCCTGACCACTGAAAACCCAACATAGACCACCTCTACTGGCTTATAGTTTATTCATATCTAGGGATGGGCATAAATGGCCCTTGCCTGTCATTTCCCCAGAAAGTACTTTCCTGGGGGCACTTTCTTTGGGAGAATGTAACTCAGTTCCCATAAATCCAGTCCTCATTGAATTTGGAGGGCAGATGGAAGAGACTCAGTTGGAGATTTCCTGAAAGTTTGATGTCTCTAGCTTGCACAGGATCCATTCTATATACTCTTGAACGTACATCATTGATAAGCAGTCATTTTGACAGGTGCAGGTTCAGGAGTGTATAGAATGGATCATGTGCAAGCTAGAGACTCCAAAGTTGCAGGGGTCCTCCCTTGGATACTGTTCTACATGCCCTCCAAATTCTGCTCCCCCTTTTGTTTTGAAATTTTGTAAACATTTAGATTGAGCAGAGTTTGTTTGGAAATGTATCTGTTAACAAACCAGCATGACTCTCCACAAACAGCTTGAAAGTTTGTGGAAAGTTCATGCCAGTTGACATTCTGTGAACTTCACTTTGTGAATCATGAACCAGCTAAAATTCACTGGCTTTTGCCCATCCATATTCATATCTAAGAGACTTGCTCTCCTAGTAATCCACTAAGTGCATACTTAGGCAAGCACAACAATCTTTCCTGACCATTCCTTCTTTTCAGCCAGGCTGGTTTCAGAGACCAACCTTCTCCTGTAGCTGCCCTCTGATTATGGAATAGCCTCTATGAAATAATAAACCAAATCTCAATCCTTTTGAACTGCAGAAAACCCTGTAAAGCCAGTCTATTCCAGAGAGCCTTTTGCTGGTAGCTACTGAATAAATCACCCAGTCAGCTTCCACAGCAAGAACCTGGGTTTGGCAGATCCCACTTTGAAGCCCTAACTCCTCAAACTCCACCACAGAATCTCCAGGGATTTCCCACCAACCTGAGGCCTCTCTTTCCTGATAAAAGCAATCTGGGTTACCTAGCAACAGCCTCTGGCCAGCACTGCCCAGGTGGCAGCCATGGGCTCTAAGGAAATACTCCCAGCGGGGCCTGGCCTCCCTGGCTATTTCTGTGGCCTTTGGAGGCTGCATGTCCTGGGAGGCCTTTTGTGAGGCCAGAGTAGTTCTGCAGTCCTTTCTGAGACTGGTTGATGGAGAGGACACAGAAAAGAATTCGAGATGTGGCTGTTTCTGAGGTAACGCTGCTTTTGACAGTGTGTTCAGCATTTCTGGGCTTGCAGTAGACATGGGCAGGGAATTCAGCCAATGGGAGGCCAGAGACAGTGACCGATGTGTGATGGGCCAATAGTGTGTTTCCACAGTAACTGCCAGAACTAAGGTTGGTTGCATTTTGCTGACAGAATCAGCTTTGCTGGCTAGCAACAGCCACTTGGGTGGGAGAGAGGAACGGATGCAACCAATGGCACACAAGTTCTCTTGATTGATAGTCTGACAGGCCAGAGGCGCATCGAGCCCCAACCAATCAGGATGGTCAGATTTGCCACCACAACGGAAAAATTAATTACTAAAATATGAGTCTCAGCTTGATTTTCATTGTTTATATGTTGATGTCTATTCTTTATGTTATGCAATTATTGTTATGTCAATCACTTCCAGCTTACTGGGGGTGCAGGATATATATGTTATAAATAAATAAATGTCATGTTTTAACATTTTTCTCCACAGCTACGAGAGCTAGATATTTGTATCTTAACACATCAGATAAGGAATGAGACAGAATACACTCAGAGATTAATCCTTCAGTAACAAAGCAGTCTTGGGGTATTTAAGAACAACACAAGAAGGGATTTGATTATTTGTGGAAGAACACATAACTTTGCTTCCAAACTATATAGATATGTGAAAACTTGAGCTTTTAATGATCATTCATGCCTCACAGAACAGCTACAGAGGAAGGGGGTGATTTTACCTACACTCACTTTAGCTAGATTCATTTTCAGCTTTGAAGCAAGAAATCTGTACCAGTATCTCTCCCTCCATCCTGCCCTGACTCCCTCTTTATGGCACTGCGAAATATAGGGCATTCTCATCAAAATCTTTTTTTTCACTCCCCCTTTGAAATGAATGGAACTACACTCAAAAATTGATACTTACTCTCCTTTGGCTGCTTTTGAGATGAATGCCTTGTTCTACCTAATAGATGGGACTGATCCCATTGTTGTGACCTAAGCTCAAATATTGGCTGTTAACTTGCCTCCTAATTCTGAAAATAGATGCCAGAGAGACATTGAGTAATGTCTGAGGAAAGCACATCTCATTTTGCAGGCATCTTTATTGTCCCCAGTTTATTTTTACATGGCACGTGATACGTTTCTGAGATCGCACTCCGCTGTCTGGCTGTGAGCAGTGTGTCCTTTCAGATGGGCCAAGTGACCTAGGTGGTTAAACACGAAGTGATGACTGCTGTCTTGACTTCGCAAAGTCCCCTTTGGTCTGTTTTTAGAAGGTTCTTGAAGATAAGCAATTAGTGAGCTGATTTAACAGACACTGAAGAATACTGTCAATGGGAAGGGCAAGATTGCAGATACAGTTCCAGGGAAATATAGATGGATCCATTCTCAGAAAGACAGTCTCCATATTCCTATTCTTTGTAGCTCAGACTTTGACTCAGACTCTACTTGCAGATTACTTGTGACTGTTTTTTAATCTTTATCACTGAGACTCTGTCTGGTATAGTGGTTAAAGTATCAGACGAGGATGAGGTTCAGATTCTTGCAATGGAAGCTTGCTGGGTGACCTTGAGGTAGTTATTTATTTATTACATTTATTTAAAATTCTAAGCTGCCTTTCCAACCCAACTTGGAGTTCCCAAGCTGGCAAACAATAAAATAAGAAGATGTGTCTAGCTAGATCAGTCCACCTAGTCCAGAATCCTGTCTCACACAGTGGCCAGCCAGTTCCCCAGAAGGTCAACAACAGGGCATAGAGGTTGACGCCTTCCCCTGATTGTGACTTCTGGCTCTGGGAATCTGAGGATTTGTGCCCCTGAATGTGAAGGTTCCCCTCAGTTGCCATGTCGGGTAGCCCTTGATAGACTTATCCTCCATGAATCTAGCTGATCCCCCTTTAAAGCTCTTTATTCCTCTGGCAGCAAATTCCACATTTTAATCATTCTCTATGTTAAAGTAGTATCTCCTTTTGTCCATCCCGAACCTACTGCCCATCAGAGTCATCGGATGCCATCAAGTTTTAGTGTTTGGGGAAAGAGAGAGAAAGTTCTCTTTGTTAGCTCTTTCCACCCCATGCATAACTTTATAAACCTCTATCATGTCCCCCCTTAGTCGTCTCTTTTCTGAACTGAAAAGTCCCAGACTCTTTAGCCTTTCCTCATAGGCTAAAGAGTTGCTGTTCTCTGCACTTTTCCCAGCTCTGCAGTGTCTTTTTGTGGGACTGCACACACTGGATTCCAAATGAGGCCACATCATAGAACTAACTATACAGAAGCATTATAAAACTGGCCGTTTTATTCTCAATCCTTTCCTAGTAACCCCTAATGTAGACTTTGCCTTTTTCACCACTGCAGCATGACACTTTTTGGCAGGGTGTTTTTTTTTTTTTTTGTGGGAAAAGACTCATTTGCCTATGAGGCCACACACCCTGACATCACCCTTGTTTCACACAGGACTTTTTTGCAGAAAAAGCCCAGCAGGAACTCATTTGCCTGTTAGGCCACACCCCCGATGACAAGGCAGTCGGAGCTGCGTTCTTGTGCTTTCCTGCTCAGAAAAAGGCCTGCTTTTTGGTTGACACCCTTTTTTTTGTGGGGTTTTTTTTTGTGTGTGTGTGTACATACTGGGAAGTCATAGCAACTTCTGGCAAGCCCTACTGGGGCATGGAGGACATTCAGAGAAGTGGCTTGATACTAGGGCTGCCAATCCCCAAGTGGGGGCAGGGGATCCCCTGGTTTGGAGACCCTTCCCCCACTTCAAAGTCATCAGAAAGCGGGGTGGGGGCTGGGCACTCCATTATTCCCTATGGAGACTCATTCCCATAGGAAATAATGGAGAATTGATCCACAGGTATCGGGAGGGGGGGCTGTTTTTTGAGTTAGAGGCACCAAAATTTCAGTATAGCATCCAGTGCCTGTCCCCAAAATATTCCCCAAGTTTCAAAAAGAATTCTATGAGCCCCAAAAGAAGGTGCCCCTATTCTTCATTATTTCCAATGGAGGGAAGGCATTTAAAAAGGTGTGCAGACACTTTAAATGTGATGGTCAGAGCTCCCTTTGGAGTTCAGTTATACTTGTCACAACCTTGCTCCTGGCTCCACCCCCAAAGTCTCCTGGCTCCATCCCCAAAGTCCCCAGATATTCCTTGAATTGGACTTGGCAACCCTACTTGATACAGCCTGCCTCTGCCTTCCGATCCTGGTATTCCAAGAAGTCTCCCATCCAAGTATTTGCCAAGGTCGGCTCTTCTTAGCCTCCAAGATCTGACAAGACTGGGCTTGCCTGGGCTAATCCAGGTCAGGGTCTGGGTTGACACTTTCATTGAGCTATCCACTATACCCCAAGATCTTTCCCCCTCTCACTCTCAGCAAGTTCAAACCCCATTAGCCTGTACTTGAAGTTGGGACTTTTCTTTGTCCCAGTGTGCTTCACCTTACTCTTATCAACACTGAACTTCATTTGCCACATTTGTGACTCTTCACAGTCAGCTGTGGTTTTCACCATCCTGAATAATTTTGTGTCCTCTACAAACGTGGCCACTACACTACTCACCCTTCGTTCCAGATCATTTATGAATAAATTAAATAGTACTGGCTTCGCTACCGATCCTTGTGGGACACCACTGATTACTTTGCTCCATTCTGAGTATTATCCATCGATTCCTACCCTTGGTTTCCTATCATTTAACCAGCTTTTAAGCCATAAAAGAACACGACCTCTAATCCCATGACTGCTAAATTTACTCAGCCTTTAGAAAGTCCAGGTATATAATGCCTACCAAGTCACCATAGTCTGCTTGTTCACTTTCTCAAAGAATTCCAGAAGGTTGGTGAGGCAGTGCTTCCTTTTGCAGATGCCAGGCTTTATCCCTCTGTGTGCCTAACAATTCTATCTTCGATTACAGTTTCTACTAATTTGGCTGGAACAGGCATTAAATCAAGACTAGCAGAGGATAATAACAGAAAGGGATAGGCAAATCTCTCTGGGGAGGGAATTTCATAATCTTTGTGCAACAACTGAGAAGGCCATCTCTCAAGTTTCCCTCCACTTTTGTTCTCATGAGGGGAGGCATCTGAAACAAGGCTTCCAAACGTAACCACTGTGCTCAGGTTTGTTCATAGGGGAGTATTAGTCCTTAAGATATGCTGCCCCCAATGAATACAGGGTTTTGAAGAAAATTCCAGCACCTTGAATTGGTCCCAGAAGCAAACTGGGAGCCAGTGTAGGTGGAACAAGATGGAAGCCAGAATTCTAGCTGCAGCATTTAGCACCTATTGCAGCATACAGATACTCTTCAAGGGCAGCCCCATGTACGGTACACTGTGCTAGCCTAATCTACATATTACCAAGGCATGCACCACTGTGGCAAGATTTTATTTTTTTGCTCAGGAAAGGTAGTGCAAGGCAAAGTTAGTGCAAGGCACTCCTAACCAACGTTCCCTCTAAGCTGCAGAGTTTTGTGAACAAAAATTCTACTTTGTGAGCTGCTGGCATTAAAGTTGTGAGCTACTGACATTTAAAGTTGTGAGCTACTGCATAAATTAGTGTGCTGTTGGGTCATCCTAGGCTTGCCAATCCCCAGGTCACAGCGGGGGTACTCCCGCTTTCCCAGGCTCCTTCCCGCCCCCAGTCATCTGGCCGGTGGGGGGGAAGCCCTGCCCCCACAGCCACCATGTGACTTTCTACCTCCGGAGGCTTCAGTCTCTGATTGGAAAGGCTTCCTCTTGGGATGGTGTGTCTGTGTTACTTTGAAGAAGTTGGCAGCAACTCGTGAGTAGAGATGCCAATCCCTCGCTTCAGAGTCGGCAGAAACTGGGGGGGGGGGGAATGGAGGGAAACATCTGCTGGGCACTTCATTAGCCCCTATGTGGAGATCAATTCTCATATGGTATAATGGGGAATTGATCTGGAGGTATCAGGGGCCCTGGGGGGCTGTTCTTTGAGGTAGAGGCACCAAATTTTCAGTATAGCATCTAGTATCTCTCCCCAAAATACCCCCCAGGTTTCAAAATGATTGGACCAGGGGGTCCAATTCCATGAGCCCCGAAAGAAGGTGCCCCTATCCTCCATTATTTCCTATGGAAGGAAGGCATTTAAAAAGGTGTGCTGTCCCTTTAAATGTGATGGCCAGAACTCCCTTTGGAGTTCAATTATGCTTGTCACACCCTTGCTCCATCCCCAAAGTCCTCAGATATTTCTTGAATTGGACTTGGCAACCCTAGGTCATCCTTCCTGAGCTAAGACAAAAATGTGTGAGCTAGAGGCTAAAAATCTGTGAGCTAGCTCACGCTAACTTAGCTTAGAGGGAACACTTCTCCTAACAACCACATAGTTGTTGTGAGGATAAAATGGAGGCTGGGGAAATAATGTTGCAAGTGGATTTTGGTCTTGATTGGGAGAAATATGAGGTATAAATACCTAAAATAAATAAAAATACTTATTTTATCTCCAAGAGAAATTATCACTTCGGAATATAGTCACAGAAGTACTGCTGTGGGGAAATGTTTTCTCTTGGCTTGTTCAGCAACAGCTACAGATGTTTCTTTTATGGGCAACATTGGTACCTTCACTATGAGCATTGGTTCCTTATGCTGGCTTCTAGCCATGAGCCAAACTACTTGTTTAGGAGAAGATTGGAGAGAAACATTTTGGCTGGTTTTGAATGTAGCTGGCAAAGGTGACAGAAGCTGAGTTTGCAGCAGGTCAGTAGTATACTACTGGTATATGGGAGGAGGCTACTAGTGTATCCTGCTCGGTCTTCAGGGGAATCCAACTTCAGAGATTAATCCTGACTGTCCAGAGACCCTTCATTCTGTTTATGTATTTGTTGTAGAGGCATCAAACCTAATCAGTCTCCAATATTTTCTTCTTACATAGAAAGGCACCCTTCTAAAGGCTGTCCCTGGAACTTCCTATGACTGGAGACTTGAGAAGAGCCAAACAACATGGGATCAATTAAATGCAAGAATAAAATAGAATCCAGTACAGTCTTTTGGGGTTCCTTCCATTTTGGGGTCTATATTTACCTTTCTTGCCCTCAACTGCATATCAACAGAAAACAGTAATATATGTCAACTGTCAATTTCTGATTTTAGTACAAGCAATGATCTGTACTGTGAGATTTATAGAGTATATATATGTGAAAAGATTGATTCCGCTGCAGAATGGCTGAAGGAATCAATAGCATATATCACAAATATTACTTTGCATCCCCTGCCCCTTTTTTTGTATGACCATGGCAACAAATCTGTACCAAATTGATACAACATTTCATGTTTCATCGTTTTCCTTTGAGAAAGCCTGGCATTGTTTAGCAGAAGTTCTTTTTGGCGATTCAGTGATTCCCCCCCCCCTTCCCCCCCAAGAGAATACAGGAATATGGCACAAAAGAAATGAAATACAGCTTCCTTGAATATTTGGAGTGATGACATTAAATACAATCTGATTTTTCAAAGGGGATACTCTCCTTTATGAAACAGAAGGGTTCCATCAAATCAATGAATAGACAAACCCAAACAATGATCAAATCTCATTATCCCATCAAAATACAAATTCAGATTTTATTACAAAAGTGCCACAAGTCCCCAGGAAATGATTCAAGATACATTGAGGGATGAACATGAACTCAAACAATAAGCAGTGGATGTAATACATGCAAGTACATTAGGGTTGATAACTCTAGCTTGGGAAATTCCTGGAGATCTGGGGGCAATGCCTTTGGAGCGTGGAGTTTGGGGAGGGGAGGAGCTCAGTGACAATTTGATGCCATGCAGTCTACTCCCAAAGCTGCCATTTCCTTCAAGGAACAAATGTTTGTAGCCTGGAAATTATTTGCAAAACTGGGAGGACTCCATTCTCCACCATGAGAATGGTAGCCCAGAAGTAAATTAGTGCAAAAAGTACATGTGTAAACTATCACTGTGGTCTCTCTCAGATTGAGATTTTTGTGGTTTACTATCTGATCATTTATGGTTTCATTACAATAGCATTTCTAAAAGAGTATTTCTAAAGCACAAAGCAGGAAGAATGAAAATAAATAGGATAAGTTTGCCCAATCTATTAACTGCTGAGGGCCACCTGGTTTCCTCTGCACACCAGTAGCTTCCACCTTTCCTTAGACCCATAACTGCTGCAACCTGGGTCCCCTTAAGTTTCCCTATCACGCTGGGGGCAATATGTGATAGGAAAAGTCAATTTCTATAGTGTAAGACAGTCCTACAATGACAGCTAGCTTTAGTTTGGAGAGAGGGCCAAAATGACCTCCTATGGGCCCCCATATCTGTAAATGAGCCAGTGTGCATAGAGGGAGTATACAATGTTCCTGATCATGGAGACAATTAGTATACATTTTTTTCCTGTGTCTGCAGCAAAAGTCCATGGGAGGGCAGGATCAGCACATTTCCCTTCTATATATGTTGTTTGTACATGCTTATATTGTATATAGAGGGCATGGTATGTATATAGATAGAGGTTTACAGGATAATGCATGGGATGGAGAAAGTAGAGAAAGAAGTACTTTTCTCCCTTTCTCACAATACAAGAACTCATGGGCATTCGATGAAATTGCTGAGCAGACAGGTTAAAACGGATAAAAGGAAGTACTTCTTCACCCAAAGGGTGATTAACATGTGGAATTCACTGCCACAGGAGGTGGTGGTGGCCACAAGTATAGCCATCTTCAAGAGGGGTTTAGATAAAAATATGGAGCAGAGGTCCATCAGTGGCTATTAGCCACAGTGTGTGTGTATATTTTTTTTGCCACTGTGTGACACAGAGTGTTGGACTGTATGGGCCGTTGGCCTGATCCAACATGGCTTCTCTTATGTTCTTATAGGCAGTCACTGTTGTTATGTGTTTGCTGGGACCCTGGATGGTATAGGACTGGTTTTTTAGTCATTGGTTACATCAGTGGTTTTTGAAACTGCTTTCTGAGAAACTCTGGAAATTCTTCCAGGGTTTCTCAGTGCAAAGAAGTGCCAGAAAAAAATTCTTGCCAATTGCACTGCAGTGCAGTGGGTCTGTTCTTTGTCACATTCTAAGTTCAGTATGGGCAATAGTGAGGACCAAGATTGTGTTTTATGTTCACCTTCAGTATTACACTGATTCCTCTGAATGGGTTCTGTCCTTGGCAAATCATACGAAAAGTATTTCCAAGCTGGAAAACATTGTGATTTATTATTAGATTTCACATATCAGTACTGAAAAATATCCTTTCATGCCAAATATCAAACATCATCCCCTATCAAGTATCAGTTAATGAAAGTAAATATTGGGTATCAAACACAGACAGATTAGCACGTTTTCACATAATATTTATGTTTCCAGTTAGCAGCTGAAGACCATTCAGCATTCACAGATGTTAATTCAGGAGGATCCCCCCCTCCGCAGCTTTAGAATGATGGGCATGCAGTGGCTATAGAGTACGGATGCCAGCCCTTAGTATTACAACTCATCTCCAGACTACAGAAATCAGTTCTCCTGGAGGAAATGGATGCTTTGGAGGGTGGACTGTATGGCATTGTACCTCATTGAGATCTGTGTTCTCCCCAGGCTCCATTCCCAAATCTACAGGAGTTTCTCAACCAGGATCTGTCAACCCTAACCCCCCCTCCCCCAATCCCCTTCAGGGGGGACCTGGCAACCTACAATAAAGGGATTGTGATGGCTCATATGTAGGTGACTGAGTGAAGCCATTTGATTTACATATAATGTCTTTCCTATCTTTGTATGTCCATTGTATGTTTGAAGTATCTGCCGTCCATTTTAAAAGTGAAGATGTCAGGTCAGGAGTTCTAGTTTGTTTTTCAGAAAGCATTGTTCTGATAATCTCAGCATTTGGGACAGGGGTGGAATGGCCATTAACTCTACTGGGCAGAATCACATTGGGCTGCTGCCATGGAGGGTCACCTGTCCCAGAGCTTCTCCTCATCTCATGGTATTACCAGTGAACAGAAGCATGACAATCCTCGCTTCACCCAGGCAGCCTGCCCAGGTGTAGTGTGACAATTGAGGAGGACCATGGTGGTTCCTGGCTTCAGTCTATGCTGATCTGAGTATGATGGTGCTGCTGTGTATCTCATATGAACATATGAAGCTGCCTTATACTGAATCAGACCCTGGGTCCATCAAAGTCAGTATTGTCTTCTCAGACTGGCAGTGGCTCTCCAGGGTCTCAAGCTGAGGTTTTTCACACCTATTTGCCTGGACCCCTTTTTTTGGAGATGCCAGGGATTGAACCTGGGACCTTCTGCTTACCAAGCAGATGCTCTACCACTGAGCCACCGTCCACTGGCCACACTGTCACAGACAGAGTGAAGATGCTGTTCCTCACTGGTCATTCTGGGCCAGCAAACAGGAACATAGTGGCCCCACTGCCCCTCCAGCTTGCTCTTTTTACAAAGGTGTTTTAGCCTCCCAGACGGGCATTAAAAATCTGTTTTCCTCCATATCCAAATAGATTGGCTAGAGATACTTTTTTATTTTTAAAAGGTTTATTAGTTTCAAGAAATTAGGAATAAAAGAATAAGGGGGGATAGAAAATAAAAGTACATATTAATCTTTTTCAGTATAGAAAATACTTCCAAAGAATACAAGTCTGCATCAACAATATTTTCTTAAAATACATAAATTGTCAGTTATTATTATATTTAAACTAAACATCATCAACATTATAATATTTTATGCTATAAATCTTTTAGTTATAATGTCTATTAATTTTGACAAATTTAATCCAATTTTTTTTTTTTTTTTTGCCTCTTCCTTAGATTTTCCAGCCATCAGCTGGGACAAAAATCCAGCTCAACTGTTTCCAGAATTTTTCCCACCAAGTCCCTTCTCGTGGGAATTTCCTGAGATTTCCATCTCTGCGCCAGAAGCATCCTGGCTGCTGTATTCAAATGTGCCAACAAATGTCTCATTTCTTTGGAAAATTCACCAGGAAATATATTCAATAAAAACAATTCTGGTTTAAATTGAATCTGTTTCTTCATGCTTTTCTGAACTAATTCATGCACCATTTTCCAATAATTCTTCACCATCTCACATGTCCACCACATATGATTATCGAAGGCCTTGTTGGTCTCTGCGGTCTGCTTGCTATTTTCCAAAAGCTCTTGTTTGATCTCTGCCATCTGTTCACCAATATTTTCTACTTTACTAGTCAGTTGTGCAATGGCAGTCAATAAGGTATTTTGCATCTCTTTCATATCTCCTTGCATAGTTGTAAATTTTCCTGGTCCGGATGGAGCGCTAGGTGAAGATATTGGTGGCTTTCCTTCTCGATTTTCTTTTTTCTTTACTGTTTCTTTAAAACCAATTGCAGCTTTATTTTCCATTCTTATTAAATTAAATACACTCACAGCCACCTGATATATGTGCTGCCTGTTCAAAATTTGTTTTGGAACACAGTAATCCTGTTTAGAGCAGATAAGCTAAACTCTGCCAGGCAGTGTCCTTATTATGAAATAGTTTTGAAAGGAAAACAGCCTTCTAGTTTCTATCAACAGTTTGTCATACCCCAAACAATAGTCTAACTGTTAATAAATGAAAACTTTTTAGGAAAACACAGTTAATACCACCAAACCACAACAATTCAGTTCACTACAACAAACACACCACTATAGCCAGTCCTCTGCCAATGGAAGTGCACTTGCAGTCCAAGTCACTGTCAGATCTTTCAGCAGCTTCAGAGTATAAATTTATAATCCAGGGCGGAATGCCCTAGAGATACTTTTTGTTTGCTACTTCGGAATGCAAATTGTGCAACCAACAGTACAAAACTAGTACATAAGAATTGTTGCGAATAGGAATGGGGACAAACTGGGAGGGCGGGATACAAATGTAATAAAATAAAATAAACTGGCTCATGAAGTAAAGTTCATCATGAAATTGGGCTGGTTCATGGATTGCAAAGTGATGTTCATGGAAGGGCACCTGGCACAAATGTTTCACAAACACTGGTGTTGTTTATAGTGGTTCACAGCAGTATGTTAATAGATATATTTCCAGTCAGACTGTCTCTACTCAATTAAACCTTTTACAAAACTTCAAGGCAATTGGGGGCGGGGAGTGTGCAGAATTGTCCAGCCTTGGAAATACAAAAAGAATCCCTCCAAAGCTTAACAAGCACTTTGTTGTTCAGTCACACAGTCGAGTCTGACTCTTTGTGATCCCATGGACAAAGTCACGCCAGGCTCTCCCATCTTCCACCATCCTCCGAAATCTGGTCAAATTTGTGTTAGTTACATCAGTAACACAGTCCAGTCATCTCATCTTTTGCCGTCCCATTCTTTTGCCTTCTATCTTTCTCAGCATCAGGATCTTCTCTACTGGCTGCCAATAACAGAGTTTCCATTCTGCTCTATGGAATAAGAAACTCGTATATCAGCCCCCGTAAACTCCACATCCTTTTGTTTGTAGGCTGTTTGCAGAGAGGCAGGAAACTTGTTAAAAGCAGACTAGCAGAGCATTCATTCCCTCCTCATTAGGAACTTCTCTTCCCTGCTGGGGTGTTTAGACTCAGGGCTAAGCAAAGGGTCTTAGCTACTGGCTGCCTTGGCTGAGTGAGAATCCACGTTTTGATTCTGATTCCTCTGGAGCTGGGGTTTTAATTAGGAGGACTAAGGACTCTTTGCTATTCTGCCTCTCTGTTCATGCCAAGTGGTGGAGCTTGCACTATAAGAAGGATTACAGCAAGTATAAGGCAACAATCAATGGAAAATTACTGTAATGTGACACTAAATATTGATAAATATTTAAAAAGAAAAATTTGCAAGAATTGTGTATGAATTAATACTATGAATTAATTCATACCAAAGAATCCATACATATATAAAGCCACAATTATTACAAAAATAGGACACAGAATATACAACAAAAAAATCAGCAAAAAATTCATCAACATCCTGAAAATCAGGTAAGCAAATTAGAAGTCCAATATCAGAAGATATTGCCAAGTCAACGTTTTTTCATCTGAAGCGGGCAAGGCAGTTGGCCCCCTTCCTAGAGCATCAGGACCTAGCAACAGTGATCCATGCAACGGTCACCTCAAGGTTGGATTACTGTAATGCCCTCTACATGGGGCTGCCTCTGTGCCAAACCTGGAAGCTGCAGCTGGTGCAGGACACGGCGGCTAGGCTGTTATTAGGGCTCCTGGAATGGGAGCACATACAGCCGGGGCTACGCGGACTGCACTGGCTTCCAGTTGTATACCAGGTTCGCTACAAAGTGCTGGTTATTACCTTTAAAGCCCTATATGGTCGAGGACCTGCCTACCTGAAGGACCATCTCTCCCCATATGAACCTCAGAGAGCACTGAGGTCAGTGGGGAAGAACCAACTGACTATCCCTGGGCCGAAGGAGGCAAAATTAAAGAATACTCATACACGGGCTTTCTCCATTGCAGCTCCACACCTATGGAACCAGCTCCCAGAAGAAGTGCGGGCCCTGCGGAGCCTTGAACAGTTCCGCAGGGCCTGCAAGACCTTCCTCTTTAGGATGGCCTTTACCTGACTGAATGACTGATGGACTCGTCTTAAGTGATTCCGCCATCATACATACTTGCATCTAATAGAACAGCACCAGAAATGTTAATTTTAAATTGGAATGTTTTAAGTTGAATGTTGATTTTAAAATTTATTGTATAACTCATTGTACAGACTGATTATGTTGTTAGCCGCCCTAACAACATAATCTCGGCGGGGAGAGCAGGATATAAATAAAATATTATTATTATTATTATTATTATTATTATTATTATTATTATTATTAAGATGAATTCTGATTAGGATGATCATAAATTCAAAAAAAAAATCACACAAGAAATCCCAAGTAGTAGCAATCTCATTTTGGTCACTTTCTTCAGTGAACTAAAAGAAATATTTTAAATATGTTTATGCAATATAAATGGAACAATAGGATTGGGGATGGCTAAAAATCCAGAGTTCTTACCACATTTGAAGTACCATTTGTACATGTTGGTAGTGCTATTCCTAAGGTACAGTTATTAAAGCCATATTTCTACAGGTAAGCCATATATACAAAAATGGATTACCAAAAGTACCATAATTACACATATATAGCAAAAAAAAATCCATAAAAGTATTAGAAAACTCAAGAAATTCTTGAAAATGTTGTACCATGGAGATCAATAGAAATCAATCTAATCATAGGCACCATTCAAGTCTGTAGAACACAAATGAGTAAACATTCTTTTTCCTAAGAACATAAGAGAAGCCGTGTTGGATCAGGCCAATGGCCCATCCAGTCCAACACTCTGTGTCACACAGTGGACAATATATATATATATATATATATATATGTGTGTGTGTGTGTGTGTGTGTGTGTATATATACACACACACACACACATATACATACACACACGCATATATATATATATATATATATATATATATATATATATATATATATATATATATATATATATATATATATATATATATATATATATATATACATACATACATATACTGTGGCTAATAACCACTGAATAGACCTCTGCTCCATATTTTTATCCAATCCTTTCTTAAAACTGGCTATGCTTGTAGCTGCCACCACCTCCTGTGGCAGTGAATTCCACATGTTAATCACCCTTTGGGTGAAGAAGTACTTCCTTTTATCCGTTTTAACCTTTCTTCATAGGGAAAGTGTTCCAAACCTTTAATCATTCTAGTTGCCCTTTTCTGCACTTTTTCCAATACTATAATATCCTTTTTGAGGTGCGGTGACCAGAATTGTACACAGTATTTCAAGTGAGACCGCACCATCAATTTATACAAGGGAATTATGATACTGGCTGATTTGTTTTCAATTCCCTTCCTAATAATTCCCAGCATGGCGTTGGCCTTTTTTATTGCAATCGCACACTGTCTTGACATTTTCAGTGAGTTATCTACCACGACCCCAAGATCTCTCTCTTGGTCAGTCTCTGCCAGTTCACACCCCATCAACTTGTATTTGTAGCTGGGAATCTTGGCCCCAATGTGCATTACTTTGCACTTGGCCACATTGACCCTCATCTGCCACGTTGTCGCCCACTCACCCAGCCTCAACAGATCCCTTTGGAGTGCCTCACAATCCTTTCTGGTTCTCACCACCCTGAACAATTTATGTCATCTGCAAACTTGGCCACTTCACTGCTTACTCCCAACTCCAGATCATTAATGAAAAAGTTAAAGAGCATGGGACCCAGTACTGAGCCCTGCGGCACCCCACTGCTTACCGTCCTCCACTGTGAAGACTGCCCGTTTATACTCTCTGCTTCCTATTAATTAGCCAGTTTTTGATCCACAGGAGGACCTGTCCTTTTACTCCATGACTCTCGAGCTTACTAAGGAGCCTTTGATGAGGAACTTTATCAAAAGCTTTCTGGAAGTCAAGGTAAACAACATCTATTGGGTCCCCTTTGTCCACATGTTTGTTCATCCCCTCAAAGAACTGTAACAGGTTAGTGAGGCAATATCTTCCCTTACAGAACCCATGCTGAATCTTCCTCAATAACTTGTGTTCATCAATGTGCCTACTCATTCTGTCCTTGATAATGCTACCAACTTTCCTGGTATTAAAGTCAGACTGACTGGCCTGTAATTTCCCAAATCTCCTCTGGAACCCTTTTTAAAGATGGGGGTGACATTTGCTACCTTCCAGTCCTCAGGAACGGAGGCAGATTTCAATGAAAGATTACATATTTTTGTCAGGAGATCCACAAGTTCAACTTTGAGTTCTTTCAGAACTCTTGGATGTATGCCATCCGGACCTGATGACTTATTATTTTTTAATCTGGCAATCAGTTGTAGGACCTCCTCTCTTGTCACCTCAATTTGACTCAGGTCTTTCAACACCCCTTCCAAAATTAGTGGTTCTGGAGCGGGCAAACACTTCTCATCTTCCACAGTGAAGACTGAGGCAAAAAATGCATTCAGCTTCTCAGCCATTTCCCTATCCTCCTTCAGTAATCCTTTTACCCCTTGGTCATCCAAGGGCCCCACTGCCTCCCTGGCTGGTCTCCTGCTTCTAATATATTATATAATATATAATATAGGCTATACTCCTATGATGGTATAGCCTCATAGAATTAAACATAGAGGATAATTATATAGTCAGTTAATGCAATACAAGACAGCAGTAAATAGCAGACTGGAATGCCTAATATTTTTAAAAGGGGCAGCATATATTTAAAAGCAATCTCAATTTATAAAAAAACCAGTAATATTCAATGGATTGGTTCAGTCCAAAGGGGGCATAGATTTTTAAATGGAAAATCCAAAAAGCCTCCCTACATAAAAAAATAATTTTTAATATCCTGTTTATCATATAGATGTTAAATATTTTTCTATAACTACAAATCTGAATGCATCAAATTTATGTTTAAATTCAATAAAGTGTTGAGTTTTAGCTACTTAGTGATGGGGTTTAGCTATTGGGTGCCTTGGCTGAATGAGGACGCACATTTTATACCCTCCTGATTGTGAACTTCTCTCCCCTACTGGGGTTTGGATGTTAGGTGTCTATCAGGGCCACACAAGAGAGGCCTGGCCAAATGACAGCCTTGCAGGACCAGTACTCCAGGGAACCAGCATCAATGGTCTCAGGGAATCTGGCAAGGCACTCCTTCACCATCAGTTCTGCCAAATCCTTCACCATTGCACAACTGGCATCCCTCCTGCTGCTGACCTCCCAGTTCACTACTGACAACCAGTAGTGGAGCTTCTCCCTAGGCTTCCCAAATCCCCCGCTTGGCCTGGAGACCCCCGATTTGGAGCCTCCTCCCCCCGCGCGGCAAAAAAGGGAAAGCGGGAGGGGGGGGAGAATGGCAGCCCTTCCCACCCAGCCCCAATCGCAGCAGCCAGAGCTCTTCCGTTTTCTCAGGCTGCTTCCTGCCCCCAGTCAGCTGGCTGGTGAAGGGAGGGGAGCCCAGCCCCGCCTCCAAAGGACCATGTGCCTTTGCACCTCCGGAGGTGAGTGAGTTCTGCCGGCTTCCTATTCCATGCCATAAAGTGCCCAGCTGGTGTGCCTGTGTTGCTGTGAGAAGCTGGCAGCAACTCGTGAGTAGAGAGGCCAGTCCCCTGCATCAGATTTGCCAGAAACAGGGGGGGAAGGGGGGGGAAGAGGGAAACGTCTTCATTATTCCCTATGTGAAGATCGATTCTCATAGGGTATAATGGGGAATTGATTTGGAGGTTTCGGGGGCTCTGGGGGAGCTGTTTTTTGAGGTAGAGGCACCAAATTTTCAATATAGTATCTAGTGCCCCTCCCCAAAGTATCCCCCAAATTTCAAAACGATTGGACCGGGGGGTCCAATTCTATGAGCCCCAAAAGAAGGTGCCCTTATCCTTCATTATTTCCTATGGAAGGAAGACATTTAAAAAGGTGTGCTGTCCCTTTAAATGTGATGGCCAGAACTCTCTTGGAGTTCAATTATGCTTGTCACACTCTTGTTCCTGGCTCCGCCCCAATGTCTCCTGGCTCCACCCCCAAAGTCTCCTGGCTCCACCCCCAAAGTCCCCAGATATTTCTTGAATTGGACTTGGCAACCCTACTTCTCCTTGGTATGATGCTGGATGCCTCCTTGATGAGGCCCAGGTCACAGTGGTTGTCAAATCAGCCCTTTCCATCTTTGGCAGGTTTGGCAGCTAGTCCCCTGCATCTCATCCTATGACTTAGCTACCATGATCCATGCAACAGTCACTTCCAGATTGGACTATTGTAACTCACTCTATGTGGGCCTGCCCTTGTACCTGATCCAGAAGGTACAACTAATGGAGAATGCTGCAGCATACCTGCTGTCTGTGAAACCTCTGCGGGTGCATATTCAGCTGGTCCTCTGCAGACTGCACTGCCTGCCAATTTCAGGTGCTTGTTTTAACCTTTAAAGTCCTATACAGCCAGGGTCCATCAAACTTGCAAGACTGCCTCTCCCCATATAAACTCTGGAGATATATACACCAAAGGGCCCTGAGATCAGCTGATCAACATCAGCTGGAAATCCCTGGCCCAAAAGTTGTCTGTTAGCCTCAACTAGGACCAGGGCCTTTACCCAGCCTGGTGGAATGAGCTCCCTATAGAAAGCAGGGACCTGCAGGAATTGTTACAATTCTTCAGGATGTGCAAAACTGAGATATTTCACCAGGCTTTTAGTTGAGGCAGTGGACGTCCAATAGGATCAGCACTTCCAGCCCAAACCTGCTAACCTGCTTAAGCCTGTTCATATTGCCTAAAAATGTTGACTTAACTGTTGGCTTGAACCATCAGTGAACAGATGAGTTAATATCTGATCAGACCAAGGAACTAATGTTGCCATCTAAATGTTATTTAAATTGATGTAATTTTAATTTTTAAAGAAATATTTTATTATATGATGCATTTCTTGTTGGATTTTGTGTTGTAACCCACCCTGAACCACTTCAGTGGGAAGGGCAAGATAGAAACCACACAAAAACAAACAGTTATGCATTCAAGAGGCAGTCCTGCCTTTTATCCAGGAGTAATAGTATGTACAGGCCAGTTTGTACTCCCCGTTATTGCAGAGAAGATGTAACCTGGTGGTGATATCCACCCGCAGCTTCTCTGCCCGAACCCATCGGAGAACAGCTAGCTGCAGTGCATAGGCCAGTGCCCAGTCCAGCCCTTGAATCAGGGGATAACTTGCCGCAGGCTGGGTGCGCAGTACATTGGTTGTATCCTGGAAGTGTTTGAGGACATGCACTAGTTGGGAGAGGATCAGCCAATCATTGAAGCTGATGTTGAACTCCTATTCCCCATGCAGGATGGTCATGGAGGAGAGGACATCCTGTGTGGTGCTCTTCACGAAACACTCCATCATCCTCTTCACCTTCTTCTCACACAGCACACAGGCAGACTTGGTGCTGCACAAAAGGTTTCAAGCAAGGACTTCATCTTGAGGGGGGCAGTGTCCCGTGTGGGCTTGACAGTGCTCCCCAGCATGTGCACCAGGCAGATAATGCCCTTGAGATGTGCACATTTCACTTCTGCTGCCATGTTGGTGCCAGTATCCATGACCCCGTAGCCACAGAGGATGTTGCCACTGCCCACCCACTCCCTCAGGTTTCGCTGTATCACACAGCAGTGATGTTTTGCACTATGTGGTCTGTATCCATCTCCTGCACATGGAGCAGAACCACTTTGTAGCCCAAAGTCAGAACTCACTCCTTCTGGGACTTGGACTGTGTCCTGACAGTCCTGCTGACTGCTCCAGAGGCCTGCTGTACAGTGGGTGGTTTTGCCTTGTGCTCTGGAGACCTGATCCTTGACCATCACCACTGCAGCCAGCAAAAGGCTTTGTCCTCCACAAAGGAGAAGTGTTGGCCATCCACAGCAATCATCTCACTGATGATGAGGAGAATGGCTGCTTCCTGGGCTCTCCACATAGCCCTTTTGACTGAATCACCGGGGGATGGACTGGGGCTTCCCCTCTTGAAGTGGTGTCCAACCCCAGACAGACTGCTCTTTGTTTCCTAGCTTTTTTGTGCATTCCCTTTAAAGGAAACTGCACAAGAAAGCCCAAAACAGCTGAGCAGAAGGGACCACTCCCAGCAGCTTAGCTCTTTTTGTGGCTTGGAGTCCCTTTAGATTTTTGCCTTCTGCTCTGGCCAAGATCTGGCATGAACTACATGAATTGTCTTAAAAGTTAATGTAAGTCTATGACTGTGGACCCATCACAGACTTCAGTTCCCATAGCATGAACAGGGCAAAATTTGTCTCAGACTTTGCTTCATGGTTTGGTTTGAGCCCATCCCTACTGTGCATTTGGAATGCGTAGCTTGCAGGGGATCTAATCTATTCACTTTTGAACCTGTGCTTGACATTTCTCCCAAAAGCACTTTCCTGGCATGAGTTAAGTCCTGCTGAGTTTGCACTGTCACAGTGGCACTGGTTCTGTTGGGTTTGCAAAAGTCCCCCCCACTTCAGTTTCTACTACTGAGATTCTCTGGGAAATCGAAAGCAGATGGATTGGGAGGGCATTTCACTGACTGAGGCAAAGGACCAAATTACATCTGAGGGGGTTTTTTTTGGCAACTTTCTAAATTTGTTTGATATAGGCAATGTTAAGTAAATATTATATTTGTTTTAATTGTTTTTGTTGCTTTTGACATATTTTTTTTCAGTTGCCTCAGACCGTTCTGGGAAAAGGCAGGATATACTTTTTTTAAAAAATCACAAAATCATATTGTTGACTATGCAAACCAATAGTTATTAATTATTGTCGTTGCTCTCGATTTCATTTGTGACAATATCAGATTACAAGTTCCTAAAGTTTATTGTGGAATGACACTGCATGGATTAACCCTTCAGTTTTTTAAAACACCCCCCACCAGTGACAAACAAACACTTTTCATCATGGATATACTCGTGTGAATGCTGCACTGCTTTCTATTGCCTCTTTCACACCTGTGAGTATTGGCACAAAACTGGCCATAGTGGTAACTCCCAGTCCCATCCTCTGTTTTGAGCTCCTCCAGAGAGACTGTCTGATGAGAAATAGAAGGTTCTTTAATCTCTAATGATTGTTCTAAATTTACATTTATTACAGGGATTAATAACAGCGAAAGTCTATCCGTCATAATCTAATTAATTATACAAAGCCTTAATGAGTACAAATTAAAATATTTCAGACTTTTCCAGTCATTACATTTCTCTTTGGCTTAGCCTGTTCGGCTGCAACCGCAACCTAAACTTGAAAGCAATGGTTCTCCCCTCCGCCTTTATCTGTTGTGTTCAAGAACTCGTAAGAACTTGTTCGTTTGTACTAAATCATTCATAGAAAAATAATATGCTGGTCAAGCCATACACAACCTGCTGTCGTGGGGTGAGTTTGCCTACAAGCACCTCTGTGGGCTGCCTCTTCTACTTCCTGAGCATTAGATGTCTGCAAGTGACAGGTACAATCGAGGCTGCTCGGGGTGGGATAGGGGAATGATTGTAGCCTCGTCACAAATTCATCCGCAACAGCCAAGCAGAACCCCTTTGCTTCAGTGGCAACTTCGCTGATAAGTTGAGAACCACCACAGCAGCGTTCTTGTTGGTTCAGGGTCACACGTCTCTCTGTTCAGCCTGTAGCTCTCAAAATGCTGTCCCAGATGGCTGTGGGGGGTGGGGCTGCAGAGTATTCTCTGCTGGGGTCTGCTAGCAGCCAGCATCACTGCTGTATTCTCACTCCCCTCATGAGGCAACTTTGCTTTGACCCATGGGGGGGATTCTTTGGCAGTTTCTTCCACACAACAGGGGCCTAGTCCTGCGACCAACTACCCAACAGCAGCCAGGCCTTCCTGCCCTATGGAGCACACTGCAGCCTTCAGCCACAGGCAGCTACAGACTCATAGCTATACTGGTTGCTGAGTGGCCTGGGTCCTCTGTCACACAACAGCTTTTTGCATGTGATGCCCACTCCCCCATCAGATTGTCCAACATCCTTTAGCTTGGGGCAGCTGCTGCCACATGGGGTAGCACAGCTTGCCAAAAAAGGTATCTGGGGACTTCAGGGGTAGAGTCAGGAGCCTTTGGGGGTAGAGCCAGGAGCAAGGGTGTGACAAGCACAATTGAGTTCTGGCCATCACATTGAAAGGGGCCGCATGCCTTTTAAATGCTTTCCCTCTATTTCGAAATAATGTACCTTCTTCTGGGGCTCATAGAATTGGACAACCTAGTCCAGTCTTTTTGTAAATTGGGGGTGTTTTGAGGAGAGGCACTGGATGCTATGCTGAAAATTCGGTGCCTCTGCCTCAAAAAAAAAACAACAGCCCCCTTAGAGCTCCAGATAAACATGGATCAATTCTAATATACTCTATGGGAATCAATATCCATAGAGTGTAGTGGAGTTCAGAGCAGACATTCCCCCCCCCCCCATGCACACACACTTTCTGATATCCCTGAAGTTGGGGGGAAGGCCTCCAAACTTGGGGATCCTCTGCCCCCAACTGGAATTGGCAAATCTATCTCTGACTTGAACCTCCAGCATCACCCCATCATGGATTGCCAGCCTTGGCCAGAGAAAGCAGCTGCTGAATAGGTATCTCCAGCTTATTGGGCTTTGCTTGGCTTGGGTCCCACCTTGTGCATGACTTGCATCTGGGACACCACCACCCTGCTTCTGCAAGTGTGTGTGTGTGTGGGGGGGGGTGGTGGTTTAGTTCAACTTGTCTTCCAAGTCCCCTTCCATGGTGGCTCGGGGACAGGGGGAACTTGCAACACCCAGCCACCTCATGTTTTTACCCTGAGGCCTGGGCTCACAGCGTTGGTGGCAGGAGTGGGCTGGGGAAGGGGTTTGCTCCCTTCAGGCAGTGTGGCCAGCACTGCACCATTAGCTCTCCAATTCATCTATGAGGGTTTTCCTCTGCACGCCATCCATCCTTTGGGGACTTGCAGTGAGGACAAACCAACTCGGAGTTTACCTGTTGCTGTCACTCATAAAGCTTGTATCTCTGGTACCTGGCAATACACAGACCCAGCCTGACAAAGTCACATTTATATCAGATCCAGCCCTTGTAAAAAATGAGTGCATCACCTCTGGTTTAAGATACTATAGTCCAAAACAACAACAACAAAACTAATGATGATGATAATGATGGTATGGTATGGTATGGTATAGGATGGGATGGGATGGGATGGGATGGGATGGGATGGATTGTCTTACTGTAAGAGGCTATAAACAAAGATGTCAATAGTTTTAAATTCTTGCATTTCCATTTTTTTAGACAATTGACTAAAAAAAAGGTAAAAAGAAGGTAAAATGATATAAATAGCATTATTAGGGTATAGGTTCTGCAACTGTATCTTAAACTGTTGGCTAGTGATGAGTAGACACATCTCCCCTCCATCAGATTCATAGTTAATCTTGTTTGAGGAAAACAAATAAATTAACCATATGCCTGGAAATTAATCCGTTTTTGTAATTGGTCTTTCATGTCCCCTGATGTCATTGGGCTTTAAGGAAAGTAGAGGCCTTCGCGTACCTTCAGTCCTTTCTTCCTACAGCGCAAATTAGACTTTGCCTATTTGTCTCAGTCGCTCACTTCATTCCTGCTACATTCCAAAACCATGGGATGTAGCAGAGACAGTACAAGACATTTGAGACATTTACAGGCCCATTTCAAACTGAAGCCTTGTAGACTCTAAAACAGGGCTGGGGTGGGGAGAGATCCTCCTCCATATCATGCATCTGGACCTGTCAATTAAGGAGTTCTGCACCACTTCCAGCTACGAGAATATGAAGAAATCATTTTATCTCCCCTCCTTATTGGTCCATCTCTATGATTCATCTGCAAGGCGACTCTTCTTGCTGATATAAGTACATAAGAACATAAGAGAAGCCATGTTAGATCAGGCCAATGGCCCATCCAGTCTAACACTAAGAACATAAGAGAAGCCATGTTAGATCAGGCCAATGGCCCATCCAGTCCAACACTAAGAACATAAGAGAAGCCATGTTAGATCAGGCCAATGGCCCATCCAGTCCAACACTCTGTGTCACACAGTGGCCCAAAAAAATTATTTATATATATATATATATATATATATATATATATATATATACACACACACACACACACACACACACACACACATACACACTGTGGCTAATAGCCACTGATGGACCTCTGCTCCATATTTTTATCTAACCCCCTCTTGAAGGTGGCTATGGCCGCCACCACCTGTGTCACACAGTGGCCAAAAAAACCCCCAAACCCAAGTGCCATCAAGAGGTCCACCAGTGGGGCTAGAAGCCCTTCCACTGTGCCCCCCCACAAGCACCAGAATACAGAGCATCACTGCCCCAGAGAGTTCCAATATAAGCTGTGGCTAATAGTCACTTATGGACCTCTGCTCCATATGCTTATCCATTCCCCTCTTGAAGCTGTCTATGCTTGTAGCCACTATTACCTCCTGTGGCAGTGAATTCCACATGTTAATCACCCTTTGGGTGAAGATGTATGCATTGTACTCATCAGATGAAAGCCATTTCAGTAGCCTTTCACAATATTGCTTGTTTCAGGAGCAAAGGCAGCCATTGAGATTTCACATTCAAGTATGGTCACATATATCTTGCATCAATTCTTCATGGCAAAACTGTTGAAACTGTTACCAGTTCATCTGCTTATTTTGGACTATAATCAGTAGGATATGTTAGTGCATATCAAACATGGAAAGTCTTCATAGTAACGTCGTAACTTGATTTCATTTATAATTTGCACTTTGTGTTTCTTACATTCTAACACATCCTCATCCTTTCTCTTCCCTTGTTTATCTTTGCATAACGTTTCAACCCTTAGGGATTGGATTTGGATGGAAAAGCATCCCATTGGGATGAATGCCCAATTCATGGTGTTTTCTTTTCTTCCATGTTCTGTGATAGGGTTAGCTGATGGAGGTTGTACGATGTATGGTAGTTTTTGTATGCTAGGTTATTTCAGGGCATTGACATTGTGAGACGGGTGTGTACAAAGCAAGTGGAGAACACAGAATGGAAAGGATGTTCCTGGCATCTGCTCTCTAAACAGAGATTAGATTTATTTAGATTGCCTTTGATGTTTTAATTATACTTTTAATTCATTCTCAAAGCAGTAAGTCTGGTTTATCTTACTCATAAGTCATATACATTATTTTCTTATACTTTGGCACCTCCTATGTAGACTATATCCAGGTATATTTCATTTTGAAGCCATGTCATACCAAGTGAACTATCTTCAGATAGAAGGTCTTTTGGAGATGCTACCAAACTAAATACATGACAAATTTGGTGATTCCAGTTGGGAAGTTTTTTTGCAAAGATTGGTTTGAAACATAGCATATATGAGATATCACGCATGTTCATGTCAAGGTAATGGCACATTTACCTCATTTTGCATATCTGACTATGTAGGCTGTGACCAAGAAAGCAGAAGCCACAATAAAACCATCTAAGGATGGCTATAAAGGGTACCTGGAAGTGAAACTGGCAAAATTCTATCTTGGGCTGACTTTAAATGATATACTTCCTAGTTGGCAAAGACACAACATCTGGTGTGAGTACTTGCTACGAGAGTTGATCATTGCAGATGACAGAATAAAGTGACTGGTGTAATCGTTTTTTGTTTTAAATACACTTTTCCATTGTGATCTGCCCCCTCCATCCCCTTGAGCTCTAGAGGCCTCCTATCCTAAAAATCATTTCCAATCCGTATATCAAAATGACTTCCAGGTACATGTCTTTAGGGTTGGCACAAAGTTATTGATATCCTAGGTGAACTATGACTTTGGTTGTTTCCCCACCCACCCCACTTCACTATTCAGCAGAGGAAAAAGTGAGAAGTCTAAAATGAACACTTTGCTTACTGGGCATTCAACAGCAACAAAGTTAAAAAAAAAACCTCTTTGAAAGCCCTCCATGTTCCATCATGACAGATGCAGAGATTCTAGAAGCCACATAACATGAAGTTACTCTTCAAGCTACCACTGCATCAAGGCTGTCTGGAACCAAGAGAGCCAACCTGCCTATTTGGATGAAGGGACTAGGGCAGGATATTCGGAGGGGTAGGAATACATGACAGCTGGGTCACAGAATTCTTGGAGACTTCAACGTCCATGCAAACGAAGCTGCCACCTCTATCCAGGCTTCAGACTCGGTGTCTTCCATGACAGCACTGGGGCTCTCCCAGTTTGTTTCAGACCACCACACACATCAAGCAGGTCATGCCCTAGATTTGAATATGGGGATGGATGTGGATCTGACTTCAAAGGAGGAAGTGCCATGGTTGAACCACTTGGTTTTGAAGACCTGGCTGGAATTTCTACCCCCTCCTGTGTAGGTGGTGAGCTAATTTATGCTTGCCTGCAGAGACCAATAGACTCAATTTAATTCCAGAATGCTTTGTGGGATTCAATGCTTTCCAGTGCCTCATTGGATGAACTGTTGGGGGACTGGAATTCCCATCTCTCTGAAGTATCAGTGAGGTTGCCCCCAATGACCTCTATGCTCCCATGATAAATCATCCCCCTATTAGAACTCAGGGGGATGAAATGGGAGCTTCGATACTTGATACTACTACTACTACTATAATTATTATTATTGTTGTTATTGTTCTTATATGTTCTGATTTTCTTCCTTAGTGGAATTCCAGGGAGCAAAAAGGAGAACACAGCCAGAGGAGGTGGTGGGAGGTGCTAAGACCCAAATGCACTGTTTGGTTCTGCTGCCTGAGGCAGGCATGCCACCAGGGAGGGTAACCGAGGCCGAGTCCAGCCCCTGTTAAAGCAGGCCAACTAAAGCAGCTATTTTCACTGTTGATACCTATCTAGGGTGGGTAGTACAGGCACACATGCTAATGTTCTAGTTGTCTATCCCTCTTCTCTGCGCTGCCATTGAGAGTAGAGCTGGAGCATTTAACCTCCAGTCATTCTGCACATGTGAATTCTCTTATTCATCCAGTATTTTCCTTTTGGGGTGGGGGGAGGGGCTGATTTCTCTGGCAGTAAGATGGTCCCATTGTCAGGAGACCCCAGAGGGCATTTTGAAGCCCTATCAGGAGGTAACTCCTCCTAAAATGACACGAAGGGGCTGCTGTTTATCATAGTCAACAGAGGGGGCCAAGAAAAACAAGAAACAGAGGCTGAGAGGGTAGCAGGCTGCAGCAGCTCAACTCTGAGAAATGCACAGTTGCTTCTCTAGCCACCACCACCTATTCTTTATCCTCATGTGGGGCCTGAGATAAGGCAGGAGCAAACTGGGTGGTGATACTGCCTCCATGGCCACGGCTCGCCTCAGTGCTTTTGGAGTTCCATAGCTGCTTCCCTCACCTCATGCCCCACATGGCCATAAGAAGTGATGCCCCAAACAGCTCCAGTCCCACACCCTGCCACTTTCCTAATTGGGCAGTTGGGTAGCAGCTGAGCAGTGGTGGTTTAGACATCTGGCACTTGGACAGGGCTAAGAGGAGAAAGGAAAAGAAGGGTGGTGGGCAGGTGATGACTTCTGTTCAACCTCCAGGAGAGAGGCACACAGAAAGAAGAGGTTCCTCTCACCTTTTTGGAACACCTCAAAATCTGGTGCCCTAGGCTATTCCCTAATTTTGCCTAGTGGCTGAGCTGGCCCTGCACATCTAGAGCATCATCCAGTAGCATTGCCAGCCTCCAGGAGAGGCCTGGAGATCCCCTGGGATTACAGCCAATCACAGATGACAATCAATCCCCCTGGAGAAAATGGCTTCTTTGAAGGGCCACCTCTATGGCATTATATAGCAATGAGTTCCTTCCCCTTCTCAGGCCCCATCCTCGAAATTTCCAGGTGTTTCCCAACCCAGGGCTGGCAACCGTAAGAACATGTGTTGCTCTCAGAGAATATTACATGGAAACAATGAAGACCCACTGATACACACACACACACACACACACACACACACACACACACACACACACATATATATATATATATATATATATATATATATATATATATATATAGCATTTTCTATATATATTAGCATTTTCAGGTTAATATCTGCAGTAGGCCAAAGCCTTTAAGCTCTCCCATTTCCATTATCTGAGATATTTTCTTCTGGAAATCTCAGAAACTGATTGCGAGACCTTTCGAATACGATGAGTCGTTCTAATTCTGAGCTGTGCCCATTTCTTTATGGATTGTCATTTTTATGGACAAGCTATATTTGGGATGGTTGCATTGCCTTAGAGACAAAGCGCTAGTATTCAGTGGTGAAGAACTGCACATGAAACACAGCAGCAATGAGACACTAATTTAAAGTGGCCTTCATGCGGTTCATGGCCGCTGCACTTTAATACACATGGATGGTAGTTTGCATTTCAGCCTGTGCCACTATCATTTTCTCACTTTCTTGAGAAGGAAGAGGCAGAGAAGAAGAAGATTTATACCCCACCCTTCTCTCTGAATCAGAGACTCAGCAGCTTACTATCTCCTATATCTTCTCTCCCCACAACAGACTCCCTGTGAGGTGGGTGGGGCTGAGAGGGCTCTCACAGCAGCTGCCTTTTCAAGGACAACTCCTGTGATAGCTATGGCTAAACCAAGGCTATTCCAGCAGCTGCAAGTGAAGAAGTGGGGAATCAAACCAGGTTCTCCCAGATAAGAGTCTGTGCACTTAACCACTATGCCAGGGGTGGCCAACAGTAGCTCTCAAAATGTTTTTTTGCCTACAACTCCCATTAGCCCCAGCCATTGGCCATGCTGGGGCTGATGGGAGTTGTAGGCAAAAAAAACATATGGAGAGCTACCGTTGGCCACCCCTGCACTACATCAAACTGGCTCTCCCAATGAAGCATTTGAAGACATTGTTGTTCTTAGTTGCAAGTTACAACACCATACTCCTGAGAAAAGACTGCATCCGCTCAAAACTGGTATGAATAAATAGCATAATTTGTGCTTAAAAAAAAAAAAAAATCTTCCTATCTTCTTATTGTTTAAATAGACTTCACCTTAAAAGACTTCAGGGAACTCACACACAAAGCAAACACACCCAAATATTTAACATCTGGAACTTTTAGTAATATTTTCCAAGGCTCTTATTATTCAGGCAAGATTTTGGCACAATACATTAATGATTCACACAGATAGTGACTTGTAGGCTCTCGTGATAATCGGGCTCATTCTTCCATTACCTTTTAGAAGATCTTACCATAAACATGTGACGTACAAAACAAAACCCTCTTTATCATGGATAGCAATAATACACAGAAGACCTTGGGCAACACTGCAGATCTTAACTGAGGCAAACAGAATGATAATTAACACCTATGCCAGCTAGATATTGTAGTTCAGAAGGAAAAGGCAGCATGTTGCTGCCGTTGTGGATTCTCTAGAGCTCAGAAAAATTTGTTTGTAAATCTACCAAGGCTTGTACCGATGTACAAGAACACTGATTTTGGACTACATAGCTATGGCCTTTCTGTCACGACTTCAGGGATAATGTTCTATTTCATTTATATCAAGGTTATCTGGAGATGATTTTTTTTTCCCTTGAGGAACAAAGGGGGCCACTTTGATACAACCAGGGAATTGTTGCAAATATTGCCAGAAATAATCTCCCCTTTGGTACCTTTTAGGTTTGGATATGGCCAGAGAATCCCCCCCCCCCACCCCACTAGAAATCCCAATGTTGGATTTACTGCTCAAGCTTCAGTCTGCCCCAGTTCCACTGGGACCAGTTTTCCAATGTGGACAGGTTTTGGGGGAAGCGCATCAGGGCTTCCAGAAATTCTTTAATTTTGCTTGACAAAGCTGAAAAGAAATGGGAGAAGACAAAAGGAAACTCCTCCTCCTCTGCATAGCAACTGAATGTTTGGTAAGCTTCCCCCCCCCTCTAATTAATTAATTTAAGAAATATCGTTGTGCCTCCTTTCCACCCAAATAAGATCTCCAAGGTTCTGAACTTGAAAACATTTGAACATTAAAACGTTGTTTAAAGTAATTTATGAAACAATTCAATGAAAACATATAAACGCATACCACCAGAACTAAGGAGGAGGGAAAATAATATTGAGGGGACACCAAACGAAACAAAAAGTCTTTACCTGTTGGGTGGAAGACAGCGAAATATGGAGACAGATGAATCTCCCTGGGGAGGGAATTTCGAAGTTTTGGCAACTGCTCATTCCTCTTATTTCTACTTTCACCAGCTGCTTGTGTCAGAAACTCACAACTGTAAATGTATTCTGAACATAATAAGTTGCCTTATACAGTTAGACTACTGACCTATTGAGTTTAGAATTGTCTTCTCTGACTCAGTGCGGATTACTAACTCTCAAGGGACTGTAAGTCCCCTTTCCTGACACCTGAGATCTTCTAGAGGTAACAGAACTAAATTTGGGAACCCTCTGCACAGAAAGCAAAGAATATACTCTGCCACTCAGGCACAGGCCATTTTCTTATAACGGAAACACAAGCTCCCCCTAAGCATGGTAAAGCAATGTGGATAGCTTCAGTTTTGTTCTTTAGTTACTATACAACCCTTTTATTCATATTCCTATTGTCCTCCAGCTAGTGAAATGAATTTCAGAACGCTGAGAAAAGATTCTGAGCAACAAAAATGTTCTTCCTTTAAGATATGTTTATCTTAAAATGTTGGCTGCCCTTAAAAATACATTTTTGATTGCCCTCATAGAAGCGCAAAAGCTCCACAGAAGCACGACATGAGAAAAAAAAGTTGAATCTCATCCCCCCCATGGGCATGTAGCAAAGGCACGAATCCTAACCACTCTGCCGCAAATATCTTGGCATTTATTAATTGTATGGGTGGGGAGGTAGAAACAGCTTTGGGAAAAATTAGTATCTTTACCATTCACAAATCATTCACTAAAAAAGTTTTCAAAATTAGGGTCGGTTTCCAGATGGTTCTACTCCCCCAAGAAAGTAGTAAAAATAAATTTTTAAATATAAATCATTGCCATACTCCAGAAAGCTGTGTCTAACTTCACACACCCAGCAGGGATTCTGACCTTTTTTATTTGAACAGCACTTCCAATGCCACACGGCAAACTGCTTTTGAAAATCTGGGAGTGTAGAAAAAGGCAGTTTTGTGACTGTGGTATGCTGCGTGTGGGAGGGAACTGCTTCTGAAATATAGTTTAGGGTTATTTTTATAAGTTCCGTATAGCTCACTGTAATATAAGGAAGGCTGGATTTATTTTAACAATAAATCACACAGAATAAAAGGGTCAAAAGTCCTATTGGGCATGCATAAGCTTAGATACACAAGCATCTCAAAGAAGTCTTTGGCTTTCAGCCCTAATCAACTATTTCAAATTTGTATTATTCACGGCAGGCACTAAAAAGCTGTTCATTCATCCACATGTGACTGTTAAAAAAATACACAAAATGTAAGTCTATCTCAAGAGGCACAAATCCAGGGGAAAAAAATGTTCAGAGACTTCCAAGGACCAGTTTGATCTGCTCCAGTCACTGTCAGGGTTCAGTTTCATAACGGTTATAGACTCAACTTAATTTGAGGGATCTGGTGGCCGCCAGCTGATTTGGCATTGAGAACGTCACTGATGCTGGGTGACCTTTTGTTCTGTTTGTGCTTATTCAGAACTGCTGCTTCAGTTCGGCTGCATAGGAATTAATTGCCAGGACTTTAAGAAAGACCACGCCCAAAACCTTTCCTGTTTTGAAAACACTGATATTTTGAGCAGTGTTTTTTTTTTTAAATCCTCTCCTGTACTTCTTCGCTTCAAATGTAAATATTTGTTTACTCTCAATTGTTTTTTGTTTCATCATCATACGGCCATACACAGGCCCCTAGCCACGGGTGGGGGGGGGCTGGCCCTTCCACCCAACCCCCCTTGGCCCCCACTCTCTCCGCCGCCACTTTTTTCCCTGCGGCTCTGACAGCCCCACCCCTCTGTGCAGCACCTTTGCCTCCCACTCACCCACTCACCCACTTACCCACCAACAGGGCAAAAAAGTAAAGTGCGAGCTCCTGCGGCTCGTGCAAGGGGCCCCCCCGCCGATCACATGATCGCCGGGAAAGCCGTACGGAAGCTGGTGGTGTCTACTTCAGCTTCCCAGCGCGATCAGCAAGTCCAGCGCTGGCCGCCCCAGCGCTTAACTTGCTGATCGTGCCAGGAAGCCAGCGTAGACACTGCCGGCTTCCGTGTGGCTTTTCCTGGTAATCATGTAATCAGCAGGGGGGGCAACCTTGCATGAGCCACAAGAGCCCGCAGTTAACTTTTTCCCCCTGTTGGTGGGTAAGTGGGTGGGAGGGAGGGGAAGGTGTCACATGGAGGGGGCAGGGCACTAGAGCTGTGGGGGGGGGAGTGGCAGAGAGAGGGGGGCCACCAGAGGGGGCCCCTCCATCCAAATTTTTTTTCTGTGGGCCCCCCCAACTGGAATTTTCTGACTACGGGTCTGGCCATACAGCTAAGCCCAATTGGCTACATTGCACTATGACATTATCATGTTTACTGCACTGTTGGGTGATATCACCCATATGAATCTTTTTTTTTTCAATTTATTAACTTCATTTATCATCCACCTTTCAAGGCAGAATACAGAGTTACCGAACAATTCAATAAATTCAGGAAGAAGGAGAAAGGCAGTCAGAAGAAACAGGCACTGAAAGAAGAGCAGCCTAGACAAACATCCGTGTCAAACAGGATTTGGGGTGGGGGAAGTGTTTTGGATTACACACTTGGAGAAAGTTCCATCACAAGGAAATAACTCAATTTAACCAGAGAATCAAAATATTAAAAAAAAATTGGTTGCAGTTGTACTTTTAGAAAACCCAAGCTATTCTGATATGGTGTCAATAAGGACCCCTGTCTTTGGTTCCTTAGCCACAGAAACAGTGGCATGTCTTAGCCATGCTATGTGCATGGTTTTCAGTTATGCTGCTGATGTTTCAGATCTCTTGGTTGGGGATGTGATCTTTTATGATTTGCGCTATTTCCCTTCAATGTGAGGTAATTCAACACCCCGAGTCCTTCTCCTTGCTGCTGACACAGATTTCACTTCCTTCTTTCTCGTTGTTGTCCTCCTCCTCTTTGGTAGCAAGGATGATGGGACCAAGGGACCCTGATGCCTGAAATCATACTGTGTATGTCTAAATAGGCAGTTTAAAGCAACTTCATAACATAGGGTTTCTGGCACCTGGAATACTAATGGCACAGTATTCCAGGTACTGGAGAAGAGGTTTGAGAGAAGAAGGCCAAGTGACCCCTGCCAGAGGAGAAGACTCAACAGAGTGAAACAGATCCACCACTGCTATAACTGCTACAAATACAGCAGCAGCAACCAAAAAAAGGGAGACTGAGGGAAGGGAGACTCACAGACTAGAGCTGGCACTTATGAGCAAATTTAAACTCCTGAAGGGAAAAAAAAAATGTGTTTTTTTTCCCCTTCAGAGCATTCTCTGCTTTCACTCCTAATTGCCAGTCCTAATTTGAACTCAGCCTGGAGGAATTAGCCCATCACTAGTTTTTTACAGATGTTGCCAAGTTCAGTTCTGCCAGGCATTAGAGTCACCCTAAAGATGACTTCTGCAGACGCATTTAACAAAGCAATATTTTTGACTCTGCAGCTTACGGAGATACAAAATGCTTTCATCTATTCTTTTACCGACTTTGTCGGGAGACCTGTAAAAAAGAAGGAGAAGCAAAACAAAACCCTCAAATAGCTATTAAGAAGAAAAAGGAGCGATTGCTGAGAATAGAACGTAAACAAATAAATATTAACGTCTGTGGTCCGTTCCCAAGAAATGCCCTCTTCAAAGCAAACCAATTGCATTTTTAACTGAAATACATGACAGATAGCTGGGGCACTAATGTTTTTCACTGTTAATAAGGTCGATATGGAACAGAGCTCCTTCAGAATATATATGGTAAAGTGGAAATGCATGCTTTGATGACGGCTATAAAGCAGGCCAAAGATATGTCATGTCCAATTAATGTCAATAAGGAACATCTGTATTTAGGCACCCAAGTTACTTAATGCAAACATTTCATAATTATATACTATAGCATACATGGAGCATTATGAGATGTGGTGTCCCAGTGTGAAAAATATTCACATTTTTCAGATCAGTCAGCAGTCTTGGTCTGGCTTTGGCTCAGCTTGCCGTCTCCCCATAAGAGTATTTCTTTATAATATTGAATTAAGTACAATCCACATTTTTTCTCTTATCTGTGAAATCTTGTGGTTGCGGCTTGACTGTTTCCATAAAACGAAAGATCCAAGTGCACAGAAAGTTAGGAAGGTCCTCTCCCCCCTTTCATTTCAGTATGCCACATCTGTTTTTCCCCCTTTTGGATTTTTTTAGGCTAAGAAGCAAAGGTTGAAGCATAAAGAACATAATCTGAATGCACTGCTTTTTACTTTATTGAAACATATGATCATGCACACACAGAAGAAAACTGGACTCTATCCAGTCCATCCTTTATGCACACCATCAGGTGTGAATAACTCAATGGGGAGAGAAAGTTAGTGGTAGCTAAATACCATGGCAAAGGGAGGCTTGCAGTCAAAGTTGTTTTGTTCTTTTCAATATTTCCTTCCATATTTCCAGGTACCATAAAAAAGCTCTATTGCAGATCTTACATTACAGAGAAAATTTACACAAATGTTGTATTTTTTTTCAATATTGAGTCATTTCACAGCTTTGGCAACTAGTTAACGAGCATGTGCTTGTGCCTGTGAACCACATATAAAATAAAACTCTTTTCTGTGCTGCACAGTTCCAGGATTTCCAAATACTTTGATAAGAGAGGTGAACAGATTGTGTTTTTTGAACATATGAAGCTGCCTTATACTGAATCAGACCCTTGGTCCATCAAAGTCAGTATTGTCTTCTCAGACTGGCAGCGGCTCTCCAGGGTCTCAAGCTGAGGTTTTTCACACCTATTTGCCTGGACCCTTTTTTGGAGATGCCGGGGATTGAACCTGGGACCTTCTGCTTCCCAAGCAGATGCTCTACCACTGAGCCACCGTCCCTCTCCTTGTAACAAAAGGCAATCCTCCCCCCAGAACAAAGGTCAGTGCCTGCTGCAAAATACTCCCTAACAACAACAACAAATCCAGCGCAAATATAGCATAGCTGAAGTCCTCATCTTGTCCTGTCCACTGGCAGAGCCTTGTGAAATGGGAATTCCTTTTGCGTGGCACACGACTTCTTCAGGGTATTAAACACTGAATGAACTTTAGTGAGAAATTCCCTGTCCCTCACTATCATCAATAGTACATATTCTTATTTGTAGTGGTAGTCACAATGGATGTTTCCTAAATTTTGCTGATCAGAATTTCTCCCTAAATTTTTGAGCTCAACATTGCCTGGTCTCGTTCCTAAAGTGAAATCCATGAAATCCATTGTTTCATTTTTAAAAAATTGTTGATGTTTTCGACAGAGCATTGCACATTCATTATCTGATGCAGTGTTTAGCTTCTTCGGTTAATTTGTGACTCTCCACCTCCTCTTGATTACCATTGTGCTATGTGCACTGATAAAACACTACAAACAATAATGATGTGACGGTATGTACGGCTACATAAAAATTCTTTTCGTGTGGTGGTTTATGTGATCATGAGAACAGATCATTGGAACATTACTTTGCAAGAGCACAATATCTATTACTGGTTCTTTGAAAATCTCTCTTCCAACAACCTAAAAAGTGACTCTACACATGGACATCACCTGATGAGCAACACAGAAATCAGATTGATTATATAGTCTGCAGTGAAAGATGGAGAAGCTCCTTACAGTCAGCAAAAACAAGACCTGGAGCTGACTGTGGCTCAGATCATGAGCTACTCATTGCAAAATTCAGGCTTAAGCTGAAGAAAACTGGGGAAGCCATTAGGCCATTCAGGTTTGACCTTGATCACATCCCTTATGAATGTACAGTGGAACTGAAGAATAGGTTTAAGGAACTTGAGATGATAGACAGAGTGCCTGAAGAACTATGGACGGAGGTTCGTGACATTGTACAGAAGGCAGCAATCAGCACCATTGCAAAGAAAAAGAAATGCAAGAAAGCAAAGTGGCTGTCTGTTGAGGCTTTACGAATAGCTGAGGAAAGAAGGAAAGCGAAAGGCAAAGGTGAAAAGGAAAAATTCACCCAACTGAATGCAGATTTCCAGAGAACAGCAAGGAGAGATAAGGAGGCCTTCCTGAAGGAACAATGCAAAACAATAGAGCAAAATAATAGAATGGGAAGGACAAGAGATCTCTTCAAGAAAATTGGAGCAATCAAGGGAACATTTCATGCAAAGATGGCCATGATAAAGGACAAAAACGGTAGGGACCTAACAGAAGCAGAAGAGTTCAAGAAGAGGTGGCAAGAACACACAGAATTTTACAAGAAGGATCTCAATGTCCTTGACAACCATGACAGTGAAATCGCTGACCCTGAGTCTGACTTTCTGGAGTGTGAAGTCAAATGGCCCTTAGAAAGCATTACTAACAACAAAGCGAGCGGAGATGACGGTATCTCAGTTGAGCTATTCAAAGTTGATGCTGCTAAAGTGATGCACACATTATGTCAACAAATTTGGAAAATGCAACAGTGGCAACAGAATTGGAAAATATCAGTTTATATTCCAATCCCAAAGAAGAGTAATGCCAAAGAATGTTCAAACTATCACACCATTGCCCTCATTTCACATGCCAGCAAGATCATGTTAAAGATTCTACAAGCTAGGCTTCAGCAGTATGTAGATCGAGAACTACCAGAAGTTCAAGCTGGGTTTCGGAGAGGTAGAGGAAATAGAGATCAAATTGCCAACATTCGCTGGATTATGGAGAAAGCACGGGAGTATCAGAAAAATGTCTATTTCTGTTTCACTGACTACGTTAAAGCCTTTGATTGTGTGGATCACAACAAACTGTGGCAAGTCCTTAAAAAGATAGGAGTACCAGACCACCTCACATGTCTCCTGAGAAACCTGTATAAGGGTCAAGAAGCAACTGTCAGAACGGGATATAGAACAACTGATTGATTTAGAATAGGAAAAGGAATTCGACAAGGATGTATATTGTCACCCTGCTTATTTAATTTATATGCAGAGTGCATCATGCAGAATGCTGGCCTGGATGAAACACAAGCCAGAATTAAGATCGCAGGAAAAAACATCAACAACCTCAGATATGCAGATGACACCACTCTAATTGCAGAAAGTGAGGAGGACCTAAAGAACCTCTTATTGAGAGTGAAAGAGGAGAGCACAAAAGTAGGCTTGAAACTCAACATAAAAAAAACACTAAGATCATGGCATCCGGCCTTATCACACCTTGGCAAATGGAAGGGGAAGACATGGAAGTAGTGACAGACGTCACTTTTCTGGGTCCAAGATCACTGCAGATGGTAACTGTAGCCATGAAATTAAAAGACGTTTGTTCCTTGGGAGGACAGCTATGGTGAACCTGGGCAGTATAATAAAAAGTAGAGACATCACCCTGCCAACAAAAGTCTGTGTAGTCAAAGCGATGGTATTCCCAGTAGTAATGTATGGCTGTGAGAGCTGGACCATAAGGAAGGCCAAGTGCAGAAGAATAGATGCTTTTTGAGATGTGCTGGAGAAGAATCTTGAGAGTCCCTTGGACTGCAAGAAGATCAAATCAGTCAGTCCAAAGGGAAATCAACCCAGACTGTTACCTGGAAGGTCAGATGCTGAAGCTGCAGTTCAAATACTTTGGCCACCAAATGAGAAGGGAGCACTCACTGGAGAAGATCCTGATGCTAGGAAAGACAGAAGGCAAAAGGAGAAGGGGATGGCAAAAGATGAAATGGCTGGACAGCGTTACTGATGTTACAAACATGAATTTGAGCAGACTTCGGAGGCTGGTGGAAAACAGGAGGGCCTGGCGTGACTTTGTCCATGAAGTCGCAAAGAGTCGGACTCGACTGTATGACTGAACAACAAAACCAAGTCATGAGAAGTTGATAGAAATTGGTGCAACCTTATACATGAGTACCAGCCCTTTAAAAAAAAAAAAAAAACAGACAAAAAAGCACTGCTGAAGACAGAGGGAAGAGATTAATTAACAGAAGGAAATGACAGCCGTAGCAAATTCCACTTGTACAAATTCTGGAATTCGTGTTGGATATTTCCCTAGTTCAACCAGAGTTAAGGAGGCATGGAACATACTGTACAGTGATCCTACAGAACAAAAACATAATTAAATGGGGAAAATCAGCTCCACCCTAGTCTTGTATGTGCTTTGAGAATGACCTAGTCAATTAGTAGCTTAGGAAACCATACTGCTTCTGAGTTACCTGATTTTCCCATGTCTGGACTGTCTTTAAAAGACTAAGAGGATAACCAAGAAGGGGGAAAAGAAAGTCCCAATGCCTATCTTTAGTCTACCATTTTTACTTCGAGATATCAGTTGGAAATTTTTAAAAAGCTGGTTTCAGAGTTGAAACTAGAATATACTATTTCTAATGACAACTGCCTTTGACCCTGTTGAAAAGACACCAGGTTGATGTGCATGCTCTTCTTTTTAGGCCCTCCCCCCAAACTGTGCCTTTGAGTATTTTTTTTTTAAAATTTATGAACCCATTCTCTCTAAAAGACCTCTTGTTTATAAATTTAAATGAGTGTTCATTTTCCCCACCTTGGTATACAGCTGGATATGCAACTGCCATGCCTTGTGTTTCAGCTTTGGGTTCTTTCCTGTTTTAATTCAAAGCTGGCAGCAGCTTTATCGAATTTTAGCATGATTTAAATTAACTCCACTTACCGGTTTGAGAGTTGTTTTATAAAGTGCCGTTGTGGCCAATCCTGAATCTGATGACTTCCTAAGATCAGCACCCTATCTTACCATAGGGCTTCCTTACACTTATCAGTTGCATCTGAATGCACAATCAGCATGGACAGGGCCAGTCACACAGATTCTTTCCACCTAGTCACATTCGGATGGAAAGGAGTCAATAATCCTGCTTATTCACACAGTGATTCATGCTCTGGAGTACTGGCATTCAATGCCACGGCTAAAACCAGAAAAGCGAGTGAAACAGGGAGCATTTAACTTTGAAAAGCATTTGAGAGTACTAAGTTGAGAGGGGGGCAAAGAGAAAACCTCAAGTAAATTATCTCTCTAATTATATTCATATCCAGGAAGGAGGTATCAGGACAAGATCAGATAAAACAAAGATAATTGCATCTTTTTGCTTTGATAGTAAACTAGCAAATTTCACCAGCCTGTTTGGCTTCAGCTTCATCTTTAAGTAGAAGAGAGATTAATATTAACAGCTACATTTGCATGAGCCATGGTTACTTCTTTGGTGGGCTGAAATCGTAATAAAAACCGTACCTAATTTTGCTTCATGAAGGACATTTTCATGACTATTTCACAATGAACTCCAGGAAATTATTGAGCTGAGTAATGTAATGGAAGAAATGAAATTGGTATAATAAATGATACGAGAACAGATTTTATTACTGCTAGCATTTCACTGTCAGCTCATGTGACCATGATTCTGTGGCAAACAAACCAGAATGAGATAAAGCCTAAAGGAAGAATTCTTAAAAAGACCAAACTGGAATCCAAAGTTTGACCAGTGACATCAAGAATCTCCTTTGAACTTGAAAACAGACCGATCTGGTATACAATTGCTCCTAAAAATATTACAATAATTATATCTAATCCTGACCCAGGCCAAAGAGCGTGACGTATCCAGACAATGTGCCAGAGACTAATGGAGGGGGGAGGGACATTTTGCAAGCCTAGGACTAGGCCCAGGTCAAAATATATAAACACATTGTCTGAATATTTGAAAAATACATTGGTTAGAAAAATCTCGGGATTTTTCTAACCCCCAAGATCTTGGGAGACTACATTGTGAGATCTCAATGATCATTAGGGACCGTCTCTTCCCATATGTTCCCCAGAGAGTACTGCGATCTGGCTCCCAAAATCTGCTCGTAATCCCCGTGCCAAAGGAGACCCGGTTGAAGTCAACCAGGGACAGGGACTTCTCAATAACAGCCCCTTGCTGGTGGAACCAGTTACCAGAAGAGGTCAGGGCCCTGTGGGACATTGGACAATTCCGCAGGGCCTGTAAGACAGTCCTCTTCTGGTTGGCCTATAACTGACCGGCACCAAACTATCAAAATACCGAAGGATTGCACATTGTTGGACTGATGTACTGATTTTTTAAAATGTTTTTTAATGTTTTTAATTTCTTAACTATGTAAATTGTTATTTATTTAAAATTTGATTCTATTGTTAGAATCTCTGTATTGTAAGCCGCCCTGAGCCCGCTTCGGTGGGGTAAGGAGGGATATAAATCAAATTAAAAAATAAAATAAAAAAAATTATGACTGTTATTTGGAAAACTACAACCAACATTGCTGCTGAGGACTCCAAGCTTAAGATGCTGTCAGTGTAGGGGAGAAGGAACAGGAAAACAAAAATGGTCAAAGACTGGGGGGCGGGGAGTAAAGCTGTAGATGGCTGAGGAGCAGAAAAGGGGGAAAGCTGAAGACTGGGGAGGGAAACAGAAAAAGTCAAGTGGATGAGGAAGTGTGGGACAGGGACAGAGGCTGCCTGGGGGAACAAATAAGAAAGGCAAGTAAATGAATGAAAAGGAAGGAAAGGGGGAAGGGCTACAAGCCCAGCCAGGGCAAGACAGACATGAAAAAGAGGGATATGAAAAAGGCAAGACAGATATGAAAAAGTGTGAAAGAAGGAATGGAGAAACGGTGCCTCCTGCAGGTCCCATTTGGATATCTGTATTCATCCGTGTTATGTCTTTTTCAGTATAAAGAGGATCAATATGTCTAGTATGTTGATCAGGTTTTGGGAGAGGAAGCATATACATTTCCTAAATAATAATTATTAAAAACGTGTCACCTGTTCTTCCTCAGAGTTTATATTGTTTCTCCTGATACCATCCCTATTTTGTTTTGATTGTTTTTTTTAATAAAGCAGTGACACAATGCAAAGTGTGGCAAAATTGTGAAATTGGGAGAGATTTGTTTCCAGATGGAACAATTACGGAAGGAGGTGGCAGGCATTGCCTACTCATTCTGTACCAACTCTGCCACCTGGGTACAAGACGCCAAGGGTGCTGGCAATGCTGCTCAAACTCAACTGCCAGTGGTACAAAAAATAAATGACAGGAAGGCTTACAGAGGTGAACACCTTGACCTGCATTACAACAATCCAGGAGTAAACCAAGTCTCTTAGGCACCAGTAGTGCTGTTAGGACTCAGCTTGCTCCCAGCCACTTGCTCCCATCATCGCTTGGTCTGAGCCAAGAATCCGTGGCACCACTGGAGTGGCAAAATACTTTGAGCCAGTCCTCCTGTTCTTGTGCCACAGGAAAAAAAAAATTCATAAATTCAGAACAAGAATAAGAGTAGGTTTTTATACTCCCCAACCCCTTTCTCTACCTTAAGGAGTCTCAAAGTGGCTTACAGTCTCTTTCCCTTCCTCTCCCCACAACAGACGCCCTGTGAGGTAAGCAGGGCTGAGAGGGTTCTGTGAGAAGCGTGAGTTGGCCAACTTCACCCAGCTGGCTTCATGCGGAGGAGCAGGGAATTAAATCCAGTTCTCCAGATTAGTCTGTTACTCTTCACCACTATATCACACTGGTTCTTACCACCACCTTCACCTTGCTGGATAGAAGCCATAATTTAATAGCAGACTGTGCTTTGTATATACACAGTCTTACATTCAACAACCTCCCACCCCAGATAAAAAGAATGTCAGGTGGCAGAGGTCACACTGGGCTAGTTAGCAAGGTGATACTTGGCTTGATTTATCAGTGGCCGGTTTCAATGGAAGTCTGACATATGAGATTGACTTATATGATTGAGCTATTTGCATATCTGGCTTATATTGTGGATTTTCATTAGTAGTAGCTGTCTGGACTCTTAGGAGGAAAAGGTATTCCCCAGCACCTGCTTCCTGAGATTTTTTTAACTGAAGATTCTGAGATTTGTATCTGGGATGGTTTGCATGCGCTGCACTATTGAGCCACAGGCCCTTCATGTGTTAGCAGGTCCAAGTGTAGAAATCACTCATGCCCTGAGATATGCACTTACAGCAATGAATGTGGGAGAGAAAAGAAGCACTGGGATATCAGGAATAAAATATTAAAGTAATACCTAACAAATCTACTCCCACATGTTATTAGCAACTAATAGGATTTCTGTCTCTTCTTCCACTTCCTCCCATGAAGTTCTCTGAACATGTAGGAATCAGGGAATTTGTTTTATTCCACACACACACACACACACATATAGTGTTCCATCCTCCAGTCCAATAAAACTATGGAAATCAAACAGACTTCAGAGTGTAGGTTCTAATTATAACAAGAGAGAAGAACATCTCTCATGAAGGCTGGCATGATTCCAGAGTCGCTTTTTTAAACACTAAAAAGTCCCGTATTGTTTACACTTTTTTTTTCTTTTTGAGTGCCAATAACATTGGGGGGCGGGGGGTTATTAAATTCCTCTCTAAGAGAAAAAAAAATAGATGTGTGTTTGGATGGTTGTCAAGAAAATTATGCAATCAAGATGTAAAGTTGAAAAATGCAACTTTGTCATTAAAGATCGTTATGCTTTCCAAATTCACATGCTCACCAAATTCACTGTTGGGGTTGTCCTGGGCTCAACTACTTCAGGCCACACACAGAACTGCTTTTGTGAATATTTATCCTTTTAAAAAGAAAAATCACCCCTCTCAGCTAGGGTTGCCAACTTGGACTTGAAGTGCTCCCAGAATTACAATGGATCAGCCTACATAGATCAAATGGCTGCTTTGGAGGGTATAACGCCTATGGCATTAGACCAGGGGCGGGGAACCTTTTTTCTGCCAAGGGCCATATGGATATTTATAACATCATTCGCGGACCATAAAAAATTATCAACTTAAAAAACAGTGCTCAGCCAAGGGAGAATGATTCAGGCCAGCAAAATTAATGTAAATATTTTTTTTTCTATTTGAAGTCATGTGGGGAGAGCCTAATCTGGCACACGCACACACACTCAGTCCCCCGCCCTAAGCAAATGCATAGGTCCAGGACTCAGTAGCATATTAGACCACATCCCCTAATAATAGCATATTAGGTCACACACTTATTAGCATATTAGACCACACCATCTGAGATAATCAAGTGCAAACTGAACAGTGACAGTAACTTTTCCAGGCCTTGCAGCAATTCTGACCAGCCAGCCAGGCCCCAGGGAGGCTGCCGCACAGTACATCTGGGCCCTGTGATCCCTGCCTGGCCCTGGGGAGGCTGCTGCACAGCACAGCTCGTCCACACGATCCTCGCTGTCCAGCCAGGCCCCAGGGAGGCTGCCACATGACTCAGTTCGGTCCAGCAATCCCTGAGGGCCACACCAAGTGACCGTATAAGGCCCTCGGGACGGAGGTTCCCCACCCCTGCCTTAGACCCTGCTGAAGATTCTGCCTTCCCCAGGTTCCCAAATCTCCAGAAGTTACCCAGCCTGGAGCTGGTGACCTTAACACATTGTGAAGAAAGAAACTATTCTATCCCTCTCAAGAAGTGCAAGCTTTTTTTTTATGTTTAAGAGATTTCTAACGAGGGAAAAATAAAAATTATCCCCAACTTCAGAAGGACCCTTGAACATGATTTTGCTGAAAATATATGTGGTAAAACAGAAGACACCTACAGTTCAGGCATCCAAATGTCAGTGTAAAAGGAAGATGGAGGCAACAGAATGAAGAAGGGAATAACTTCCACAGAAAGTGGGGAGATTCATGACCTGGTAAGGGAACAAGAACAGAAGCTCCTGGAACTATCGTGGAACACAGCACCATGACTCTAAATGGCCAATCTCTAGAGAGAAGACTTCTCAATGTGCTTGTGAGAATGACTTAATGCTATTAGATGTGTTAATTCTCAAGGGTGTATCGCTAATCAGAGTTAATTAAAATGCCCTGGAGAGAATGTTACAAGCATGAGGGATGGGGCTGAGAAAAATAAATAAAGGGATCTTCAAGATCTGTCCAGTTTCTTCCGTCAATGTGTGAACCGTTAACATTAACTTTCCTCTACGACAGCCTCTTGCAAGCTTTCTTGCCGCTTTCAAAAGTATATCTGAACATCTACCCTCCTTCAGATTCATTCATCAGATTCTATAAAACGGAGACAAACTACTTGTTTTATGTTTCCAACATGACACATCAAAGGGCTGGGATATTAAAAACCTTAATTATAGGCTGATTAAAAAAAATTCCCTCTGAAACAGGAATTACAGCTATATTCCTTGGGATTCGGTCTGCAGCAATCAATGCAACCTTGAATATCAAATGATTACTTTTGGCAATCGAGAATAACACTTTTCTCACTTATATAATTACAATGTGCAACATGAAATTACTAGGTTCAAGACCAGTAGCTCTCTAACCACTCTAAAATTATCCCTCATGTCAATAACTTTAGCACCAGCTCTCGCTTTGATTTTTGCACTTGCAGTAACATCAGTACACATTGGAGTTGTATAAAAGTTGTATTTCTTTCAAGAGTACTGTACAAGGCAGCTTGCTGATGTTCTGTGGGATCTAGTGATCCATTTTGCAGAACATGTCTGTGCATAGTTGCTGGAGGTGGCTGCTGCTTTAGCCCAAGGTATCTCTATAGTGCACCAGATTCTTAAATAATCGAATGGAATTCAGTGGCAGAGGTGGATGGCAAGCTCTGGACTTATAGAGATGATTCACTGCTGCCAACCAGTAAGAGCTGTTGGTGGGCTGACTCACAGTAGCAGCATCTGCAAGTGAAGGAGGGAGTCCAAAGGAATCAGTTGAAGTATTTCCCCTAGTCTGCTGTCTGCATGCAACATTTGTTCCTGTGCACTTGGGAGGATTTGGTAGATTTGGTGAGGGATGTACTGAAATGAAGAACAGGATTGGCCATTAGGAACAATGAGAGAGGCTTGAGGAATGCAAATTGACTGGTGTGTGTGTGTGGGGAAGGAGTTTCCTGCATTGTTCAGGGGATTGGACTAGATTATACTGGCGGTCCCTTCCAACTCTGTGATTTTATGACTTGCATGGACTCCATTGAAATACATCACAGGACAAAAGAAGTTGCACTGAAAATATGGAATGAAATTTAGATAAAGGTCTCTGGACCCAGATAGACTTTTCTGGAATGAGAATAACTGTCTGCAGAGTGGAATGATGGCCCCTGAAAGTTGTATGAGTGTTCTGGGACTGGCATGATGGGCTCCCAGAATGTAAGGACAGACATTGTGGATAGTGGAAGTGTTCTGGACCTGAAATGACTGCCCCCCCAGAGTAGAATGACTTTAGAGTAGAATTGATTGCAGTTCAACAATCAGAGAAAGAAGTACTTTTCTCCCTTTCTCACAATACAAGAACTCGTGGGCATTCGATGAAATTGCTGAGCAGACAGGTTAAAATGGATAAAAGGAAGTACTTCTTCACCCAAAGGGTGATTAACATGTGGAATTCACTGCCACAGGAGGTGGTGGCGGCCACAAGCATAGCCACCTTCAAGAGGGTTTTAGATAAAAATATGGAGCAGAGGTCCATCAGTGGCTATTAGCCACAGTGTGTGTGTATATATATAAGAACATAAGAGAAGCCATGTTAGATCAGGCCAATGGCCCATCCAGTCCAACACTCTGTGTCACACAGTGGCAAAATATATATATATATATATAAATTTTTTGCTACTGTGTGACACAGAGTGTTGGACTGGATGGGCCATTGGCCTGATCTAACATGGCTTCTCATGTTCTTATGTTCTTAGATCTTGAGGAAATTAATTTTTAAACAAACTCAAACTCTAGCCATGCTTTTAGTCCCTATAAACTGGGCATTTTCTATTGATGCTTTTAAATTATTTTTAATAAACTAACATGGCCCGTGAGATCTAATTTTTACACTCTAAGTGTGAACAAACCACCTTGTAATCACAGCCTTTCCCATGTCATAACAAAACACTGTCCAGTAATTACAAGCCTTTGCACTAATTTATTAGCATGTGCTATATTGCAACTAGAAAGCAATTAGTGAGAACCACTCGATGATAGTGTTAGACATGGACCTTTAAAGCTACATTTCAAAAATTAAAACACTCAGCCCTAATTTAGCTTCGCATTGTAATCTTGACCACGTCACTATACCTTTTTTTCTCACCATCCTCTCAGGGTTCTTTTGAGATATTTATTTATTTACTTTATTTGTATCCTGTCTTGCTCCTCAAAAGGACAACATGGGAAATGGGGCCCAGTTATACTCTCTCACCCAGGGCCTACAAAAACCTGGGACCAGCTCTGACCAGTGACTTGATTTGTTATTAGAGATCAGCTGTGTATGTTCATACATGAACCTCTATAGTGGAAATTCTTAAGAGAATCAAGACTAAAAGTAGTGTCCTCCAGGCCTGAGTGGTCTGCGGTGCCAAACACCTTGGACTGTCATTATGGCCTGAACACATGATAGGCAACTCATTCTGGTTTTGCTGGGATACCAGGCCTCAGATTCAGCAGGAGCTCACAGGAGAACAGCTCCTGAACCTTTCTGATGGTTCCCCCCATCCTCCCCACCTACATTGTCTATTGAATAGTAGGTGCAGCTGCATAACAATCCCTGGATTAGGAGAGGGGGCAGCCAGCCAGCCACCAGGGGCTTTGCCACACCCCTCATTAACCCCTGAAGAAGCCCACACCACCCTTTCTCCACTTCTTATGTGATTTTGGGTGGTGGGTGGCTTGCTGGCCTTTTGACTGGGGGAGGGGGAGGCAGGAGAGCCCCAGACGAGCAAGGCCTGCTTGGGCTGGCTGAATCTCTAGCCAGGCCAAGCAGGCCTTGCTCACCTGGGGATCTCCTTTCTTGCATTGGGTTGCTTTTGGCTGGGGAAGGGAGTATATGCTAATGAGCTCCACCACCTATTTTTCTACAAAATGACCCCTGTGGGATATAACCTTGAAATGTTAGACATAGCATTTGAACAGGAAACATTCTGAGAGTTGGGAAAAGTCACTCAATTTTTTCCATCCCAATTTTGGCTGAAATCCTATGCAGAAAAACTAACCTATAAATGTGATGTTTCCAACCCAGATGGCACAAGAAAATGCTGACTATTTATTCTCTGCCTGAGAGATATTTAACAAAGCAGGAGTAAAGTATCACCTTTAAGACCAACCAATTTTTATTTAGTACGTAAGCTTTTGTGTGCTCTTAAGCACACTTCATCAGACGAGGAATCCAGCACAGTGAGCAAAGAGCTTACTTATATTTAGAGCTTACATTCTAAATAAAAACTGGTTGGTCTTAAAGGTGCCACTTGACTCCTGCTTTGTTCAACTACTTCAGACCGACACAGCTGCTCGCTTAGCTCTATCTTCATGAGAGATATTTAGTAAGGCATTTTAAATGGAAAGCTTTGGATCTTTTTGATGTTGATTTACCGCTATCTCATATCAGATTTTAACTTAAAACCATTCTGGAGTTTTGCTCTGTTTCCTTGTTCTTCATTCTGAACTTTAGTAGCAAAAAACAGTCCAGTCAGAAAACAATTATAAAGAATAACTTGCTTTGAACTTTCCAGTGATGAGGTCTGACTAATTTAACCACATATGATGATAATTACTACTTAGAGCACTGAACACAGGAATTACTAATGTTTATACAAAGGAGACAGGTTCAGAGTACCAATTTTGCTCATCAAGTTTAACATGAAAACATACACAGTTACTGTTCAGTACATTTCTGTTCCCTTTCAATCCTGAGGATTTTTTCCCCCCAGGAGAATAATTAATCAGCATAGCAAAAGGAGTAATCTTGTGTCCAATGCTTCACTGAGGCTAGTTCCACACAGCAAGAAACGCTTCCCAACATGTTGAAAATGAAACATCAATACTTAGACGATTTTTTTATGACCTTTCCTCCACTTTTGTTGTTATCGTTGTTGTTGTCTTTTGCCTTCCATGTTGTGCAGTGGCCGATTTGATTTGTGGCTCTGTGGATGTCAGGGCTGCCGTAGCGACTTGTCACTCCTGTTTTTGTTCTTTTCGTCAAGCGTGTTCTGTAGCACTGTAATGACTCTACTGACATTTTAAAAATATGTGACAATCAATTTTTATTTTTATTTTCATTCTGGTGCTATTGCAATTATTGGCGGTTGTTGCTTTTGAAAAGCTCTTAGAAAGCCATCCGGTAGTGTAGCAGGAAAAAAAAGTGCTGGGAAAATGGTATCTACAAAGGTTTGATATAAACATGGCAGGACATTCCTTCCACCTAGTGTTCTAATTCACTTGGACTGGGGTTACCAGCGCTGTGTTGGGAAATACCTGGAGATTTGGGGATGGAACTTGAGGAAGACAAGATTTGGGGAGGGGATGGGAGAGATTTCGATGTGGTATAATGCCATGGATCATATCTTCCAAAACGGCCATTTTCTCCAGATGAACTGATCTCTGTAACCTGGAGATCAGTTGTAATCCCAGGAGATCTCCACCTCAACCTGGAGGTTTATAATCCTAGCTTGGACAGAAGTCCTTTCCAAAAAAGACTAGAGTAAAGCAGTTTTTTGGAAATAGCATATTACTGGTATGTGTGTTTGGGGTGGGGGGGGGGAACCTGAGAAAAGGATGATTGTAGGAAAGAGTCAAAATACAGAACATTCTTGTGTGAAAATAGCCTGAGATGAACATAGAATGGCTGCTGATTGCACCCCTATGAAGAAAACTAATGATGGATTAGTTTCCCTGATCTGTGAGTGGAGATCTATTCCTGGAATGTAATCCCCCCCTGCCTGCAATAGCTTTCCATTTCTGCCAATAAACTATCATTGGAAGTTCAAAGGTCTACCTGGAAACAGCATTTAGTATTATGTGAAGTTTGCAGAAAGAGGGGGAACAGGGAAAAGTATTATCCTTGATTGTCAGATGTTCCCTTGTGTGAGCAGAGGATCCAGCTGATAATGTCAGTTCATCAGGAATGAGGGAAGATGCAGTGGGGACAGTGGAAATAGGAAATGTCTTGCAATCATTGCCCTCGCAATTCCTGCATGAGCTTTGAGGTGAAGTCATCCACTGCAATTCCCAAGAGTCTCCCAGGACTCAGGATCAGGGGTCATCCAGGGATTGTTATGCAGCTGCACCTACTATTCAATGGACAAGGTGGGAAGGAGGAGGTGGAACTCTCAGAAAGGTTCAGGAGCTGTGCTCCTGTGAGCTCCCGCTGAATCCGAGGCCTGCTCAGGATCAAGTTCTTGGGAGGGTAGTGTCATAGAATCAGAATTATAGCGTTGGAACGGCTTCCAGGGTCACCTAGTTCAGCCCCCTGCAAAATGCAGGAAATTCACACAACTACCTCCCCCTAAATTCACAGGATCATCATTGCTGTCAGATGGCCATTGAGCCTCTGTTTAAAATCCTCCAGTATACAGGGTACACAGGTTGCAGTTGGTAACCTCACCAGGTTGCCTGCTATGGTGGAATACCTCCTGCTTGCAGCCCCCCAGCACCCTGCTGCTCCACTTGGTGGAGCAGTGGGAGCAAGATTGCACAATGCCACAATATCATTTCCTGGCATGTGCAGCTTTGTGCAATGCTGTAAGAACTCCCAGATGTCTATGGTAAAACTATATGGTAAAAACCTTATTGAATGATGCTGTTTTCATTAGTCTGGGTCTTCCCCATCCCCAAAATTAGGAATGAAGGAACTAACAAAAATGTTTTTTTTTTCCAGGAACTCCACTCAATTTGCAGTTCTTTGAAATGGGATAATAGAGTTCTTTGAAATGGGATAATAGAGTGATTGCAAATATGTATGTGCACACATACATACATATATGCACATATGCGCACAGTAAACACTATCATCGACTGAAACATATTTGAAATGCATACTTCTATTGTACAAAGGTGGAATGTTAATTCTTGTTGGGAGCCTTCCTTCAAATAAATGACTTTTTTAATAAAAGTCAGACTTTAGATATTCATGCTTCAGTTGAGGACTGTTAATCATTTCAATTCACTGGGAAAACAACAATGTGAACTCTGAAAATTACTATGTATCTCAATAAATTTTTTTAAAAAAATATTTTGAATATCTGGCTTTCCAATTTTTTTAAAAAAAATATTAATCCATTCTTATTTTTGTTAAAAATTCATAATTTTGATATCATGGTTATATAGGTAAGGTTTACCCTTCCCCATGGATTATTTCCTGCATATCAAGAAGCAAAAATACAGCTGAAATCTGATTGATTCCTGTTTTAACTATTTGGCTGCTGTACATAATTACGTTTTTTTTAATTTTTTTATAAAAAAGTAATCATATATTTTAAAGAACAAAAGATATATTAAATCCATTTTTTTTTAATACTGGTGGTCATTTAAATGACTGAAGGAGCACTGTGTATTATTTCCCTGTGATGATTTAGAATTTCATGTATGCATTTACACTGCAATGTACAATAATGGGTTCAATTCATGGAAAAGTAGGTATACCTAACTCCCACTGAACTACATGGAGTTAAAATGCATTGTTAAATACCTAAATTCCACTGATTTCAGTGGAATTTCAGCATATCTAACTTTCACCAGATTTTATCCATAGTTTTTGCCCTAGGGCACCAACTATCTCATTTCCACAGATGATGCAGTAATGACATGTTAGGTTTACTGGAGTTGTGGGGAGGGGTAGAGGCAAGCAGAAGAGTTTTACACAGAATGTAGAGCTTTTAAAAAAAAACTTTGTGTGAAACATCAAAGTGTTTTGGGGCGGAATCCTTGCTCTGTTCATGGCAAAGCCAAATGATTTGATTGCACTGCAATCCACCTGGTTGTGCTGTTGGCCAAGAAGCATAAACTTGACCTGGTTCCCAGACAAACAAGGAAAACTAATGTTGTGGCAATCCCTAGTGAATCAAAATCCTGGCAGTTCAAGTGATCCCCTTTTCTTAACCAGTGAAGACAAGAAACAGGGCAAGAGGATTAACCATAGCAGCCCTTCCAACAGTTCATAGTGATGACAAATAATCATTGCAATTTAAAGGTTAAAAAATAAAATTGAGAAGGGATAGGTGAGAGCTTCTTGCCATTGCTGCCTGGAGCAGTGGAGCACACCAACCAACCGAGGGGACTTCCCTGCATTACATAGTTCATGCAAAGCACGGAATCTCGGCCACCATTACTCAATGAACTTTTGTATGGTACTTATTAGGAAAAAGTTGCAATATATCCAGTAGCATTGGCCATTGGGATAGAAGTATAGAAAGGAGGCAATATGCTTGTATTCAACCAAGAACGAATTGATGTTGCTGCAGTGTGGGTCTGATCATACAATTTGCAAACAAAGAAACTGTTTGTTCGTTGGGTTTAGAAACACTCCAGTGGTACAAAGTGCCATCAAGTTACAACCGACTTGTGGTAACCCCATCGGATTTTCAAGGCAAGAGACATTCAGAGCTGGTTAAAAATGCTCTAATGTATTATTATGCTTATCCATTCAACATGTACTGCAATAGCATACAATAGCAGTCAATGAATTATATAGCGCCATAGATGTGTGCCAAAAATGGATCTGCCCCCAGGGCTGCTGACAGTGCAGCAATGGAAAAAAATGAGGAGCCTTTATTATACTGGTAGCCCATGGAGCCAAGTAAGTCAAGTGATTCCCCCCCTTATGTTTGTAAGGTTGCCCATCAGGAAGGTATTGGAAGCAGGACTATTTTGGTCCAGAGAATATAGGAAATGACATTGTGCAACACTATGAATTGCCAAACACTATGGTAAAAAAACTCATTTCACTCCCACTGCCCCATTGAGTAAGGGCATGAGCCAGGGCAGTGTGGCAGGAGGCTGCAGTGGGTAACCTGGCAAAGCTAAATGTTTATGTCAGGTCTATATGACATGAGAAAGGACCATGGGCAATCTTTGTCTGGGGGCTATGGCAGTTGACAGGAGTTCTGCCTCAGAGGTATTGAGCCATGGGAGAAACTGGAACCTGAAGAATGCCAATCCCCCCCCAAAAAAAAGATGTCCCCCAAAGACAGTGATTTACCATAGATAGGTACAAGAAATTAGGGATTGTTCCAGATATACAGGACTCATTTGTTCCCGATATACAGGACTTCCCAGCCAGCTCCGTCGGCCTGAGCGGGGACAGGGAGGGGGGCGCTTGTCCCCACCCTTTGCCCATGCAGCCAGGTGGTGCCCAAGGCAGCTGCCTACCTGGCTATCTCCCATGTGCCGGCCTTGGAAAGGTGATCAGCTAACTGGGCTTCAGAGATCATTAATGTTTCCAGCTCCCAGAAATATCCATCCCACCCCACTGGCATCTAAAACAGCCCTGGCAACCCTAGTCCTGGGCTATCTACACTGGCTCCCAGTTCATTTCTGGTCATAATTCAAGGTGCTGGTCTTGACCTTCAATACCCTATAGAGTTTGGGACCAGTATACATGCCTACTCCTGTATGAACCTGCCTGACTGCTACGATCATCTTTAGAAGCCCTGCTTTAGGTGTCCCCACCTTCTGAGATTAGGTGGGTAGCAACCTGAGAGAGTACTTTCTTTTAAAAAAGAAATCCTCCTTTAAAAAGGGGGGGGGGAGACAAGGGGAAAAAACTTAAAATCCAGCGCCTAAGTAAGATTTTTTTAAAGAAAAAAAAAAGAAAAACAATACATAAAGATGAGACAAAACTATAACAACAGTGCTCACAGATCTACACATAAGTTTCTATAAACAGATTCCAGATAACTAAAAAATAAGTCCATATGCAGTCACTGCCTATATGTCATGCATTCAAACACTGATAGAGTTCTCAGGTCCTCAGCCAATTGATGTACCTGAGGTGGGCTTTTATCATATCCAGTGTTGTAATAGGAAAGGACCTTCTTGATCAAAGCTCTGAATTGTCTCCCCAGGGAAATTTGTCTGTCCCCTTCTGTTGCTGCCTTCCATCAGAGGTTGAAGACTTTTTTGTTTTGTTTGGCATTCCCTCAGTGATCGCTTCTCCCTAACCAATATGTTAATTGTTTTTTTAAAATATATTTTGTATGTACTTTAACTGATATTTTAATGATTCATGTTGGGGAGGGTTGGTGTTAATGATTTTTAAAATGTGTTTTTATAATGTATGTTTTAAATTGTAAGCCTCTTTGGCGATCCTTGTGATGGCATAAAAGGCAGTGTACAGATTCTGTAAATGTCTAAAAACCTTACCTCCTACTATACCACCAGTATTTTGCTTCCAGTAACTGGTGACTTTAACCTGTTTTGTACCACTTGGAGTTCTGCCTCCTCCCTTTGTCCTGAAAACTGATAGACCTGGAACCTGATCATTACTGAGGAGAGAGAGGAAGCTATTAACACTTGTAAGGGGAATTTGTAAGAAACCACCCTTTACCTACTGATTCTCTTCTGTAAGAGTACCGCCCTGCCCCCACATTGGTCTCTGCATTTGAGAAAAATGTAGGGTTCCAAACATTAGCTATTCCCCATAATATGTAGTTATTTCAAATAAGGATGCTACCAAAGTTTAAAGCAGAATTAGGAGTATGTTTCCACCTTTGGTGGAATATACCTAGAATGGAACTAAGATCTGAACAGTGCCATTAATGACCTACAAGGCATCTCCATGTTGGAGGAGGAGGAGGAGATTGGATTTATATCCCACTCTTCCCTCAGAGTGGCTAACAATCTCCTTTCCCTTGCCCTCCCCACAACAGACACCCTGAGGTAGGTAGGGCTGAGGGAGCTCTCTGAGAACTGCTCTTGAGCAGAACAGCTCTGAGAGAGTTATGACTGACCCTAGGTCACTCCAGCAGCTGCATGTGGAGGAGTAGGGAATCAAACCTGGTTTTCCCAGATATAGGTCTGTGCATTCAACCACTACATCCAGGGCTTTTTTTGTAGCAGGAACTCCTTTGCATATTAGGCCACACACCCCTGATGTAGCCAATCCTCCAAGGGTTCTTAGTACAGGGCCTACTATAAATTCCAGGAGTGTGTGTGGCCTAATATGCAAAGGAGTTCCTGCTACAAAAAAGTTCTGACTACATCACACTGGTTCTCTAGGTCTCACTGCACACACAAACAGTAAGTATGTGATTATGCAGGCGGTCTCTATCTATGCCAGTCTGAGAAGACAATACTGACTTTGATGGACCAAGGGTCTGATTCAGTATAAGGCAGCTTCATATGTTCATATGTTGATACGTGGTGCCATCTACAACAGTGTGGACCGTATTGCATACAATGACTCCTTGATTTCATTGCCTTACACAATACTCAGGGAATGAAAGCAAGCTGTGCACAGGTGCTGTATGGCTCCAAGAATCATATGCATAAATATTACACTCTTCCATCAGCAACCTCCCTGCCCCAATATCATGGCTTTAGTGGTTGGCATCAGAATGTTCTAGGCATTCATGTTGCAAGTTGCACGAGGTTTAACAAAAGTTCCTTTGGTCCAAGTTGGTTTTAACTTTTCTGCTTTTTTTTAAAAAAGTGTGTGAAGTCTGAGATTAAACATTCCCAAGGTAATAAGGTCATGTGTAAATAAAGAAATTCCCAGCTGTGTAACTAAAATTATCTTGATCATAAATGGAGAGAGGGGGAAGAGAGGAGGAAATGTAAACATCTCATTTTTTTTTAACGACTTGTATTGTTTACCCCTAGGGATTTTAGAATGTAATTATCCAAATGAGATGTAAAACAGGGCTCCTGATCTAACGAAGTCATTAAAGTTCCTGTGGCACAGAGCTGGTGATGACCCCCAAGGCCCTGGATATTGTTGACAGTGAGATTTAAAAAAAGAAAAGAAAAGAAAAGAAAAATTCAGAATCTAAAGACAGTGGAGGTGGTTCTACTTCAGCCTGTTTCCACAATGAACCTTTTAGTGACCAGTGTAGTCATTTGCATTTCAAATCATAAGATGTTCACATAATGAACAAGAACCTCAATGATGATATAGATATACTTAAATGCTCTAAGCTTTACTCAGGGGACTAATAAACTGAAAAAAAAAGCACATGCATTTTTTTTTTTTAAATTTCTCCCAGCGTGGTTGTCTGCACATACCTTTTCCGTGTTACCACAGCCTTAACAGAAGGCTCATCTTATTGTGGTACTGTAATGTTTATAGGGAAACAATGGTCATGGTAGCCTTCATTATTTGGCTGGTGATGATTTTGTGGTAGGGACTCTCATAATTGTCACCGCTCACATGGTTGCGGGCTTTTAAATGTTATAACGTGCAGTGGAACAGTCCCACAACAAAAGTG